>NC_136421.1:232174745-232544745 GCF_052625555.1 Lactuca saligna
CTGAATTGAATGTGGTATTTAACAAAAAAATTGGAAGATTTTAAATTATTTTTTTTAAATAAAAACGAAGCTAGCTACGGAATAGCTACGGATTTCCGTAGCTATTCCGTAGCTATTTAGCTCCGTAGCGATTCCGTAGGAATTCCGTAGCTATTTTTTTTCGTAGCTATTCTGTAGCTATGGTAGCTACGGAATTTTCCGTAGCTATTCAGTAGCGGTTCCGTAGCTAATCCGTAGTTATAATTTAGCCACGGACCATTATGCTACATCCATTTTTCCGTAGCAATTCCGTAGCTATCCGCTTATTGCTACGGAATAGCTACGGATTGTACCGTAGCTATTAATCAAGTTTTCTAGTAGTGGGACGTCTCTATTGGTGGACAACGCCATCGTCTTCGTCGGATGAACAAATCTGGATTTCACCTTGATCGTTTAGGAAAGCTTCGATAGAGATGACAGATTTGAGGGTAATGAGTGTTTGGTGGTCAACTGAGAAGGCGGAGATGGCAGATTTGAGGGTAAGAGACGTGTCTCCGGTGGATGTGTAATTTTCCGGTGAATAAAGGTAGAGCACAATTGAGAGAAAATGGAAGTGTGGGAAGAAGATGAATAGGTCGATTCTGTGTGTGTGTATGTGTGTGTGTGTGAGAGAGAGAGAGAGAGAGAGGTATTTTAGTTTTGTTATATTTTTAATTGTTTTTTAATTATATGTAATAAAAAAAATGAAAAATTAAACAATAAGGGCAAAATCGTCTTTACAAAAAAAATTCAAACCAAATTGGACCAAACTTGTAAGGAATTGAAACTATTAGACCATCATTGCTAGTTTTGACATACCACATGGACCATTTTTGCAATTTTGTATAATTTTTCACACTAATTGATAATTTTTTTAACGTTAATGAGTTGATGATAATGCATTGAATGCAATGTTTTGATTTTATTTCGTAAATTTTTGAATTCTTTTACTTGAAAGCCTAATTGGTTGATAGCAATTTTTTAATGTATTAAATTCTAGCAGTTAAACTTTATCATGTATAATAATTACTTAAAATGTTAAGTGGTTGACAGATTACAAGAAATCCAGAATTCTCAGAACAGAGCATAAGTTAATAAATTTATATATTTCAAAAGTTTAGATATGGATATAGTGAATAAAAAATTATTTAAAATTTATCGGTGTTTCTAAAATTTGTTGTATTAGATACGTGTAATTCTATCTTTTTAGTCATCTTTCACATGTTTCATTCTTTTTTATTTAATTATAGACTTTACACGTTTTGTGTATGAGTTGTTTACTATATTTGTATTTTCTTATGTTTTTATCAGAATTTGCCTTTTATGTATAATTTATATTGTAAACATAGATACATGAGTAGAATTCATAGATCCATATTCCACAATATCGTTTCTTTGTCAATTAACATGATAATTACAAATCAAATAATGTATAAGAGACACACTCGGCGAAGTGTTAATCACTTCTGACAATATTTTCCAAAACTAGCTGGTGATAAAAAATTCAAAATTTTCTATTGAAAATCTTTATTTTTATCTGTGTAGAGTATTCTGCACAGATAATTGTCATTTAAAAAAATATATAAAATAGAAAAGATAAAAAACTCTCAAAACTATTTAGGTAACTTTTAGATTATAATTTTCTGTTTAAAATAAAAACAAGTTAAAACTTGTAGTATTAAGTAACAAATTTTTTTCTTTATGTTTAGTTATTTTAAACACAATATTAAAAGCTCTCAAAAACTCATGAAAAAAGACACTTTCAATTCTCGAAAACTCATATTTTTTAACAAAAATGTCTCAGTCATTTTATAATTAAAGTTAATTAAACACTAAAATACGTGATTATTTTATCACTATATATAGTGTTAATAATACTATAATCTAAAATTTATTCTATCACATTCACAAATCACAACTAATTTATATGCGATATCATAAAGTCATTTTGAAAATCATTCACCCAAATTAATGTGAGCAGCAACAAGAAGTTGCATACATCTTGAACACTTAAAACCTTACGCCATTTGTTTCAAATTGAAAATCGGTCGAATATTTGTCTTTCTTCAGCATATCCACGTGGCATATTCTGGTGAAGATGGAATCATGCAAAATCAGTCTATAAGTTCAGAAGAAATCCAGTCATGGATAGCACTGCTCTCTATTTTCGCGTACTCCGACAGTCCTGTCCAGACGGTGGTCGGTGCACCTATCTCCGCCTGCCGGAATGGAGAGTCTAAACTTAAAGGTCGACATGAACCCTAACAAGATACTCGACGTGGAGCCAAAAGACACCTACCAGATCGCATACATGATCCATTTCTTTCTCGGTGCCGGCTATTTAGTTCCATGGAACGCTTTCATCACCGCCGTCGACTACTTCCAGTACCTTTACCCCACCAAACACATCAACAAGGTTTTCTCCGTTGGCTACATGAGCGCCGCCGTCGCCGTGCTTCTCACCCTTCTCTGTTGGCCCAAATCATGCCGGATTCAGCTGCCGTCGGTGAGAACCAGGATGAATGTAGGTCAGGCTTTGTTTATTTCAGCTCTCATGGTGGCGCCGGTGACCGACTGGATCGATCACGGGAATCAATCCGAAATAGGATCAAATGTCGCGTTTGTGGTCCTTGTTTCAATGGTAATGGTCAGCGGCTTAGCGGACGGTCTGGTGGGCGGAAGTTTAGTCGGAGCTACCGGTGAACTCCCTGGACGCTACATGCAAGCTGTTTTCGCCGGCAATGCCACCGCCGGTATGCTATCTCATTCCTAAAATCACCCTTATCCGATTTCATTATCACTATATATATAATTCTTTGTTTTTTTGTTTTTTTTTCTTCAGGTCTTATGGTTTCAATATTGAGGGTTATTACAAAAGCTTCACTTCCCCACACTAAAAAGGGACTCCGAACAAGCACACAGATCTACTTCGTGTTCAGTGCTCTCATCGTACTCATCTGCGTCATCTGCACCAACGTGTTGGACAAACTGCCGATGATACGATACTACAGGAACAAATCCCGGAATGAAGCCACCGGACACATGGCAATCGGGACACATTTTTGGGTGGTGGTGAAGAAGATCCGGTGGTTCGTGACGGCGGGGCTTGTGATATACATAGTCTCGTTGTCGATATTCCCAGGTTACTTGAGTGAAAACGTTAGTTCCGATTATTTCAAGGATTGGTATCCTATAATTCTGATTACAACGTTTAATGTTGGTGATTTTTTGGGGAAGTGTTTGACGGCGATATATTTGCCACGGCGGAGTAAGGGGGCGATATGGTGTTGTATGGCGAGGGTGGTGTTTTACCCATTGTTTATGGGGTGTATACATGGACCCAAATGGATGGGTAGTGAAGTTCCGGTGATCGTTTTGACATTGATGCTCGGTGTGAGCAATGGGTATCTCACGAGTGTGCTTATGATTCTTGCGCCGAAGTCGGTTCCGGTGGAGGAGTCGGAGGTTGTTGGGATTGCTATGGAAACGTCTTTGGTTGTTGGGTTAGTGGTAGGATCGGCTTTTGGTTGGTTGTGGAACCTGCTTTAATTCAACCATGATTTAAATGGTTATGTGACTTATGTCATCTATAAATAAATTAGCATTTTAGTTTTTAGTTTTTTTTTTTTGTTTTTTATCTTTTGTTTTTATTAGAATTAAAGTTTATATTTTTATGTTTCTCCTAAAAATCCTTGAAAACAGTTCACAAATTTCTAATTTCAAAAATGAGTAACAATGTCATTGGGGTGTAATTGGGGTGCATAAGCTACTATAAGCTAGTTTACAAACTAAAAGTTATTTTTTTAAGATATATATATATATATATATATATATATATATATATATATATATATATATATATATATATATATATATATATATATATATATAAGTTAAAAGTTAGATTTAACTTGTGATCAATATTTTACTATTTTAAGATCTTGAGTGTTAAGCAGGATAGAAGCCGTTAAGGCGATTCAAATAAACGAGATCTCGTTTAGGTAGTTTTGCAGTGTAAGAAAAATGTAATTATAATAAAATATCCAGGATATGTTATAGGTTTATTATATTTATGTAAACGAAGTACATGCTTTCATTAAATGAATGAAATGGATTTATTAATGTAGCTATGATAAAATTCAATTTGTAAATCAAAATGATTCTTTTTTTTTTTTTTTTTTTTTTTAAGTAAATTCATGCATTAAAAAATTTGTAAAAATCTGGTGACAAATTAGAAGATGGATTATGTAAGTTGATAATAAATCCATTTGGTTGAGTAATTTTATATAAATATGTAAGTTCATTCCATAAACAAATCATTAACCCATAGATAATATCATTATAATATAATATAACTCTTTCAAAAATATCATTATAATATAAGCTCGTTTCTATATATAGCCACAATCAAAACAAATGTCTTGACATCTACATGTATAGGCAAAGTTGTGGATCTTCGAGAGAACCAATAACTTTTGGTATATTTGAAGTGCACTTATATTTTGTTTTAATTTATACCTAATATACAACGATGTGGATTTTTTTAATCACTATATGCGCCCATGTGGTTTTTTTTATCTATTGTACCAATTAATGAAACAAAAAATGATTTTATATCTATCTATATTAACCATGCATATTTTCCCATATTTGTTAGTAGGCTTCGTTGAGGGCTTGAGGCCATGGTTAAAGTCATCAAAACTGAAATAGTGGGTTTATAATAGGTTCATAACATTATATAGTTATATAATATAATATTTTAAAACATGGAAAAAAATTGTTATGTACATATCAACTTCCTTTCAAATAACTTGAGCTACACACCACAATAGTTAGCCCATATCTAACATAAGGGACGTATGATTTCATGGTAACTAATTCCATAAAGTTTCTCATAGGAATCCCTATTGTCTGCTAAGGTTGTACAATGATGGGGAAGAATTCAGGTGAGAAAGATGAAGATAGGAGAGAGAAACATGATCGATGATTAAAAAAGAAAATAGAAAAAATTAATTACATGTTCTGATACCATGCAATGAATTTTCTCATGATATTCATTCACAATTTCATATTTCTCAATATAAATGGAACAATATACTAACGTACTAATTATGTGTTGGGCCATGTATATTAATGAGCATACATAATTACATAAACACATGAACACTAAGGTCGTACAATATATATATATATATATATATATATATATATATATATATATATATATATATATATATATATATATATATATATATATATATATATCCTTTTCTACACTAGTAAATTTGATCAAATATATAAGTATTTATTGTATAAATAGGTCATTAACCCATATATTACTGTAGAAGTGTGCTTCTAAACATACAGTAGACATGGAGGTTAAGGTAGCATACGGAAGAGTAATAATCTAGACTACAACCACAAGCATAACAACTGTCTATACATCCATTATATCCAACAAAGTTATATCCAATAAAATACATTGGTTATATTCAACAAGATGAAGAAACTATGATTAAAAACTACATTCATCTAATAACTCATGTCTAACAAGCTGTTGAATGAAATAAAGGATTATAATCTACAAGGAAATTACTTTAGGCTTTATTTTGTACATTTGTATGCATGTATCAACACAATGCAAATTGCATCTTAGCAAGAATTCTAAGATAAACATGTTTAACCTAAAGTTTTCCTTGTTTTATTAACTTATGTAATCAACAATTAAGTTATATTACTTGATCTTAAATATTCATTTTTAATGTTTACGAATTATGGAGATCTTGTTGGTTATACATTCCATTGCTATTCAGCACATGTTTCAATGCATATACTCACACAACACATACGTACATGCCTCCCAAAAACTGAATCCATGTTGCACAGTTTACTGTT
Source organism: Lactuca saligna (assembly GCF_052625555.1). Lineage (NCBI taxonomy): Eukaryota > Viridiplantae > Streptophyta > Magnoliopsida > Asterales > Asteraceae > Lactuca > Lactuca saligna. The sequence continues at coordinate 232,180,659 of NC_136421.1, forward strand.
TGATTGTTATTGAAAATCTATAACTAATTACCATCTCAAATCTTTGCAATATTTTATAGATAGAACTGAAAATGCCTTTTCTTTTCTCACTATGCATATCTTCTGACTTATTAAAGATGCATGTACTCCCATGGATTATGCATATCTCTTCTTATGAGTTTAGATGTTACATTGATGATTATTTTTTGTAAAGTTATCTAGATACTAGAAACCGTTTCCGTATGAATTAGCTTGTTCCGTATGTTTAATTTAGTAAGCAAATGTTTCACTAGAACTTTTGATCCATATCATTACACCATATCGCATCTGTAGCATACCGTATAAAACAAAACAAACAAAATCAAATAAGTAAGAAAATAAATGAATAAATAAATAAATGAGAAGCTCTCAAACCCCCAAGATGTATTTTTATATTTTTATTTATAGTTATATTTTATATTGGCCCTAAATCTATAAAAAATTATTAGTGTATTAACGCAAGTAGTTAAATGTAATAAATTATGAAAATGAGGGAGTTAAAAGTAGTATTTTTGGACAATGGAGGTTAAAGTGTAACTTCCAGACTAGTTATGAATAGATTTTTGGATGTTAGGGGCTGATTAGTAATTTTTGGAGTTGTGTTGAAAGGATTTTTAGAGTCAGAGGGCTAGATTGTAAATATTGAACTTGAATTGAAAAGAATTGGGGGGGGGGGGGGGGGGGGTGAGGGTCGAAAATGTAAATATGTATGTGTGTGTGTGTGTGTGCGTTTCCTTTAGATGCATCTCATGGCATTGACTATGTTGCTTTACTGTAATAATCTATTGGATTGTATGTGTGTGTGTATATATATATATATATATATATATATATATATATGTGTGTGTGTGTGTGTGTGTGTGTGTGTGTGTGCGCTTGCTGGTAATCATCTATGGAGTGCCCTTAGGGATTGTCTGTGATCATTAAGGATACCCTGAGAACTCTTGGTCTAGACTCTCTTGCCTGTTCCTTGTTTGGTTGTGACTCTAGAGTAGGACCATTTGTTCGGGTGGCTACCCCATCTCTGGTTACATGTGGTTACACATTCTATGGGGGTTAGTTGGTAGTGGAACCATATATTGTGAGAGGACTAGTAGGCAGTAGTGAGTCTTCTCATTATACTAATAGGTCGAAGCCACCAATGCCAGCCCACTACTTGATACGTGGTCTTAATAGTTGATATGCGATAGTGCTTGCTAGTTAGCATGTAATGACTTATGTGAAGACCAGGGGGAGGGAGCCTGTCACACCCCCAAACCTAGGATGGCGGAAACGTCCGGGGGTAGAGGACTTCATGTATAGTATCATAACCACAATTGCAATAATAATTTAAGCAAACACAACCAACACATATATAATTGAAAGAGTTACGTCATTGTATGAATTACATGTTTCCAAATCAATTACAATATGTTATCAAAATATGAAATGTTGACGCCTTAAAGTCTCATCCTCAAAATGCACTTGGTTACCTGTTTAGTGATTTCCTGAAAATACAAGTTGTTTGAAAAAGTGTCAACACAAAGGTTGGTGAGTTCATAAGTGTTTGTTTTTAAACTTGATAAAAGTCTTTCTCTTGTAAATGTCATGTTTGTTCCAGAAAAATCCGATATTTTCCTTAAAATGTGTAATGTAGTCTTATATCCAAAGAAAGAAATGTATAAGTAACTTTTCTTACTTATAGAAAATAATGTAAGTTTAAATCGATATGAACACGTTTGAATGCAATGAAATTCCTGTAAATTCTTATGTTTGTTAATACTTTCTATGAGTTATTATAACCATGCTATGACCTAGTTGGCCTGAAACGACGTTCTTCAGGCGTCGGAAATGTGTATGACATTTGTCACCCCAGACCTACCGGTCTAACTGTTGCATGCAGTTAAGGTGTGGGTTTGTCAAACCCAATATAGATCTATATACAACTATCATGCTCTCCCTCTAGGAGACTCTAGTTACAATACAAGACTTATTGGTAAATGTGAAGCGAATGTCTCACAAAGTCATTAACGAATTTACATGTAATGTAATTAAAATCCCTTTTCGTATAAATGTACCCTTTTTGTGTGAGTGTGTTATGCAACATATCATAAACTATACCTATTATAGTTTATCAAAACAACGGTAGTAGTGGTAATGTACGTAAACTATATTTAACATAGTTTATTCAAATGTTTGTATGAAATGGATGTACTTTGATTATAACAATTTTGTTATCCTTTATATTTCATATATCAAAATCAATTTATTAACTGATGCATGTCTATATACCAAGACAAAATGTCATTTATTTGCAATAACATACATTCACATAAATATATACACCTTGGTCAACATGTTACAAGGTGAAATGAAATTGTTAGCATTTTTCTGTTATTGACAGTTTCTATTACTGTTCTTAGAAAATTCATAATAGATCCAAATCAAAATCCGTAAATTCTGCGAGTTTAGAAAATGATTTTAGTTTGTTAATAAATTTTCCGATGATTTTTAGTGACCTCCAACTTAGGTGAAAACATCCATAAACACAGACTGGTCCGGATTGGTTCTTGAAATGATAAACAGTTTTGTAAAAATCACTATAAATTGTAGAAAAATCATATGGAGATGTGAAAGTATTCATTTTAAAGCTAAGAACTTGAACTACTTGCACCTTGTAAAGTTTTAAAAACTAAAATGTTTTAGTTGACCAAAACAGTTTGTGAATGGAGTCCAACTTTTCTGATGAAAGCTGTTAGAAGCATTTAGTTGTGTTCTTGGTGATTTAACTTGTATCCCCCCCCCCCCTTTAAACTTAATGAAATACGAAAATGTAGGGGTATGAACTCATCTAGAGTGATTTTGGTGGATGGATGTTGTAGAAAAGAAATGTTCAACTCAAGAACACTTGAAGGATTACTTTGAAGATTCAAGAATCTAACACAATAATGATGGAGTTTGTGTAAGAAATCAATGATTTGAGTAAGATGAAGTGTAATTATCACAAGGAGGATGAATTATACTTGACAAGAGTGTAAGGAAGCTTGATGATCAGCCTTGAAAATCTGAAATTGAGGGAGAAAGTTTGAGAGAAAACTTGAGTTTGATCTTGGGTGAAATGTGAACAAGTGAGTGAGAATGAGGAGAGAGAATGAGTTTTTCCAGCTCTTGGACATGGGAGAGGCTGAAAATTGAGTGGAAAGGTACAAGGAAGTGACAAGGTATGGTGGGGAGGTGTGTGGGTAAGTCATGGAGTTGGTATGGGAGGTTGCTTGTGTCATAAACTAAAGAAAAGTCAACACTCCACCTCTTGTACTTCCCCCACTCTTCTTGGATAAGTTTTGCATTAAAAATGTGATTAATTCAAACATATGGGTCTTAATATGCTAAAATAAAGTTTTGGGTGAAAATCCCGCTTTAAAATGATGAAAAACGGGCTTAAAATGAAGTCGTAGTCGAAAACCGGGAAAAATGGGTGTTTCCTGCGAAGCCCTTCGGTCCTGTCCCTAGAGGCTTCGGGCTTAGGATCCTGAGGCTTCGGACTTCGGATCTGAGGCTTGAGGCTTCGTGCTGCGGTCCTGAGGCTTGAGCTTCAGGCTTCGTTTCCTGAGGCTTAGGCTTCGGGCTTCGGATCCTGAGGCTTTGGGCTTCGGATCTGAGGCTTGAGGCTCAAGCTTCGGTCCTGAGGCTTGAGCTTTGGGCTTCGTTTCCTGAGGCTTAGGCTTCGGGCTGTGGTCCTGAGGCTTGAGCTTCGGGCTTTGTTTCCTGAGGCTTAGGCTTCGGACTTCGGTTATGGGCTTAGGCTTTGGACTTTGGTCCTGAGGCTTGAGCTTCGGACTTCGGTCTTGGGGCTAGAGGCTTCGACCTTCGCATCCATGAGCCTATTTTTCTCGTTTTTACCCCGTTTCAAGCCGTTTTTGACCCGGTTAAGGGCCGGGATGACCCGAATGATTACAAAAAGTTACGGGAACTCTTGAGAGATTTTTGGGAGAGATTTCAAATAGAAAAAGAGATAGAGTGAAAACGATTGACGGAGGTTTCATTTGTGACCTTTTTGAGTGTCCGGCTTCGCAATGCAAGGTCCGTAAACCCCATTAAGCCATGTTTTAGTGTCCTACACTCCCGGTGAGTGGGTTGTTTAGTAATTACACAGTGTAAACCCTAATACACAAGGGCTAATTGAGTCGTCCGGTTTGACTTGTTAACTTTGTTTGACTTTGACTTGACCCAAAATTGACTGTTGTCACAGAGCCCATGACACTTAGTTATCAGACCATGGGGGAGCCTATGATATTCCAGGTAAAGACCATAAGGGGAGCCTATGGCATACCAGTTGAAGACCATGGAAGGAGTCCATGGCAAACTATATATATATATATATATATATATATATATATATATATATATATATATATATATGTTGCATTGTATTAAGTGGTTGTATAGTTTGTAATATTTTGGGGGAAACTCACTAAGCTTTGTGCTTATCCAGTTGTTTATTGTTTCAGGTATTCTTAGTGTCTATGGGAAGAAGAAGGCGGGACTGTACATACGCATCAACAACAATGAGGGTTCTGCGTTTTCAATAAAACTCTGATTTAAAATAGAAATGTAATTGGGAATAAACATTTTCTTAATAAAGGATTTATAAATTTCAAAGTTTCACCTTAGTAAAAATGAAAATTTTTGGTCTTGTAAATGGGACGTTACAAGTTGGTATCAGAGCCCTAGTTTTAGTGCATTAGAGTAACACTTATGTGAATCCAGTCTTAAACAAGGATCCAAGAGTTTTTGCAAAAGGTTTTTGAAAATCAAATTATAATAAAAGAGTTAAGGTAAGGACATGGGCTCGATCTCTTTTCATGTTTGATTGTTAGCTTGGGATCGGGAACGTGGTCCTTGACTTAACTTTGACTTTCAGAAGGATGCGATGTGTACATTCAGTCAGAGCCCGAACAGGAGAGTGGTTCCCCACATATCTATTCTTGTTATGTTTGCCGAGTTTTGATTTTTGTTGATATATGAATTGTTAGAAAAGCATGTTAGTGGATAAGGTTCCTTAAAAAAGCTGTTAGATATTGATACCTAATTTCTATGATACCTTATGATTTAGGAAGTTGTTTATATGATATATGTGGTTTGATTGTGTATTTACTACGTATATGTTGATTAGTTGTATATGGTCGAGCTTGAATAGCCCTCGAATGATCGACTTGGCCTTACTTACTATTCCTTGTTTGGTTGTGAATTTAAGGCAGAGTCGATTATTCGACAGTCTATTTGATCTTATATTGTGTACAACATGCATGCACAAAAGCAACCAGTGATGCAGGAGCGAGGGTAATCCTAAGGAGAGTACCTAGGAAGTTAGTTGTAACTCGCAGGATAAGTAGGTGTTAGCACACCTAGGAGTGGCTTAGTGTGGTGTCTTAGAACCTTGGGACGAATTCTGAATCAACTACAGATAGGTGTGGAAGGTAGTATGGGACTATACTATTGAAAGGATAGGATCTGTATGAGATTCAGGAGGAATTTTGAGGCTGCTAAGGAACTATTAGGAGTAGGACCTTGTGTGGGGCACGGTATTATGATGTCTGATATTTCCTTGATATATTTTCTGTATGGCGGCTATCGGAGATTCAAGATCAGGAGTCGGAGCAAGTGGCCAGGATGGGCTAGGGTTGACTGAGGATCGGGTCAGGGAGATCATTCGTGAGGAAGTTGTTTCTTTTTTCCAGGGGCAAATATCGGTGTTGGTTGGGCTTGTCAAGGCCGCTATGATGGAGTACTTCGATGACCATTATGCTACACTTTATGAGATTGCTGTTGCTACAACCACTGCGACTGTTGCTGCTGTCAAGTCTCGATAAGAAAGAGCTTTCTGGCATTGGGAATTCGATAATACAAATCCCCCATAGTTTGATGGGGCCTCGGACCCGATTGTGGTGATGAGATGGTTGTCTGATATGGAGGGTTGTTTCTTCACGTGTTCTTGTCCAGATGACTAGAAGGTCAAGTGCGCCATGAACCTTCTCAGGTTGGGGGAAATGGATTGGTGGAGATTGGTGACTAGTTCTTATACTCTTGAGCATAGGGTAGCGATGACTTAGGAAAAGTTCTCAGAGATGTTCCGTGCGAGGTATTTTCCCCTGGTAGAGAGGGGAAGACTAGCCTAGGTGTAACTGGATCTGAGACAGACGATCGAGTCGGTGGTGGAGATCACCAATATGTTCACGGAGAGGGCTTTGTTCAGTCTTGAGTTCGCTGCTTCAGAGTAGGCTCAGATGACCCGGTACTTAAGTATACTCAAGACAGACATTCGACAGTTCGTGTCCATCCAACTCTATGGTTCTCTTGTTGAGCTTTAGGATGTCGTGAGGAGGTGAGAGATTGAGATAGAGATCCAAGCAAGGGAGCAATGTCAGACTCTGAATCAGTCACATCCTGCAGCGAAGCGTTTCAAGTCCGTCGGCCAGAGTTCAAGATCAGTTGGAGGGAGGCGCAAACCTCCCATATATCACAAGTGTGGCAAGGAAGGCCATTTTGGTAGATATTGTAGGCGGGGTGCACGAGTTTGGTATCTTTGAGGCCAGGAAGTCCAATCAGAGCTCGTTGTCCTTTTCTTGTTTTCGGGGAGGTGTTGGATCCTGCACTCTTAGCTTGGCAGTTACCCGATGGTCGTCAGGGGACTGCTGGGGGTCCCGAGGACTAATATTTGAGTTGTTAGTTCTTCTAGTTAGTTTTTGGGGTAGTATTGGTATTTATCTATAATTCTGTTTGTGTTTCAAGGTTCAGTTGGAATTTTGGAGGATAAGTTAAATAGAATTATCTTATTAACTCTATTCTAACTGAATTCTTATTATGAATGGATTAATTATCTTTGTCCTTGATCATATGTGTTTTGGAATGTATGAATGATGTGTGGATTCAAATCTTACCGTGTATCAGTATATTAGTGATTGGGATCAATGAATAAAGTTCGAGTTAGTCGGGGTACTGAAGGACTATGAAGTTCTCAGTCTCTATCATATTTCAAGTGGGGGAGAGTGGAACCTCGCAATAGGAATACTCTAATCCAAGAATAGATTCTCTTTCGGATTTCTATAAGTTCCATATTTCTACACACCTGCTAAATCTTTAGGTTTCGCGTAAAATCATCATCATCTGTTGGATTTTACTTTTGATTCATATTTGTCTTAGTTTTGATAGCATCTCTAGGGCGTGATTGTGCTTAGGCCCTAAGGTGTTAGGATCTCATGTTGAGGGTTTACTTGTCTGTTATCATCGAATCAGGAGTGAACCCCAGTGTTGATAGTGGATAGCTCAGCTGGGCTGTCGGAGCATAGTAAGAGTGTGGTTTAGTTCAATATGATATTAGTTCGTTTTCATTATGGTGATCGCTTTTGGTGCAGGAATTAAGTGTTGATGTTTGGCCGAGAAGCTCAGACACCGATTGATCGACAAATTTTCGTTCATCTTGGTTGTTGTGGGGAAGTGTATCATGAAGAAGAAACGAGAGCTGATTTCAAGGATGAAATCTAAATTAAATAGGGGAGAATTGTTATATTTCGTATAAAACAAAATGAATAAAATAAAATAAGTAAATGAATGAATGAATGAATGAGAAGCCCTAAACCCCCAAGATGTATTTGTCTACTTTTTATTTATATTTATATTTTATATTCGTATATTTTACATTGACCCCAAATCTGTAATAAATTATTAGTGTATTAACGCAAGGAGTTAAATGTAATAAATTAGGGAAATTACGGAGTTAAAAGTAGTATTTTTGGACAATAAGTGTTAAAATGTAACTTCCAGACTAGTTGTGAATAGATTTTTGGATGCTAGGGGTTGATTGATAATTTTTGGACTTGTGTTGAAAGGATTTTTATAGTCAGGGGGCAAGAGTGTACATATTGGACTCGAATTGAAAAAGAATTGAGGGGGAAGGGCCGAAAATGTAAAAGTCGGTCACAAGTTTGAGAATTGAGACGAGGACATGAAACATGTCACCCATCCCTTCCCTTGATCTCATATAACACCTGATACCCTCTCAAACCCTAACCCAAATTACTATTCAGCTACCACCTTGTATCTCCAACATCCAGCCGCCGCCACCACTTCCTTGATGTCGCCTTGTATGGATGAGTTAAAAAACCGAAAACCCGAACCGGAACCGGAATCGGACCAGAACCGGAACCGGTATAACCGGAAAATGTTTAAACGGTCCGGTTATTGGGTTCCAAATTTAGTCTTATCCGGGTTCCGGGTATTTTAGGTACGGGTCGAACGGGTCCGGGTATTCCTGGTAAAAAAACCGGAACCAGATTTTGGATCCGGATATGTAAAAAAAAACCATAACTGAGTTTAATGATCCGGAACCGATTTTTGTACGTTTTATAATGTTTTTATATAGGAAATATAAATAAATATGTAGATAAGATTATAAGTTGATGGGTATTTTATCATAATCTATATAAGTTTTAAAAAATGAATATATTAGGAATATATTTTTGGTATAGAAATTTGTATAAAAAATAGTATCGGTTAAAGATGAAATATTATTTATACATTTTTTATCTAAAGAAAATGGATGTAGGATTGGAGATGGTTGTTTATCATAATCTCAATTTGCATGTGAGCTCTCATAATAATAATAAAAAAAAAAAAAAGAGAAAACATTGAAGTAATGGAAAACTCACAGATATGAAGCATGACATTCATCTAGCAAAATCTCAGTCTATCTCCCATTCCCCTATCTGGTGAACTTTATTTGTAAGAACCATAATTTATATGTAATATTAATATTAGATAAATGGTTATAAGTTTGGTTTTATATGTTAAATAATGGTTTAATTAACAAGGGTGATTTCGTCATTTGTAGGAAATTTTGAAAAATTGGCTTATGCTCTTTTATTTGAGTGAATTCGACTATATAATAGTGTATTTGATCAAAAAAGTGAAATCGAAAGTTTTATTATTTTTAGTATCAACTTGTTTTGTTGTCTTAATGAGTTAAAGTACTATAAACTTTTAGCCTATTTATAGTGGATATTTTACAAAAGGTTATATATTCATTTTGTTGTTTAATTATTCTAACTATTTTTTTTTAATTAGAACCTCTAATCATGTTACAATTAACTCATCCCTATAAACGTAAACTATATATTACAATCACATAACTAAAAGCTCATATTTCACATTAATACTAAACCAACTTTGTTATATCACGTTACTTTAAAAAAAAAAATCAATGTCGTTAATATCCTAAATGTAATTTTTTGTTTATTAATTTCTTTATAACGGTTGAAAGAGTATGCGATTGAGGTAATTACAAAAAATAATAATAATAATAAAAATAAAAAAAATCAGGGTTTTCAGGTTCTAAACCCATTTTACCCGGTTCCACCTTACCCACTTTCCTATTTCCGGGTTTTTTGGTTCTAAACCCACTTTACCCGGTACAGTACCCGAAACCGAACCGGAACCGGTTCCTATATACCGGTCCGATTTTCGGTTCTAAGAAGTCTCGTTAAATGGTTCCGGGTTTTCTGGGTCCGGGTACATTCAGTCCGGGTTTGGACCCACTTTCATCCCTATCGCCTTTAACGACCAAGCACCCCGTCGTTGCACCCGCTGCCGATGAAGTCGGAAACCCCGAAGCCAACCTCGCACGATGTTGTTTCCGGCGATAACGAAGACGAAGATTTTGTGTATGTGTTGCATCTCCTTCTCTGGTAATGGCATAACCCTTCTTTCTCTTCGCTTCTTCTGCCATTTCTTCGATTCTTTTCGATGCTGCCACTCCGAGCGACTGCTCCTTTTGCTTCATTTTTCGGCTGCCATCTGCCACCATGTGGGTTGCCGTGTTGAATGTATTTTTGTGTGTAGGTGTGTGTATTCCAATGCATTTTGTGTGTGTGTGTGTGTTTTCATGATCGGGAATCAAAGGAGAACATGCCACTACCACCGTGAGGTGGTGACTGTTATCTATGGCCACCGCCAATCACCACATGGGTGGATATGTGTGTGTTCGTTTCCTTTAGATGAGATGTTGTATGGGTGTTCTTGGCCCGAGAAAAGTTAAGGAGAAACCTATCACCACCACCATGAGGTGGTGGCTACTACCTTCTGCCGTCGTTTTGCCACCACTAGCCACCATCTCTGGTGATTGTGTGCATATATGTGTGATTCGACCGATGTTTGGGATGCTTTTTATATTGTTTTGTCTTAAATAGATAACCACCACCACCGTAAGGTGGTGGCTGCCGCCGTGAACCACCGTTGACCACCATTGCCCGAGGTGGTAATGGGTGGTTCCCAACTTATTAACACTAGTTAACCTAAAAGCCTAACCTAGAAACTAGTTGGCTAGTATTTGGGTTGGAAACCCTAATTAGGGTTTAGAAAACCTTAATGTCATGAAACCCTAGTTTTTTGAGTTGGTCTGGACCTGCGTTAAAAGTATTAATTAAAATTAAAATAATACTTAATAATTCCTTACAAATAACTTTATGCAATACTAGACTTGATTGATTAAGTCGTTAAGGGGTTAAGCATGGAACACTAACCCTAGTTATCATTTTATGTGAAACCATAATCATCATTTCATGTGAGGTGGTCACTGTTGCAAGTGACTATGACTTGTGATCAAGTATTGACTTAAGTATCTTCCTGTAGGTGTTTAGAAGTGAGTTGAAGTTGGTAGAATCCTTCATTGCTAAAGTGGTTACCTATGCTCATATCAAGGTGAGTTTCACCTCACTATACTCGTGGGTCGAATGCACCAATGTCGGCCTACTAGTTTTGGTTATTTGATAATAGTAGAGGGATGCTTTAGGGATTTGTTAGATATGTGTTTGGTATCAAGTATGCTTCTATGTTGTAGTGACTTACTAGATTTGTATTCCGATATCGAGTATGTTGCTATGTTGTAGTGATTTGTTAGATCTGTCTCATGGTATTGAGTATCTTGCTTTACTGTAATAATCTATAGGACCGTATGTATATGTGCTTGCTGGTTATCATCTATGGAGTGCCCTTAGGGATTGTTTGTGATCATTAAGGATAGCCCGAGAACTCTTGGTCTAGACTCTCTTACATGTTCCTTGTTTGGTTGTGACTCTAGAGTAGGACCATCTGTTCGGGTGGCTATCCCACCTCTGGTTACTTATGGTTACACATTCTATGGGGGTTAGCTGGTAGCGGGACTGTATGATGTAAGAGGACTAGTAGGTGGTAGTGAGTCTTCTCATTATACTAATGTGTCAAAGGCACCAATGCCAACCCATTACTTAATATGTGGTCTTAATAGTTGATATGCAATAGTGTTTGCTAGTTAGCATGTGATGACCAGAGGGCTTAAAATTCCAAGTAAATACCATGCAGGGAGCCCATGACATTCCAGGTAAAGACCATAGGGGGGAGCCCATCACACTTCGTTATTAGACCATGAGGGAAACTCATGGCATACCAGTTGAAGACCATAGAGGGAGTCTATGGGAAACTATATATATATATATATATATATATATATATATATATATATATATATATATATATATGTATATATATATATATATATATATATATATATATATATATATATATATATATATATATATATATATATATGTTGCATGGTATTATGTAGTTGTATTGTTTGTGATGTTTTGGGGGAAACTCACTACGCTTTGTGCTTATCTAGTTGTTTATTGTTTAAGGTATTCTTAGGGTCTATAGGAAGGCGAAGACGGGACTACACATACGCATTAGTAGCAATGAGGATTCAACGTTTTCTATAAAACTCTGATTTAATACAGTATTTGTAATGTTCAAAAAATGTGAATTTAAGGAAAATATATGATAAAGTAATACCAATGAATTTTTAGAGATTTCGAAATATATTATCTGATTTGATGGGATTTAGTTACACAGAAAATGATTACCTTATTTTATTCTCAAATGGGGGAATACTAATTTTGACGGCTATGTATTGCTATTTTTTTAGAACATATTTTCATCTATTTGGTTTAAACCAAAAAAATTCTTATCTTTGTACATATAATAAGAAATAGTGGATTAACGTTTTTAAATATTAAAAAAAAAAAAAAAAAAAAGAATACGCTAAGGCATGTACCTATGGTTATGAATCACTTGTAAAAGTTATCGATGATTGAAAAGAATACAACTTGAGATGTAAAATGATAGAGAAATTTTAGTGTTTGATGGTTTATATTATCGTAGAAATAAAAAAAATGAAATGAAAATCAAAATTACGTGATATAATTGCTGAGAAAATAAGAACAATAATTTTAAAAAGGAAGATAAGCATATATTTATGACGTAAATATTTCCAATTTTTTAAAAATTACTATTATATGTGAATTAATAATATGCATAATATTTTATGTAAATCGTAAAATAATTAGTAAAATACAATTTGAGGTAATTATAATATAAACGGAAGATGTAATGTAAATTCAATGCCTTATTAAATTAAACGATTTTATATTAAAGAATTTCATTAAATATATTAACACATGACGAATTCTTAAAAAATATTAAGACACGACAAACATTAAATATAGAGATGTAAAAAATGCCACTTATCAAACAAAACTATTTTTTTTACTGGTATAGATAGAATTAGTATAGAGAAAGGGGATGGGCTTTTTCTATATCTTTTTATAATCCTTTATGTATAGTTGTATGTGGCCCATTTAAGTCTTGGGAACTATTGAAATAACCGTGACGAAACAAATTAGAATCCTTTAATTATACTTTAAAAATCTATTTTAATTTTATTAAAATTTTGTTTATTTATTATTTAAAAATAACTAAATATATTAAACTTAGTTGTTTTTTATATTTCAAAATTAAAACTCAATATCGATTGTACTTTTAAAACAAAATTTTTTAATAGAAAAATCTCTAGAAAAATTCCAAACTTTTGAAAAAAAGTTCGAAAAAGTTATAAATCTTTTTTAAATAAAAAAATCCAAAAAACCGGCTAATGTTTGCAATTTGGTTATTTATGGCATTTTCAGCGGATCAATTGCTGATGTGGACTGTCAATGTGGAAGGATGGGTGATTTAACAGCTGATGTGGCATCCACATCAACCTATAAAGCTGAAACAAAAATAAATAACAAGCAAGATAACAAGTTTCAAACTGGTAACCTTCGAACTACGCATACAAGCACGCCTTACTGCCAAGCTGTAAAGCTTTTTTTTTTTTGTTAAACAATGGCTGATTATATATATATATATATATATATATATATATATATATATATATATATATATATATAGGTTTAGGTTAATTTAAGACCATTCTAATTTTGTGAGACCGTGAGATCAAATCTAAAAATAATTTTAAAATGCAAAATAAATGGAAAAATTCAAAAATTATTTTTTTAAATAGTATTTTCGGAACTTGAATTAACTAAAAAAAATATAAAAAAAATAAAAAAATAAAAAAAATTCCATTTTTTTTTTGAAAAATACGTGAAATATTCTAAATTGAATATTACACTGACATATTCTAAAAAATAATTTTAAAATGCAAAATAAATGAAAAAATCTAAAAATTCTTTTTTTAAATATTATTTTCGGAACTTGAATTAACTAAAAATAATAATAAAAAATTCTTTTTTTTTTGAAAAATACGTGAAATATTCTAAATAGAATATTAAACTGTACATATTCTAAAAATAATTTTAAAATGCAAAATAAATGGAAAAATCAAAAAATTCTTTTTTTAAATATTATTTTCGGAACATGAATTAACTAAAAAAAATAAAAAAAAATAAAAAAAAATAAAAAAATGCGTCTCACGGTCTCACAAAATATAAGTGGTCTCAAATAAACCTAACCCTATCTATATATATATATATATATATATATATATATATATATATATATATATATATATATATATATATATATATATATATATATATATAACACTGACAATTAACCAAAAATAAAAAAATCGACAATGACAAGATTCCCACTCCAAACCTCCAAATCAAAAACCAAACATCTTAACCACCAAGCTAGGGCCCATTTGATATTTTCTTATCACTTGTCTATGTAAATAGAATCCTTTATTATAATTTAGATAATAAGATTTATTATTATTATTATTATTATTATTATTATTATTAACGTAAATAATTAAAACTTTATACTTATAAAAAGTAATTTATTTGATTTTATATGTATTTTTGTAATAATATTAATAATAATGAATAATAAGTTCGAAACTTGTTGTCCTCTAACTTTATAAATTTATTGTTCTTGTTATATTGATATATGTAAACGAAATCAGCCAACTGCAAGTTCATCTTGGAGGTCGCTTCTTACCTTCTTTTTCTTCCATTGCGTTTTATTTATTTTCATTTCAACTTAGTATGCTGATGTGATATACCATGTTAGTTGCCAAATCACTCATCCTTCCACCTTGGCACTTGATATCAACATTTGACCTGCTGAAAAGGTTATAAAGGACTAAATTGTAAACATTAGCTATTTTTCTAGGTTTTTTAATTAAAAAAAATTATGAGTTTTTTGAAACTTTTTCCAAAACTTTTGGACTTTTCTATAGATTTTTCTATTTGAATAATCTCAATTTTTAAATAAATCATGAATATTATTATATAATTTTTTTGTCTTAATTTCAATGTTGATATCATATCATTAGAGATCGAGAATTTTTTATTTTGATATGTTTTTATAAACAAGTATTATAAAATTAACATATATCTAATTATTAAAATGTCAATGATTGGTTTTTATAATTCTCAATTTGTTATGATTTTGTTTGCATTTTCCTTATATACTCCACACGACCATTCTCGATTAGCGATTTGTATCCACTCTTTCAAACTTGTCTATTGACACAAGCCCCTTTGAAATTCTAGGAACATTCAACACATCATGAAAGGTAACTCTGTGACCATTCCTAAAATTAAATTGCATTGTGCCAATGTTGCAAACCCTAGCTCTATGACCATCAATGCATACATTACCTTAAGTCTGGACGTCTTACGAACCTCATGCCACCAATGCCCACATAAGAGATGAAACCATGTTAAGGCCTCCAAGACTCATATTTTCTATCAAATAAGTAATCTCATCCTCTTGTGCACAATGACATTTATCTCCGCAAACGTGATGTTTTTTTTGGTTCTGTTTGGTTGGTTATTGTTACTAATGGTTGAGCTTCTAGAACTTCCTTTTCTCAGGTGCCAAACCTTTCGTTTTCTTGAACCCATCCTCATATTTTAGTTAGAATGTGACAACCGTTAAATTCTGGTCAAGTCAAAGTCAGCCAAAGTCAACGGGTCAAATCGATAAACTCAATTCGTGCTTGTATGATAGGGTTTATTCTATGTTTACTAATGTACAACTCTCTATGACAATACAAAGTGTCACTCAGAAGTTTCAAATGTTCAGAAATTCTAAACCTAACCAGGGTGAGTGATGTAACGACTCTATAAAGCACGATTAAGTACCCTTCGGGGGTGTAAAACAATCATAACAAGGCATAATGGGGTTTACGAACCTTGCATTATGTGGCCAAACACAAACAAATGCGACAAACAAAGTCTCTCTCAATCTCTCCCACTTTGTCTTTATCTCTCCCAAATCTCTCTCAATAAAAATACTTTGTCCAATGTTTATCTGAACATCCGTACCATCCCGAACCTTCCCTTGGTCGAGAACAACTCAAAACAGAAGAAGGAAACCATAAGGGTCAAGGAAGGTTTGCATGGCACAATTCACCTCCGAACATTCGCAGGCCATGCAGGTCCCAGAAGATGCTTACATAGGACTCATCTCGCAGCCGGACACATTCGCTACCAATCGGACATGTTCGCACCGAACCGCCCATCTTTGCATGTGAACCCGAAGAGATTCGCACTAAGTACAACCTCGCAGCCTCCATCTAATGTTCGCATCCGAATCGCAGCCTTCGTTGCGAACCTTCTCGGATCTTCAACCCTCACTTCACTACGAACCCCTCTCTTGCAACCCCCCTCGCACCTTCACCTCTCCCTCCCGGTTTTTGACCACTTTCGCATTTTAAGCTTGTTTTTGATGATTTTGACGTGAGATTTTCATATAATTCGTATTTTTGACATATTAAACCCCTAGACTCATATTTTATCCCTATTTTACTAATGTACAACTCTCTATGACAATACAAAGTATCACTCGAAAGTTTCAAATGTTCAGAAATTCTAAACCTAACCAGGGTGAGTGATGTAACGACTCTATAAAGTACGATTAAATACCCTTTGGGGGTGTAAAACACTCATAACAAGGCATAATGGGGTTTACGAACCTTGCATTATGGGGCCAAACACAAACAAATGCGACAAACAAAGTCTCACTCAATCTCTCTCAATAAAAATCACTTTGTCCAATGTTTATCTAAACATCCGTACCATCCCGAACCTTCCCTTGGTCGAGAACAACTCAAAACAGAAGAAGGAAACCATAAGGGTCAAGGAAGGTTTGCAGGGCACAATTCACCTTCGAACATTTGCAGGCCTTGCAGGTCCCAAAAGATGCTTACATAGGACTCCTCTCGCAGCCAGACACATTCGCTACCAATCGGACAGGTTCACACCTTAGGAACCGCCAATCTTTGCATGCAAACCCGAAGAGATTCACACTTAGTACAACCTCGCAGCCTCTATCTAATGTTCGCATCCGAATCGCAGCCTTCACTGCGAACCTTCTCGGATCTTCAGCCCTCCATTCACTACGAATCCCTCTCTTGCAACCCCCCTCGCACCTTCGCCTCTCCCTCCCGGTTTTTGGCCACTTTCGCATTTTAAGCCTGTTTTTAATAATTTTGACGTGAGATTTTCATATAATTCGTATTTTTGACATATTAAACCCCTAGACTCATATTTTATCCCTATTTTGGGGAAATTATTATTATTATAAATAATATAGTTTGCTCAAATAGTGTCTAAAGGTACTCTTTGACTTTTTCAAAAAGTTATGATACCAAGTCAATCCCCACATCAACTCTATATCACTATTCACAACTTACCTAGTCAAATCATTGTCTTTTTTCTACTCTCCCCAACATTCCACCAGATTTTCCTTCATCAAATCAACATAAGAATTCTATATTCTTCACATTTCCAAAAATCTCATTTGCCTTTATCCAAAGGCAAACATTCTCTCTCTCACACACTCTCTCTTTCTTTCTTTCTCTCTCTCTCTCTCTCTCTCTCTCTCTCTCTCTTTCTCTCTTCTTCTTCTTCTTCTTCTTCTTCTTCTTCTTTTTGGAACTTCAAATTGCCAGGAAGTCTCAAGCTCTTCCCCATATTCTTAGTAAGTTCTTCATCCTACTTCTAAAATATTTTGCACTTTTTCATACAAATCGTGGATTTCTTACACATATATCGTCATATTTGTTCTTAGGATCTTCAAATCCTTAAGCATTGTTCAAGTGTTATACTTGAAAACCCATTTTCTTCAACCATCCACCTCAGATAATCACTCAAGGTGAGTTCATACCCCCATCTTTTCATGTTTTCTTCTAGTTTTAATGGGGAAAATACAAGTTACAACACCAAAACATACTCTAACTCAAATAACAACTTTCAACAGAAAAGTTATGATCTAATCACGAACTGTTTTGACCACCTTAAAATTAATATTTTTCAAAACTGTTCAATATGAAAATAGTTCAGGTTTATAACGTTCTAATGAATACTTTCACATGTTCATACAAATTTTCTACAATTTATGGCGATTTTTACAAAACTATCTATCATTTCAGAAATGATTTCGGACTAGTCTGTGAAGATGGCCCTTCTCAAATTGGTTGGAGACCACTAAAAATCATAATAAAAATTATGAACAAACTAGACATATTTTGAGAACTTCCAGAGTTTACGAATTCAATT
This sequence comes from Lactuca saligna, assembly GCF_052625555.1. Lineage (NCBI taxonomy): Eukaryota > Viridiplantae > Streptophyta > Magnoliopsida > Asterales > Asteraceae > Lactuca > Lactuca saligna. The sequence continues at coordinate 232,198,598 of NC_136421.1, forward strand.
TTCGACTTCCGGTGATTTTTCTGTGATTTTTACAAAAGCAATGACAGAAAAGTTAAAACTAGTAAAAACACTTTACAAGTTTATTAACACTTTGTAACATGTTGAGAAAAGTGTATCACATTTATAACTAAATATTGATTGTGTTTCCTGTTAAGTTTACTTTCATGAAACTGACATAAACATTCATCATAAGGGTTTTCATTTACTAGAAACATATATGATAAACTATAATAGGTATAGTTTACAATTCGTTACACTACAAACTCATTATGAAAAGATTCGTTTACACTACGAAAAGGGTTTTCACTCACTACAAACATACATGATAAACTATAGTAGGTAGAGTTTATGGTACATTAACACTACGAACTACTAAGGAAGGTTTCATTCCGACTTCAAAAAGGATTTTCAATTACACTACACATAAACTCATTAAATCCGGTTTTGAGGCACTACTTCATTGTACTGTTAGAGTACTGATTACAATCCTATAGTTATAACTAGAGTATCTTGTAGGGAGACCGTGATACTTGTATATAGATCTATATTGGGATTGACAACCCACACCTTAGCTGCATGCAATAGCTAGACCGACATGTCTGGGGTGACAAATGTCATACCATTCCGACGCCTGAAGAACGTCGTAACAGGTTACTATGTCAATAGTATGGTTATAATAACTCACATAGGGAAATAACAACACACATGGTTTATGGGGGATTGTATATTTAAATGGGTTTTATTTATTTAAAACTGCACACACTATTATAAGTATGGAAAAATAGTTGTACATTTCAGTCTTTGGGTCTTAAGACTGCAATTCATTTTATAAAGAAAATATTGGATTATTCTTGTGCATACACTACATTTACAATATAAATATAATTACCTGCCCGCAATTCCAGCTATTATTGTGACTTTCTACATCTTTGTTGTCTACACCATTTGCAAGGTAATGTTTGTCACTATGCATAACTAAGTCAGCCAGTGTAAAGCCATCATGTGCACATATGAAGTATATACTATTCCATGGTTTTCTACCACCTTCCTGATGCATACATATAACATGAAAAAGTGATTAAAAAATAACAAAATCCAATAAGAATTATAAAAAGAAGATAATAAACAGATTAGGGTACCTGGTATAGATTAGGGCTCCCACAAAGCCATTCAGCAAAAACACCAGAAAATCCATCTGTACCCTTAATGAACTGCCTTACTGTATCCCGATACTAAAATAATTACATTCTTTTTTATAGGCTAATAAGTATTATAAATTATTGAAAAGAAATAACACTTATTTAAGAAAATAAATGAGCCAAAAAAATAGACCTTTCCATTCCATTCTGACCAAATACCCTAGTGAGGAAACACACCAACTTGGTAAAGGCCTCCACAGTCCCATGCTTCAGCTATAAGCTGGAAAGGATAATTGCTATTTATTTAAAAAGTTAAAATTAATAATTTAAAAGATAAGTTTAATTGATAATCAATTTAATTACCTTCACTCCTCGAAGTATTAGGTCATTGCTAATCATGTCAATTAATGGTGGGTTGGTGAGAGATGAGCCAGTTGTCAGTAAATCATCTTCTACTTAATTTCCATATACATTTACTGCATCAAAAATGCTGAAATAAAAAAGATAAAAAAAGTACAAATGCATGTTTTTTTTCCAAATATTGTTAAGATAAGAATTAGAATATCAAATATTTGGTAGACTAGATAACTGATAACCTGCTGCCTCTTGTCATGATAGAGGCAAGATCAAACCGTAATCCATCTACATTCATCTCTGTTACCCAATATCTGTAGGAAGGTTTCATAAAACAAAACTTAATTGACCAAGAATCAGGAACACATGTATGATTGTAAATTAAAATTTTGGTCCCTGAGTTTAGCACTCTTTTTCAGTTTTGGTCCTTAAAGGGATCTGTTAGCATTTTTGGTCCTTATTTTGATGTTCATAATGAATTTGGGCTTGACTATGAACCCCATTCAATTTGAATTTATAATTGTATCTTTACTGCTTGTTGTCAAGATATAACGTTGTTAGCAATGTAACATATATTTTAAAATAGCAAGATATATTAACATATAAATAATTCAAAATTGCTATATTAACAAATTAATTTAATACACAATATAGACCAAGAACTTTTATAAATCATATGCACAAATAAAATGTTATAAACCTTACTATAAAGTATAAACTAACAAAAAACTACAAATTTGCAGTTTTGGTCCACGGGCAAGATGGTCAGTTGAAAAAATATCAACAATTGGGTGTTAGATTAAATGCTCCAGATATCAAAATCATTATGAAACAATAAAATAAGGGAATGTCTTCCAAAGAAATTGCTTTAGGGGCCAAAACTAAGTAAGTGCTAAACTCATGGAGCAAAATTGTAATTCACTCTTAAAATAAAAACAGATTACATGGGATAGGTAAGTAGCAACTTATATACCTCAAGGAATCTACTATGAATTGGCGCACTATAGGATGGTTGCAGTTGAAGGTGTTTCCACATCCTGAATAGTTGTAGAACTCTCCTTACAAGATCATAAAATAAATGGTACCTTAAAGAGAGAAAATGACCATCATACCCCTTCAACTTCATGAGTGAAAAAGAAGTGCATCAATGCTGCTATTAGCCTGTTACTATACCTTAGGTGCAAGCATATAAAAAACACTATTATCAACACCCTGAAAAGACAAAATGGGACCATTTTCATTCCCTTCAGTAGTGTGATTGAAAATCACATCCATGAGCACATGTAAAGATGTGAATTAGAAAAAGGAGTTGTCAAAATTAGGGAAATAATTTAAATCTCACCTCGATTCCACGTTTGTGTGCCTCTTTAATAAGTTGTTTGAACTCATTTATTGCATCAAGGCCACCATTACGACCACCAACAGATGCATATCTCAACTTAGGTGAGAAGTAATTGATAGTTGAATACCCCCAATAATTTAACCTATATAAGAATTTGACAATCCATAGGATGAATTAATACTTTTAAAACAACATTTCTAAGCAAAGTAGATCTCATAAAGCACATAATACACTAAAGAAGGAAGGCAGAACTTGAAATACTTGTAGTAACCCAAGACAGGATTGTAGCTGAAGTACTCCAGCTCATTGAACTCATGGCATGGCATTAACTCTATGCAGTTCACACCAAGTTCCTATACCATAAAGAATAACATTAACAACACTAACTAGTATTGACCTTTCATGTTGCTGAAAGGAAAAACAAATGATAGTAATTAAAAATGAACACAAAGAAACTAAAAAAACATTAACAAGCAAATCCTTAGGGAAAACGAATGAATTTACCAACACAACACTTTTGATAAACGAATGACTTTACCAATTCTCCCTGTAAGAAGTGTTTCTCTTGAGTAGCCATCTTTTTTCTTCTGTTAAATGTAAAATAGTTGCTTTAGTCTGAGGAAATCAGCACAACACTTTTTTTTTTAAAAAAAAACTGACCGCGGTAATATTTGACTCGTGTCCTTTGACGAACAAATATTTTTGCATTATAAAATCCAAATTGTACATTTCATGTTAGAACAAGGAATGGTGTGTTGTTTCGGATGAGAGTTCATATCTACAAATTTGGAATAGATGAGACGAATTCACAACTCCAACTTGTGCTCGCCCTCGAGTTTCAAGCATCTTCATAAGAAATAAGACAGTTAGGGTTTAAGTGTGTATGTGAGAGAGGGAAAGAAAAAGAGATGAAGGATGTGAGATTGATGTGCCTTATAAACTTAAGGACGATTAGGGGGTAGGGGTTTGTTTTGAAATCACAATGGCTTTTGAGGGTTTTTCACATCATCGGAGACAGAGAAGAAAGCAACTCAGTTTCTTATTCAAAAACTTGAAATTTTCTTCGAGGATTGTATGTATCTTATGCGTTGAGAACACGAGAGTGGCAGAAGATCGAGTGAATTTCCTTACCCACTCTTCCTTATTCATAGTCCTTTCGAGAAGAGTGATATATACCTTTTAATCCAACATAAAACCATATTTCTGGTAGTGGTGGCTGCTAGGGTTTCAGAGAGAAGGGAGATAGATAATGAAAGTCGTCGATTGTTGGAGCGGAGAGAATGAACAAGTCTTCAAAAAATTTGGGGATTTTGTTTCCCGCCGGCCCCTTAGTTATTAAGGAGGGAGCGCGTAATAACATTTTATAAAGCAACATATATGCACAACACCCATTTAATTTAGGTGCCCTCCGTGTTTGTAGTTTTTTTTGTTGGACACAAATTTTAGGGCGCGCATAAACGCGCATCCTCTATCCTTCAAAATTAGGAAATTCGACATCCTTTTTAGGCCGCACAAAAAATGTGTATTGTAAATCATCGAGTGTCATTGTTTGCAAATCATTAAAAGACTGTTTTCTAGTAGTGGAAAGAGCATTATGTTGTTACAATGAGATTCCAATGAAAATATTTTTGTATTTTTTGTATTTATCAAAGTAAAAACAAATTTAAGAAAATCTTTTTGGATTTTTGTTTTTTAGGAAAAGCGCAAACAAAAATAAGAAAATCTTTTTGGATTTTTGATTTTTAGAAAAACCAAAAACAAAAATAAGAAAATATTTTTGGATTTTGATGCTTTAGAAACAATAAAGACAAAAATAAGAAAATCTTTTTGGATTTTTTATTTTTAGAAAGCAAGATAAAAACAAAAATAAAAGAACTTAAAACGTTACCTAGATACATTCGATCCAAAATCTAACAGTCTTCAAGAATAGATTGTGCGTCGAAAGACTTCCACTTGTTGTGAATTTGAATGTTGTACTGAACGATTCAGAAGTAAGTTGAATGCAAAGGCAGTCGGACGCTTAACATGAACAATAACCTCTAAACAAAACACAAACAATCAAAGCTGAATAAAACACACAAAAATTATACCTACTAATCGAAAGTAATAAAAACAATTAAAAGTAAGGTAAAACATAAGTCCAAGTCATATTTAAGAAGAATGAGGAATAGAGAATGCTTCCATCATTCCCAATTCATTCAAAATCCTTAAGAATGAATTTCCATCTAAAAGTTTTGTGAAAATGTTAGCAAGCTGATATGTTGTTTTGATAAAATGAAATTCAATGTCCCCATCTTCAACATGGTCTTTGATAAAATGATAACAAAGAGCAATATGTTTTGTTTTCGAATGTTGGACTAGATTGTGAAAAATGTGAATTGCACTTTGAGAATCACAATATAAAGGTAGTTTCTTCATGTTGAATGCATAATCACGCAATTGGCTTTAAATCCAAATCAGTTGTGATGTGCAATCAACATTAGCTATATATTTTGCCTCAACTGTTGAAATAGAAACACAAGTTTGCTTTTTTGATTGCCAACTTACAAGTTTCCCGTCCAGAAATTGACATCCACCCAGGTCCACATCAAAAAATGCTTGGAAAAAAGTATTGTATTCGAAGGATACCACAATCTTAATGAAATTGTACCTTTGAGGTATCGAAAGATATTCTTGACTGCAGTAAGATGGGGGTCTCCATGATTCGATTGGTACCTAGCACAATTCCATACAACAAAGATAATATTAGGTTGGATTGCAGTTAAATACAAAAGCAAACCAATCGTACTCCTATACGTCATGAGATCCACAACAGGAATGAAGGACTTAAGTGTGTGCGAACAACCATTGGTACTTTGACTTTCGTGTTATCCATCATGCCAAACCTTTCAAGCAAGTTTCAAGTATATTTATCTTGATTGATAAAGATTCCTTCCCTGATTTAATGAATATTTAAACCCAAAAAGTTATTAATTTTACCCATCATGCTCATTTCAAATAGACTTTTCATTAATTCCTCAAATTCCTTAGACATTGAAGGATCAGTCGAACCAAAGACAATGTCATCGACATAAATTTGAACAAGCATCAAATGATCCCAAACTTTCTTTCAAATTAAATTAGGATTAATGGATCATTGTTTAAATTTAGCGACTTTCAAAAAAAATTTGAGAGTTACATACCAGGCATGCGGTGTTTGTTTCAACCCATATACTATTTTGTCTAATATATAATAGTGATCAGGATATTTATCATTAAAGAAACCTAGTGATTGTTCTAGATACACCGTGTCTTCGATAACACCATTAAGGAATTTATATTTGACATCCATCTGGTAGATGTCGAAATCCTTGTGAGCTGCATAAGTTAGAAAATTTGTACCACCTCGAGTCTTGCGATAGGGGCAAAAGTTTCCTCACGGTCAATACTTTCTTATTAAGAATAATCTTTTACAATAAGTATCACCTTGTTTCTAACAATATTTCCTTCTTTGTCTATTTTATTCTTAAAAATCCATTTCAGAAAAATTATCGAAACATCTTCAGGTTAAGGAACCAATCTCCAAACCTTATTCGTTCAAATTCAGCAAGTTCAGATTGCATAGCAACAACCCAATCAGGATGTTCAAATTTAGTCTTCACTATTTTTAGTTCTAATTTCAAAATAAAAATATTAAACATACACAATTTTTGATGAACATTCAACACCTCATTTTTGGCTTGAATCTAGGCTCGTGTCAAGACACGAGAGTTTGGATCACCAAGAATCTTTTCTTTCGGATGATTTCTTTTCCATTTGTCCCTCGGGATATCTGCAGGATCAAAGTCTAAAGGAGCATCCTCAAATATGTATTCAACATCTAAAAATTCTCCTATAATAGAGATATTAATAGTTACATCATGAAAATCATTTTTCATCATTACCTTCATCATGATTTGATCTGCTTGTCTCCCCCTTGACCAATGGAATTATGGTGTGATGATCCCCCTCGACACCAAGATAATTACGAATATGCCCATTATCATGAGCATCAATTGTCATATGCCCCCCTCCACATAAAAATTTTGTCTTTGGGTTTGAGTCGAAGATATCAAGTGATTCGCCTCCACTTGACCATCAGTTGAAACATATACTCTTTCGATATTTACTCTTGAAGTCGATGAAGAATATGCTTTGTTTTCTTCAATTGTGGCTGTCAAATCATTAGAATGTTTCGATACTTCTAGGATACAATTATCTTTAACATTGATTTCAGCATTGATAGCCCTCTGGAATGCCAAGAATTATATCAAGATCAATATCAAAATTATGCATTTGCTCAGATTCAATATTTGGTTCAATAATAATTGGTTTTTAAATGAATGATTGTTCAACTCTCTTGCCATAATGATCAACAAATGTGAGATTAAAAGTTTCTTCTAGCTTCCTTGCTTGCTTGTTTAACACCTTATAGGCTACAAAATGTTAAGAATATCCCATGAAAATTCCCTCATCAGCTTTCGACTGAAATCTAGAAAGATTATCCTTGAGATTCATGATGAAACATTTGCATCTTAAATATGGAAAAATTTAACATTATGTTTCCTTTTTTTTTTTTTGTAATTTCCTAAGGTGTTCTGTTAAAATGATGATGAATGAAAGAACGATTTTGCGTAAAGAAAGCAGTCGAAACCGTCTCTACCCAAAAGTATTGGGGCAAGTTCGCATAAGTGGGCTTCGTTCTCGCCGCTTCACACAATGAATGATTCCTCCTTTCGATAAACCATTTTTTTGTGGTGTGTATGGGAACGGAAAATTATGAGAGATGCCCAGTTTAGTAAAAAATGAATCTAAAATTCAATTTTTGAACATCGTTCCATTATCACTCTTTATCTTTCGAACTTTCCTTTTTAAGCTCAATTTAATGTTCTTGATAAAATCAATCATCACTTGAGCAGTTTCTGACTTCTTTCGAAGAAATAAAACCCAAGCAAACCTTGAAAAATCATCAACAATAACTAGTATGTACTTTTTCTTATTGAGAGACTCAACAGTCGAAGGTCCACACAAGTCAATATGAAGAAGTTCTAAAGGTTCAATGATTTTTGAATCAATTATGATCGGATGACCCTGGCGATGTTGTTTTCCCTATTCACATGCAACACCTAACGAATCATTATCAAATTTCAAAATAGTTAAACCACGAACAAGATCATTAACAATAAGTTTGTTTAGATTTTTGAAGTTGAGATGAGAAAGACGTCTATGCAATAACCAGATGAGATCCGAAGATGCTTTTAATAGGAAACACATTAAGGAAATGCCCATAATGGGTTTCATGTAAAGAATGAACATGACCCCCTTTCGTTTTAAAATCAACTGAATCTCCTTTGTTTCCTTGTTGGAGATTATACTTCATTCCAAGTCAAAAAGAACCTGATTACCTGTTCCACCAACTAGTTGCGAAACACTAATCATATTTTACTTTAAACCTTCAACCTAATAAACTCGATTCACGGTGAATTTCCCATTTGTCACTTTTCCATAACCTTTGACTTTAGATTTCTGGTTGTTTCAATACTTGAAAACTCTGACATTTTCCAACTTTTGAAAATCTCTCAAAATTTTCTTTCCTCCCAGTCATGTGACGCGAGCATCTACTATTGATATACCAATTCTCATCACCTTTCTAGTCACATATTACTTGAAATCTATTAGAAGAATATAGGCCCCAAGACCTTTTGGGTCCTTGGACACTAATTTGAAACACATTGTGCAATGAAGAATCTTAAACTCAATTAGAAACTTTGGATTTGAAACTGTTAATTAAGTCAACTTCATTTGCTTTAGTCAACGAAATATAATCATGCAATAGGGAAGGTTCAACTTTGATTTTCACTTTTTCATCCTTTTTTTAGAAACATCAATTTTCTTATTTGGAATTTCTTTCCACTTTCGCATCATTGGTGTAGACTCTTGAGATGAAGTACTTTCATTCATTGAATCATTTAAGTACTTCTCGTAAGAATTTTGTATTTTCTCCTGAGAATAGTTTCGTGATTGTTTTCCTTTCCTATCAACCCAATGATTTATGTTCTTTACATCACTTCTACATTTTGTGAATGAAGCTTAGATTTGGAAAATTTGGGTTTTTAGGTTTAAAAGGATCACTCTTCCTGCCTTTAACTTCCAATTTCTAAAATTCTCTGTTGGGAAATGATCTTTGTGAGTGATTTGGAAAACGATTTTGATACCTGTTTTGATAACCAACACCAATTTGTTGAAAAACCTTTTGATTTTGACCAAAATTTATTTGTCCATGACTTTGACCAAAACTCTTTTGTCCATGCTCTTGAGCATTTCTTTGTAAACCATTTTGTCGAAAGTTATTTTGGGCAAATTTTGACTTCTTGAAAATCATTTTGTTTTTGAAATTGTTTATTTTGAAAATTGTTTGCATTTTGTGAGAACTTTTATGTTATTTCACGAGATTTTTGTTTAAAAACCATTTGTTTGTGAAAAGATTTTTCATTTTTCCAATAATCTTTATTTTGTGCTTTTGATTTCGAAATTCCTTTATCAGAAGCCAAATTCTCTACTTCTCTTTGAAAGATTGTGTTTTCACCTTTTGATGTTTTGGATTAATAGGTAAAGAATCAACATGTTTTTATTTGTTTTTATTATCAACAACAATTTTTTTTTTGTTTTCACATTTCAAACACATTTTGTTTTATTTTGATGTTGAAAAATTTTAAGGTTTTTTTTTAAAACCATTTTTCGACTGTGTTTTGATTCGAATAAAATCCTTCTTGCTTCACATTCACATTGTCTTCATTTACCAACTTGTTTAATTCAGAGGCTACATTATCACCATTTCCTTTGGTAACCAGTAGTTAATTCGGAAACAAAACATCTTTTGAAACCTTAAACCTAGGACACGACATTTGATTCAAGATAATGTTTTCCTTTGTCTTTTAACACTTTCGTGTACTCCTTTGAATCTTCAAATACTTTATCTACCACTAATCTTGGAATTGGTTTCTTATTTGAAACTTCATCCTTATCACTCACATAATCCTTAACGATAACATAATCATGAGAAGCATAGGTTTTAGATGTCGAAGATTGGTCATTGTTTAATTTCGACATTGAATCATTATATTCTTTGCCTTTAGCCATTGAATTGACATTAATGATAGACAATTGTGAGCAATCGACACATTCATCTTCCTCAATTTCACTGATATTGTCAAAGTTATCTTCAATATCAACAAAATTTTGTTGAGAACCAAGTGTCGACTTCTCAGTGATGTTCGAAATCTTGAGTTGTTCATTTCTGCTTAAGTCTCATCACAATTTTCACAAGGTCATCAACATTCAAATATTCATTAATATCTACAATGCTATATGCATCATAATCATTTGGAATTTTATTATAATCTGATATCTTTCTTTTATAGTTATATGTGGTTTCGTCTATCTGTTCTCTTTTAAAAGCAAGAAAAGGAAGTAGCTTTCAATTCTGTTCACCATAAATCTCAGCAGAATGATAAAGCTTAGTTAATTTTGCATACAACCTTCTAGTAGTATTACAATAGATGTTTTATTGTTTTACAAGCATAATATTGTCCATTTAAATATTATCTCTATCTACCAAAAGATTAGTAATCCTTAAGTCTAGAGATTCTACTAAACACTTCTTTTTTTCTAGTTTATTCTTAGCTTCATAATATAGGGTTTTGGACTTTTCTACTTCACTACTCATGGAGATTAACATGTCACTAAGATAAGAACACATATTATCAAACTCAGATAAAATATCATTAAAAGAAGATGAATGAATTTTAAATGGGATTAGATCATGTACCTTTGCAGTCATTGGTGATTTGATCTTGTCCTTCAACATAAAGAATCTCCCTGTAATTCTTTCTTCCTCATCATCCTCACTCTTGTCATCCATCTCCTTTAGTTTTGTATACAATGCACCGTGTATGGGATGGCACATTTCCTCATCATCTGATCCTGAAGACCAAAATTGATATGTTCCCTCTTCTTCATAATCTCCTCTGGTAATACGGGAAACACTCTTTGTTCGAGAGCGAATCTCCTCAAGCTTCTCAACATAATAAGCCTTGTCCTTAACTCTCTCATTCTTCTCTTCATTCTTTCTTAGCATAATATCTTTCGCTAAGTGATTGTGACCATTGCAGTAGTTATAATTATAGCAAGAATCACCCTTCAACTTGAATTCCTTCTTATTCTCATTCAATCTCTCTAGCTCTTTTTTTTTACCTTTACTACTTCCTTCATAGATTTCCCAGTCGATGATATACCCTTGTTGTCATAAATACTCTTGAACTTTCCATTGAGTGGATTCTTGAAGAATTTTTAGATCTTATTATTTAACTAGTATGCAACCGCTTCATCATCAGATTTGAATAAGAATCCTTCATCTATATCCTTAGCTTCTTCTTTGGATTCAGATTCCTTTGTAGCAACTTTCGACACCAATGCCAGTTTCCTCCCAAACTTGATTTACTTTCTTTAGCAATACCATTAAATATTTCTTGTATCTTGATCATCAAACTGATATTTCTCCATTCCTTTCTTAAATCCATGAGAAAGGTGAAAATTTCACTCTAGTGATGAACATGTCACTCCATAGTGAAAACACTTGAAGATTAATTCGTTCAATCAATCATAGTATGATTCGATTGATTCTGCTTCCTTCGGCTTAAATTCTCCCAACTCTAGCCAGCATTATTTAACCGAACACTTCTGTGTCTTCTCATTACCTTGATGTTTCTCCTTCAGAGTGTCCTAAATTTGCTTTGTAGTTTCACATCCTCGAACATAATTGTAAACTACTGGCGAAAGAGCACCATGTAATCCACACATACATTTCTTACTGTTTTCTTTCATCCTAGCTCATCTTGTGATCATGTCCTCAGAAGTTGCAGACGTACCAACATCGACTAACATCACCTGACTAAATTCTCCACTTTTGATGGATTTTATCGAATCTTCATTAATACCATTAAGATAATCCTCTATCCTGTCAGCCCATTGTTGATAATACTTTGGAATCAACATTGGAATCTTTGTTGATGATCCGAGCAAGTGAGAAAAGGTAGTTATCGTGTTAATACTAAAATTCGCCATTGTTGCACAAATTTTGAAAAAACAGATTTTTTTATTCAAATAGAAATCTAAGAAAGAAATCAATCAGAGTTTGATCATAAATCAATTGATCTAACACACAGAGTGCAGAATCAATTCAATACAATCAATTGACACCTGTTTCCTTATTCAATTTGTGGAAAATTTTGAATCGAAAAGAGTGATTATAAAAATTAAAAATTACGAGAAAACTTCAATCGATTGAGTGAGTCCTACTCTGATACCAATTGAAGTGAGTTAGAGATTGATTAAGAACTCAACTGATTCAATAAAAAGTTGTAAATGGACACAAGGTCTAAATAAGATTTGTTTGTCTCGATTATAGTCTGAAGAGTACAAAAGAGAATCTTGAGTACAAGTGAAAATGACGAGTAGTATGTTACCCTACTCTATGTACTTACCATATTTATAGGGTACCCACGGACTATGAAAAAAATACAATGATTAGACATTAAGCATCAAAACTATACAAATTTTGACACTTTAAAGACTCTGACTACTTTCAAATTCTAACTATAAACATTTGACCCAACACAATCACATCAGAATAGGGGGACTTGATTGTATGGGTCCATTCATATGACCCAATCACTTGACAACATGGGTACCTATAAGTAGTGTTGGCCAATGTGCATATTATTGAAAAAACCTTATGCTATGATACCAATGATGAGAATTATAGGTTAAAAAACAAATAAATTATGCAGCAGGATCATAAAACTATTTTATAGGCACATGTAACGTAGAGATCTATGCCTTTTCTCATAATAGCAACATATGATGAAAACTATAAACTAACTAGTTATAATACAAAAAATCACATGCATTGGAATACATACCTTATGTTATAATCGTATATAACACTTCTTGATCTTCAAGTCTTCCTTAGAAAGCTAGCACCAAGAGTGTGGATACCTATAATATCTCACATAAAACCCTAGAATGCTAGAAACAAAAATGTGAGAGGATGAAGGAGTAAAATTTTTAGATTCTTCTAATCCAGAGGTTTGGCTTAAAATATGATGTTTAGGTTCTTTATTTATAGATGGCGGATGTGACAACTGTCAAAATTCGAGTCGGTTCTAGACTTGACCAAACTTAGTTGCACGTGTAGGCACGACACATACTAGACTTAGTAACTAGAAGCTACGCTATAACCTACTAGAAACCTGGAAATAAGTAGAATCAAAGGATAGTATACTTAGATTTCACATTGATATGTGAATTCTACAACTACTTTAATTGTAACAACTATCCAAATTTAGGTCATTCCTTGACTCAATCACTTTTGTCCATTTATATAGACACATCATACATCTGACCTAGTAGTAGAAATTAGGACAGAAGCTCGTAGTATCTTAAGTCTAAGTCGAAAACTAGGACAAGTATACTTGATTCTTGCGTTTCACTTGAATCTTAAAATCGCTATATAGAAATGCCAATAAACTGATGAAAACAAATTTCAAGCATTATTTCTAATATAAATAAGACTTAGGAAGCCCAAAAATAATTTGAAGTCTCACATATTCATTTTATTTGATATCCAAAGTTTAGAAAAATCCGAAAAATCCTAGAAACCCTTCATACCTAAATTTATAAACTTTAACCTCAAAAATTATATGGAAATAGTTATGAACCTTACAATATCAATTTAAAATAATTAAATTCAAGGAAATATGATCAAGGAAAATAAAATTCAAGTCATTAACATTTACCCTTAATTTATAAGCCAAAAATCAAAGTTTTATAAATAAAAACTAGATTAAGGTGCACATTTTATAAAATTGATATTTTTATAAAGAATTTGAATTTTATAAAGATGGAAGAGTGAGGGAACCTCTCTCCTCTTAAAAGTTTTGGCTCCTACTCCCTAGGGAGTTTCTTCGCAACACACTATATCATTTCTTTTCTCTCATACTCCACCTCCTTCCTCATTCTCTCCATCTCAACCAACACCACTTCCTCTCTTCCCCTCTCACAAAACCACAAAATTTTAGAAAATAAGACCAAGGAACATCTCTCAAGAACAAAATCTTCATCATTTGAAGTTTTCTTGAAGGTAATCCCAAATTTTCCTTCATTCCCTTTACTTTTTTTCAAAGTTTTACATGTTTTCTTGCATTTTTTAATTCTTTTACTCCATTCTATTATAAAATCATGAACACTTGCACCTACTCACAATTTTGATGATAATGGTGGTAGGGCTTCACCCAAAAACAACATGCATGTTGCAAACAATAATGTCCCATGACCTAAACCTAAGTCAAAATGAAGGAAATGCACTTTTCTACAAGTTTTGGCAGAAAATCACCACATGCACCCTATGTTTTCTTTCAAAAACGAATTTTGAACTTTCAAACTCATGAATGGTCTTCAAACCAACATGCATGTGATGATCTTCAAGCTTAGATGCTAAATGATCAAAGTTTGTTGTTAAAAGCTTTCAAATATGTTATTCATAAAGGATTTATTCACAAACAAATATCTAAAACTCATTTTCTGTCTAAACTTGATTTTTCTCCAAATCCTAGTAAGAAATTAAGACAATTAGGAAAATACCAAAAATTGTTTTCATTTCTTTGACTTATTTAACTTTTACAAGGAAACAAGGCCATAAATCATATAAAACACTTTCTAAGGTCCATAAGGCCTCTCATTAAGATTCAACGACTTTTGATACCATTTGCTATGATTTTTAATTTTCTTTTTCTTTAGTTCCAATAAATCATAAAACCATGTCAGGAAATGTGAAATAGTCATCTATGATTTTTCACAGCTCCTACACCCTTTGGAATACTCAAAAAAATATTTTGGAAAATTTTCATAATGTATATCTATTTTTGCATAATTTTTGTGTATATAATGGAGTAAACTTGGGAAAATAGCCTTACACATGTACAATTCATGAACATTTACTAGGACTACTTATACTACATTAGAAGGCCACAGAAAAAAAATGGAATTATTATTCTATTCTGTGTGCTGTATTTTTTTTTTTCTATTTTTCTAAGATTAAATACACATAAATCTACAAATCTAACTCCAAAATATGAAAATCACATTTTGTATTTTTCTCAGCTTATGTACACTGTATATGAATTTTAAAAAAAGTTTGGTTATTTTTATTAACTATTTAATCACTATTCATGAATTAATGCTTATTTAAGTTAATAAAACAAAGAAAACTATTTAAGCTTTTTCAAAATCCGTTTGTATATTTTCCCCAACTTATATATGTTGCATAATAGTGGTGAAAAAGGTTAGGGGGATTTTCTTAGGTGATTGCTATTTTCATGAATTTGTATCAATTTAGAGAGTTAAATATAGGAAAAATGGCTATGCATATCAAAAACTCATGTAACAGTTTCTGGAAGTTTTTGACTGCAACTAGAACACAAATAAAAAGTTGTGTGATTTTTAAATAATATTTGCTATTTAATTAGAATTTCTTGATGTAAAACACAATTAAATTACAAAAACTAGGTTTTATTAATCAAAAGTAGCATTTAATAATTCTCCCAGTTTATGGATGCTGGGAAACAGTCACACAAAAAGTCTAAGAATTTTTAATGATCATTTACTATCTTTCTATGATTTTGTGATTATTCAAGAAATTAAAATTGTGAAAAATAGTTAAGAAAACTAAAAAATTCAAGAAAAATTATCATAAGATCTTTGACTTCCGTTCAAACAGAAATGCACAGTTTGGGAAATTTTGGAACTATATTAATTTAGTTTTTGAATATTTAATTATTGGAACACCTCCTAAAATGTTAAATTTTAACATTTCAATAATGGGAATTTCCACTTGAATTTGTTATACAACAAATTGCTTCATAGAAATCTAAATTTCGTAGAAAAATGTTTGTAACTTAACAATATTAAAATTTTGACACAATATTAGCATAATTCTATTGTAGTAGTATGTATACTAGTATCGGATTTCGATTAAAGGCTCATTAGTGTGTAACATCATTGTTGGACTCGATAGTGGTACGAGTGGAGCATAGTTCAAGGCACCATTTGCATTATCTCAAAGCATTGTGAGTATTCATGCCTCCCCCTATTTTCGGTTTTACGTTTTAGGGTGGAAAAACATGTCCAAAACTATTTATGTTCGTTGTATTTATTTTGACTCATATAAACTTGGTTGCTATATTATGCATGTATGTGTATGTTACTTTAATTCATGAGGCCTGTATCGTGGTTAATTCCCCGTAATCATTTGACATAACTTATTAACTCTTTTGAGCCCATGGTCATTATGGATAGCGCTATTAGAAGGTAGACAACTACTCACTCGCACGATTCGCGAAGTGCATTTTACCATTTTATTCACTACGTTTGTGATACACATAATAGTCAATAGGGCATGATTTGGTTACTAGGCTTGGGTTGTGAACTCATGGATGGAATCTGTATGCACATACGGAACTTTTATACTCATTTTAGAAAAGAAACTTATATACTCATTTTAGAAATGAAACTTGTATAGTTATTTTAGCAACGAAACTTGTATACTCATTTTAGCAATGAAATTTATCTACTTATTTTAGCAACAAAACTTGTAGACTCAGTTTACCACTGAAACTTGTATACTTATCTTAGCAACGAAACCTGTATACTCATGTTAGCAATGAAAATTGTATACTTATTTTAGCAACGAGACTTGTATACTCATTTTAGGAATGGAATTTGTTTACTCGTTTTAGTAATGAACTTTATTTCACTTAAGAATATGAACTTTGCATCTCATTTTGGCAACATAATTTATTCCTCATGATGACAACAAACTTTCTTTATGCAAACTTGTTTACTTATTTTAGCAATGTACATTTATTCATGGAAACTTCTATCAAAACTTTGATTACGATTCATGAAACCAATATTTTTGTAAACCTATGAGCTTACCAACTTTTTTTATAGTTGACGCTCATTTACATGCTTTTTCAGGAATCATCTAGTAAGAGGCACCTAAAGACACATCACTTGTAGGAGCATTCACATGTGTTATCTTTCAAATACATTGTAACTTCTTTTAAAAAATTGTTCAAACTCATTGTAAATTGTAATTCTTTTTAATACTATGGTTCGTGTTATGTTTTAGCTTTTCATATGAGACCCTTTGTATTATTGCACCTCTTATTTTTGCTTTAGCGAGGTGTGACAAAAATGGTATTAGAGTCGAAGGTTATAGAGAATACCGGTTTTCCTTTGGAGAACCACAACTATAGCTAAAAAATTTCAAATCGTTTTTAAAATTCTGAACATAATACTGGTATAACTAATTCGTGTATGCATTATTGGACTTTAATTGAGTATAGCCTGGCCAATTATGCTTAATTAAGGAAAATTAATGCGAGGTTGGAACGGTTATAGTACAATTATGTTCTAAACAATTTTCAACTCAATCTTTTGAAAAACAAAAAATTTTCGGTGTGCGTTCGGGCATTGCATATTATAGGCATTCAACTAGGTACACTTGCAAACTGAGTGCACTTTTTATCACAGTGTCTTTATTTAGAAATATTGTTATCCCTTATCAAGTGCTAAGCTAACCAATAAGGTTATATCACTAGCCACTCTAGGAGAAATCCACTTAGTATTGAGAACGAGTAAGGTTAGTAGCTAGATAGACACTAGTAATATTAAGTCAAAACCAATACCAATTATACCTTAATACCTCTTCATCGTCTTCGTACTAGAGTTACAACTAGGAAAAGCGTTCTGATACCGACACGGGTGACAACTCGAGCATTGTGTTAGAAGGTAGATGACTTGCCACAAGTAGTCACATGGATATTATTGTCTAGCATTCCTAATCCGACTCACAAGGAGACACAAAGGTTTAACCCATTGCTACTGATATGTAAGGCTTCTCTTCTACACTACGAATTTAGCTTTAGGTTTTTTCCACCTTGAGCTTAAAACTTGACATAGGATATCTCTTTGACCCAAAACCTTTTCATTAGGAAGTTCTTACCCTACCATGTTTACTTCGAATACCCTAATTCAAGCACAAACCATTCCCCTTATGACAAAAACTTACAAGGCTTAGTTTGAGCCCCCGGATGCACTAGTGATTATCAGAAGTATACCATCATCTTACACTTTCCAAATTAGTAACATGTTTCACACCCAACACACAACCTTAAATTTTTCATGCCCGATCAAACATCTCACTACTTTGTTGTACGAATCCTTCCTATAAACTTTGAATCCACTTTCGACCCTTATTTTTTTCATACATTCGTTTGAGCCTTAGCGGCATTACTAACATTCGTATCGTTATAAAGGATTACATCCTCTTACACCGTGAGCCAGATGCCAAACCTACAACTTAACATTTGATCCCTATAAAAGGCATGAAAATGTATCTACACCATAAAATGTTTTACAAACATTTTTTCTTGCCCTTTATTTTAGGGAAAAGTCACCGGTACACGCCTTATACTCACATTAGTATTAGGTACGACTAGTTACACTAACCCACTTAGTCTTTGCTTCTTAATCTTTCACCAAACCTATTTCACTTCACCAGTTTTATTTACCATCAGTACAATATTTTATAACCATTTCATATAACTTACTAGATCTTTTCTAACCATATAAGCCATATTTCTCGCTAAAAACAACCAACTTTGCTTTTGACAACTTGCTTTAACTTAACATTTTTCTTCAAAACTCAATTTATCCAACCTTAGTTTTAACCTTGCTCTTTTAATTTCATTTCAAACTCATTTCAATGAATAAATGTGCTTTTTAAGGGCATATAAACCATTTTAAACATTGCTTACCATTTTGGCATGTTTTCGAAAAACTTAGAAACATTTTCTTTTATAAAAGTGTTTAAAATCTATTTTATAAAACTTAAACATATGACATTGAACAACTTTTTAAAAGAAATTACAACGTATTTAAAAGTCAACACATGCAAATGCTCCTACAAGTGTTGTGTCTCTATGTGCTTCCTACTAGATGATTCCTGAAAAAGCATGTAAAATGAGCATCTTATAGTTGGTGAGTACTCATAGGTTTATAACATAATATAGTTTGATATCATGATAATCAGAATATTGATAACTGTTTCCATAAACAATTTTCATTTCTAAAATAAGTAAATAAGTTCTCATCAAAGTTGGTTTTCAAACAGTTTAAAGTTTTTTCTTTGTTTTATTCATTTAAATAATCATTAATTCGTGAAAAATTATTAAACGGTAGGGTAAAATTCACTAGATTTTTTATTTGAGATTTATAAGTAATATAAGGTATACAGATGAAGTTTCAAATTTTTTGGATAAGTCTAGCTATTTGTCATCAATTTAATCCCTTCAACATTCATTAAATCGGGAAAAATACGAAATCGTCTTGGAAAAACCTGGAAAATTGTTCATCGAGTTTTGATGATGTCTAGAAGATGCAAAAATTATGAAATATCGTTTTAGACATTCATAATTGTAAATTTCTATTTATTTCTCTTCAAAAAAAATAGAAATCAATAGAAAACACTTATAGAAATGCATGCAACTTTATGAAAAGTATTAATCAATGTATAGATCATATAAGAAATTTAACATAATTTACTGTCCATCAAGTATTTTATGTGAATTATTGCTCTATTTTCTTGCAAAAATTACAATAAATCAAGAAAAATGGGTTATTTTCTGAAAATTTCCAGATCATCTTATTTTGCTGTTTGAATTCTGGGGAAAATTGGATTTGAGCAGAAAAAGGATTTGTAGATATTTATGTATGAGTAAATCATTTATAATCATTCTTAACATTGTACTTTGATAATCAAGCCTTTAAGCTTGATATTCATCACATGTATTGTGATTTGAAGACCATGAATGAACTTAATTTTTTTTTTAAAATAATGCTTATAACTGAAAACCTTAAATGCATTTGGTTTTGAATCTTAAAAACTTGTAAAAATCAAGTTGATAGATTTGATTTAGGTTTTGATCATTAGATTTCACCTTCTAACAACATGCATGTTGTTTTTGGGTGAAATCCTACCACCATTATCATCAAGTTCGACATCCATGAACATGCATGTGAATAATATCAAAGAAAAGTGTTTATGGAGAGAAAAATGCAAGAAAACTTGATATTTTTCTAAAGAAAAGTGAACAAAATGTAAGGAAAATGATTTTACCTTGAAGATCAACTTCAAATGATGAATATTCTCGAGTAAAATGAGGGATATCTGCTGGAAATTTTGTGGGTTTTGGAGCTAATTCATAGAGGTAAAGAGTGGGGGTTTTATAGAGAAGAAAAGAGAGAAAAGATAGATTCTATCTCTCTGGATAGCTCATCTCTCTCGTCATCTCTTTGAGGTTATACTCCACCAAAATCATCCACCAAAATACAGAGATGCTTATGAACTCACGGAGAATTGAATGACAAATCTCTCCTAGTAGTTCTACTTCTATGTTTTGATTTTCTAGAGAGAAGTGAGAGAGACGTTTTTTAGAGAGAGAATTAAAGAGGTGGAGTGAGGGAATCAGTAAAATGTTAGGGTTAGGGAAGAGGTGATGTGGGGAAGAGAGATGAACGTGATTTCGAAGAGAGGAGTATTTTCCAACGTTTATTTTTTATTTATATAATTTATAAGGTTTAGGGGTTATATTTATAAAATATAAAATCTTGTATTGAATTTTATGACATTTTGGCTCCTATGCTCATAAATAATCTAATGTTTATAAAGTATTGTCCATAATATAATTTAGATCTCATGATATATGTAAATAATTAAAGATGTAATAAATAATATTAAAATTTGGGGGAAGTTCAAATTTTATAAAACTTGCATTTATTTCCTTGCTTGATTCCTTCATGATATCTTTGAGAGGAGCTTTGGTCTCCTCATAGCTTAGAAGGTTTCCAAACAAGGAGTTCAAATCCACGGTATCGATCTTTTTACTATTTTTAAGGACATCATCGTAATGTTCCCAACTTTTCCTAAGAGAGTCTAGAAACTTTAGAACTAATTGAGAATAATGCTTATCAACTTCTAGCCTAAAAATATCATTAACCAAGCAGTTAAATTTGTTAAATGTTTGGGTTAGTGATTCACATTTTTGAGCAAAGAAGTGCTCGTATGTCTGATTGACATTGTTGATGGTTTTGGCTTGTACTTCTATGGTTCCTTCATAAGCCACTGTCAGCATATCCTGTGTCTCTTGAGTTGACTTACAATTCTGTACAAGATGATAGATTTTATAGGGAAAAGAGTTTCCTATCGTAACCCTAGCTTTCACATCAAGAGTAAACAGTTTATTATCATCGTCGTCCTAACTAGTCTCTGGTTTTTGCTTTAGAGGACCAACAAGAACATTTTTTTACCATGGGTTGATACATAGTAACGTGAGGGACTTTTTCAAAAATATTACGCATCTTATAGTCCATGATTTCAAGAATAACCATGGCGTTAGTTTTCCAGATGGCAAAGCTGTGCTCATCAAAAGGAGGAATATTATTGAGCCCAACGGATTTGGAATTATTGGAAGTCGATATGATTACTTGAGTGTATCAAAAACCCTCTTTGATACCAATTGAAGGTTTGTGATGATCAGATACACTTCAACTATAATAAGCAAGAACAAAATTACTAAACAAATGAAGAACATAAAAATTAAAGAACACAAGGAATTGACCAAATTGTCTTTCACCAAGAAATGATTTGTTTTCACCAAGAAAATGAGTTGTCATAGAGACTGTCACCAAGATGACTATAAGGCACACATTAGGGTTTCACCCTAATGTTGACTATATACTAATTTATACAACTATATCCCTTGATTCAAGGGATTGTATCTAATCTATACTAAGAACCACTCATTAGCACAATGTAATTAGATTTGTTGTCTATATATATATATATATATATATATATATATATATATATATATATATATATATATATATATATATATAAGAACCACTCATTAGCACAAGGTAATTAGATCTGTTGTCTATTCTATATATATATATATATATATATATATATATATATATATATATATATGTATATATATGTATGTGTGTGTGTATAATTACCTAATATACCAAGATTACATTATATTATATGAGTATATGTTGATGCTAATAAGGCTTGTTGGCTTTGACACTAATGGTGTTGACGTTGATGGTAACCCCGACGTTGGCGTTGGCAGTTAGCGTGTAGAGTGTTTGACTTATCAGATCATAAGGTGTGACTTTATAGAATCGTTAAAAATGTTTTGTCAAATCTTCATATGTTGAAGTTTGTGTTGGGTTTTCTACGCATCAAATACACTCCAAACTAGGTAGCAGAAACATCGAAACAACGATATAACTAAGTGTACATGTAACCTATAGATCTATGGTTTCATGCTAATTATATCTAACCTATGAAAACATAAAACATAAGGAAAAAACATACTTGTTATGTATCCCTTGATCTCCATACTTGAGATTTTGATCCTCCATGAAGTTGCTTGGATGAGAGGACCCAAACCAGAATCCCTCTAATGGTATCACACTCAGTGACAATAAAGAGTGGAATAAAAATTACTAGGAGAATGGTCAATTTTACAAAACTTAAGAGGGTTAGAAATCGTCCCTAAGAAGGGGAGGAAGAAGGGTTGACGAAACTTATTGCCAAGGTGCAAGGAAGAATGAAATCTCTAGGACCTTATTTATAGTTTTGGATCCCTTCTCAGGTTTTGTACTCGTTCTCATGTGGGATGTGAGCACAACCACAAAATACACTCCTTTTCCCATGTGGGATGGAGTGATTATCGTCTAACCCTAATTCCATAAGGGTTCTAGAACATTCCTGATTAACCAATTATCGATTAATGAATATTCAACCATTTAATTAATTAAATTGTTAATTAATTCCCAAAATATTTGTCTAAAATATATTTCCAATTAGTTATAAACCATAATAATTAATAAACAAAATTCTCATTTATTTATTCTACTCGGTTTGGGTCTTGAGGGAAAGCCAAAAGGACCATGTTATTATTAGAAATATTACCAATAGTTAATGATATTGGACACACTTTACAACAGTTTCATGGCAAAATTGTTGTAATTAGGTAAATTTTTTAAATTACATTGTCGTAATAACTTCTGACTCAGTAATATTTAACTTAATCAACAACTATTAAAAAAACCTCTCACTTATTCTGTGATTTGGTTCATGTAGAAGACCAAAAATGCTATCATGTTTGGAATTTCTAGGATCTATCATGCGAAGAAGAGGAGTGAAGTTCAACTTAATATTTTGAGTTGGGTTAAAACTTGGGCAATCATGTTTAGTTTAGATTTGCATGTTTGGTGTTGCTCCTCCGTGATCTATTTCTCTTTCTGAATTGCATTTTAGTTTCGTACTAGTTTTTGTTTTAATATGATCGTTTTTTATGTTAACAAATAATTAAACTTGATTTTAAAAATATTATATGTTGTCCCTTAATGAACATTGACTAACCAAAAGTTGATGGAAACCACCTTCGACTTTTGACGGTTGACGAAGAAGAAAACTTCAATGAAAGATTCATACCCTTCCACTGAAGTATGCGTTTAACCTAATTTCTTCTTTATCATGTTGCATGCCTTATATTGCGTAACTGGTTTTTTGTAGTGAATTTGGTTAAGTTATATACCCTATAATGTTTACCTATTTTTGTGGTGATTTTTTTTTTTGCGATTATTAATATATTGTATGTGTTCTTAATTTTTGTAAACACTAATTTTATGACTAATTCCACTAATTAATCGACGAGTTGATTTCAACACGGGTTAATTAACAATAGTAAATTAGTTACTAACTAGTAAGTTTCTACCTCCACTTCACGAGGGATCCGAACTTGTGTAACTACGAAAGTTTAGGAAGCAAAATTACAATTATACGAAAGCCATGTGGCCAAAGTGTAAAACATAAAAGTGTAGGGACGAAACTTAAAAAAATATATTTGTTCATGGATGAAAAGTGAAAATACAAAACCTATTGTGGCTAAAGTTTGAAACTCAAAACGTCTAGAGACTAAAACGGAAATATAAAAAATTTTAATGGCCGATGTTTGAAACCCACAAGGACTAAATCTGCAAACTAATTGTAATTAAATATAGTACATAACAATATTGTTCATCTGGAAGCAAACTATATTGTTCATTTCAATTGTAATTAAATATAGTACATAACAAGAGGAAGGACCAGGAGTTTTTTTTTTTTATTTTTTTTTTTTTTTTTTTTTTATTTTTTTATTTTTTTTTTTTATTTTTAATGGCCTTTGAAGTTTTGTAGTAAATTATGCTTGTAATTCAAGGTTCTTTGCATTTTAATGGAAGTTGATACGAAAGATGGGCAAAAACGAATATGTAAACAAAAGATGTTGACTTTCCTTAGTACAATAAATAGGAAAACAAATAAATAGGAAAACAAATGACGTATGGCGTGTTTGGCAAAAGTAGCTGTTAGCTGGAAGTGGATAACAGTTAGTTGGTAGAATATAACTGGTAGCGTGTACCAGGTAGCTGGTAGTGGGAAGCTATAGCTTTTATTTGTTATATGAATGTTTGATAAAAGTAGTTGGAAACTTTTGAAATATATAAAATCATATAAAAGGACAATTGATTAAAAAACAAATAAATATATAAATATATTTTTTAGGGTAATTATGGAAATTGATTTCAAAAGCTCAGTGACGTTTTGTTAAACGCTAAATGAAGGCATGGAGCGTCTGGGAGCGTTTGAAAGTTTTTAGCTTCTAGCGTTTGACAAAACGTTCCGTTTTGAACAGAAAGTCTCATTCGACACTACAAGCTTGTAGCGTTTAGTTTAAACAAAACGCTCCAAATCTAAATGCTACTTCATGTAGCGTTTAACAAAACGCTATAAGCTACAAGTTACCAGCTACCCACTACAAGTTACCCGCTACCAGCTAGTTTTGCCGAATATGTCCGAAGTAGCTTTTAAAATCGGAACGTTTTGTTAAAACTAAAAGTTAAACGCTCGTACTGCCAAACGAAGTGTTTTGTTTAAAAAAGAGCGTTTTATCAAAAGCTAAAAACTAGAAGCTCTCAAACGCTTCCAAAAGCTCAATGTCAAACACACCCGTAGATATCGTAACATATTTGATGTGGTCAGTCGTCGTTCACAAGAATCTACACCATTTCTTGGTAAGTTTTGACTAACTTTTCGACCGTTTGTATGGATAATTAGTCCAATGATTTGATGACGGAGGATGTATTTTGTGTGATTTTTGTTGTTCTAGAACCATGTTGTCACTTCTGTTTAAGCAACACATACAAACATACAAGAGAAGAAAGACAAAAGAAAAGGAGGTTAATTAAACTAAACCTAAGGATTTTTGAACTTTTAACGAGTGTTATCATATAAGTAAAGAAATATATGACATAAATACCCTCCAATAATTTATACATATCTTGAAGTGAGCAGTGCCAGGGAAAAAATCATTGAAATGCACTCATGTAATGCACTATATAAACAGCATATCTTATGTGGTGTAGGATCGATTGTCTGGGAAAACAATATATATATATATATATATATATATATATATATATATATATATATATATATATATATATATATATATTAAAAGAAATGATAAGGCTATAACCTAGAAACAAAAGCATGAATGATGACTTACTTTAAATAACCGAAAAAATGACATAAGTTTCCAAATATCACAAAATTTTGGACATTTTTGCCCTTTTATCCCATATATATTACTTATTCCAAATATCATTGTTTGTTGTGTTCATTCAATGCTATATAGTCTAATAATGTAAAAATGGTGTTTACCATATGTATAAAGATTTCATGGAACCTTTCAAACTACTTTTTGTTTCAAAACTTTTTGACCATTTTCTCATTAAGGCATCGCACATTATATATATATATATATATATATATATATATATATATATATATATATATATATATATATATATATATATATATATATATATATATATTTTAAGGCATCACTTTAGTAACTTACTTCTCCAAATATTTTTTCAAAATAATACAAATATTTAGATATGAAGAAAGAAAATATGAAGAAACACAAAGACGAACAAACGAGGAGACAAAAAGGATATCAGTAAACTGGCGATTGGTACAATCGAGGGTGAATTCCAAAATCAAATTACAATTCAAACCCTTTTTATAGAGTTTTTGGAGCCGAACAGAAAGAACACAGCGGATGAAGCAAACAAACCTGGGGTATATTGACGTGGAGAATAGAGTTTTTGGATGCGACATCTTTTAGGTCGCCAAACTTGCCATCAGAAATATGAGAAATTAAACTCGTAAATGAGAATAGAAACCATTTCTTAAGGTCTTCGACGGATTCAAAGACAACAACGAAGCTTTAGCAACTTTTCTGATTCAGTTCTTATGTATGTCAACGGAGAGCATGCAATGACGAAGACGAAATCAAAAGACGGTAATTCAAGAAATGGAACTGCAGTGAAGGTGTCACCGATTGGAACCACGGAGAAAAGACACGTGTCAAAAAAAGTCATATGAGATGCAAGTGTAGGAGACTGATTGGAACAGTGACTTCCAATTGGGGAGAGCTCCGAAACCACTATGGCTCAAAACCAGAGGTATCCATGCCGGCTTGAAACCGGTTACTGTTTACGGGCCACATATTATTCATTAACCTACACAATGCGGCGGGCGGCAAATAGTTTGGTTCAGTGTAGAGATGGAGGAAAAGGGTGGTGCTAGTGATGATGGATAGTAGAACAATTCAAGATCGGCAAATCTAACGTCATGTTTACTTTACTCGCTAGTTGAACAATTTTTTTGAATGTATAATTGCTTTATATTTAGTCTTTATCCATGTTCGGATCGGTTTGGTTTCAGTTAGTGTATGTGAGGTATACTCCCATGATCACGGTTCATAATTTTTTTTACTTTTCGAGCCTAACCTCCTCGGAAATAGGGCTGACAATTTTCGCTACGACCCGCGAGACTACCAACAACACGACACGAAATAAATGTGTTTGGGTTGAGTTTTTCAACCAGTCAACTCGCCAACCCGTTTATTAAACGGGTTATATATTGGTTTCTCAAAAAATAAATGAGTTGACCCGCCAACCTGTTTATATTTTTAATAAAAAATCATTTTATTTTTAAATATATTTATGTATCAAGTATTAATATTTAATAAATATTATATAACATATACTATTGATTCATATATCATTTGATTGTTTTGACATTTTGATTCGTGGTGGATTACCTAAGGTTTTAAGTCGTAACCTGTAAGACTAAGTTTGTAACCATTTGCCCATTTGCCCTAAATAATAATCTCAAAATCAAATCGTGTATGAGTGTATCTCCCTCTTCCAGACTTCCAGTTTCTCGGTCTCCCATGGTCCCGCTCTCCCCATTGTTACTCTGTGATCGAAATCAAGTATCGAAATGGTATTGGAGAATTGACTTTGTTTTTTTGGAAGAAAAAAATAGGAATTGTGGCTATTATTTTAGCACTTGAATTATCTATATTTGTATTAATGTTTAGTTTGAGCATATTTCTATAAATATTTTTAGTTTTCATTTGGATGTTTAAGATTTAAGTGTCTAAAATTCGGATATGTTTACATCAACCATCAAGAATTTATTCATATTTAATTGTCAATTTTATTTATAAAATCTAACTCACGAACCCGTCAACTTGTGAATTCGTATAAATAAATGAGTTTATGTTCCAAACTCACCAACCCGTGACTTGTATATTTAAATGAGTCGTGTTTAGGTTGACATATTTTAACCCACCAACACGCGGTATGCCAACCCAAACACGACACACGACACGATTGTCAAGTCTACCCGAAAAATCCCTAATCTTTATACATTTGATTCTTGTTTTAATAAAAAAAGTAGTCGCTTTACTGTAAATAATTATGTCAAGTTAGGGGAAGGGGCGAAGGCCAATGTATATACGGGAGAGAGACGATTCAACTTTAGTTGTATGTAATTTTTTTTTAATATACCACTTAAAATTAGTGAATTTCAAATTGAATAGTAACTTTGGTTTCAACACCCATATTCCAAGCAACGAATGAAAAAGATTAAAATAAAGTATATAGAGATAGGTTTTTGTAGCAATAAATTTTATATTATGAAATATAGACATATGATGACAAATTACAAAACATTGCAATATAGCTCTTACTAAACGTCTTTTCGTCGCATCATTACACGAACCAAAATAGAGAGAAAGAATTAACATATAATGTTTATCTCTAAATATTATTAAAAGATAAACCTTATGATATCATCTTAAATAATCTGGATCATTGATTGTATTTCAATCTTATGTTTTTTACCCGTAGATCAAATTGATGACATCATTTTTTCCAAATGTAATGTATTTAATTCTAATAAAAACTTTTCAATTGTCAAACAAAATTAACTTACATCCGTTGAAATAGAATGTATATAATTCCAATAAAATCTTTCCATATTTTAAATCTTGAATTTCGTGTTATAAAGCTTTTAATATGGTCAGCTTTAAAAACATATTAGTAACAAACCATTTCAATTAAGTCATTAATATCAACCATTAATATAAATCTGTTTATATTAGTTGTGACATCCCTATTCTCGCGGCCATAAAAGACCGATTTTGTTTATGCTTTATAAAAAATCAGAGTATCTCTTTCAATAAAAATGTTGCAGAATTCGTTCCCAGAAAAACATGATAATTTCATTATCAGAGCATTTCCGAATAAATGTATTTTTATTCCTTTTAAAACATTTGGAATGTCATCATCAATATAGAAACACAAACGTAAACAGAACTTATATTCATTTACACTAATGATCTATATCTCCTTAATCTCTCAGTGTAATGTAACTTCACATCGTCACCTGTGATACAAGTAAACTGAGTGGGTCAGGTTGGGAAACCTGGTGAGTACATAGGGTTTTCAACCCATAATAATATAATTATTATGTTTAATCATCAAGAAATTAACCCAATTAGCCATCCCCATTATCTTCTTTATTCCTAAGTATCTTCCCTAAGGATTTATCCTAAGGATCGTCTCCTACATCATATTTATCTCTCATCTCCTTACATCGCATTTTCTTATATGTTTGTTCCTAAGGACTCTCCCTAAGGATCATTGCCTACATCGCATAGACATTATTGATTTAGGGATTACTCCTTCAATACGTGCCCAACAAGGGTTAGGGCATCATCGCATGAATACGTAGTTACAACATCACATGAACTCGTAATTCATAGTAAGGGTTTAGAGTATCATTACATGAATATGTAGTTACAACATCGCATGAACTCGTAATTCATCTCCTACAGGTTATGGGCCTGCTGGTGTTTCCACGAGCTTGTCTATAATAGTCTGTGGTCGCCATCTATACTATGGTAGATGACTACATCTCCAAATTACCGGACAAGGTTATCATATCTTTCATCCTACATCACCGATTCATCATCACCTATCTACCCTCACCTATCTCTCATCATTTTATTTCATCACACATCAACTATTTCATCTACCCATGTTTTATCCCAACATATTTGTAGATATAAAATAAATATATAGTTCAAATCATTTAAAACATGTATAAAATCATTCATCCAGCATAGATAGCAAGTATCCAGATAATATGCACACATGACACGTAATTTATATAAAATATTTCATATCTATGTATAAGATGAAAGTAACTATGCACTCACTTGAAAAGGTGGTGATTCCGAACTCAGATAGCGCTTCGCTTCTTAATAATAATTTCTTTCGACGAAACCTAGTATTATTACCACTAGAGTTTAGTTTATTATTCGCCAAGACTAATTAATAGTGTAGTTATTATTACTATTATATAAGCGCTAAACAATACTTATATAACCCATAATAATAGCCAAAGTACGTATTATAAGTTCCTAATAACATTACTATATTTAAATAAAAGCTATATTAGAAATAGTGTAAGTGTAGCTCACTTACAACATGTTTTTATTAAAAAAACCGGGCATCACTGGAGCAGCGTTTCCGAGTCGAAAACTTTTCTTTTCGGATCTGTCGGGCGCTCCGAGGCTTCCTTCTCGTGCTAGGGAGGTTCCCTAGACTTGGTAGGGATTTAATGAGGCTAGAGAGAAGTTAGAGAGAGAAAGAGAGGTTATGGTGTGAAGAAAATATGAAAGTATTTATAGGGATTTTATCGTAGAGTACTCTCTAAGCTTCGTCTGTATCTTCCGCATACGAGCTCCGTTTTCTACATTATTTATATCCACGCGTTGGTATTTAAAAGTACTACAACTATTATTTAGACCCCGTCGACTAATTCTCATTGTATCTCAGATTTACAAAACTGTATTCGAATTTGCCGCGCTCGAAAAGTAGAGACTAAGCTTCGTCCATATCTTTCGCATATGAGCTTCGTTTTCAACGTTATTTATATCGAGTGTTGGTATTTATGAGTACTACAACTTTCATTTAGACACCGTTGGCTAATTCTCATTCTATCTCGGAATTACAAAACTGTATCGAATTCGTCGCGCTCGAAGAGTAGAGACTAAGCTTCGTCCATATCTTTCGCATACGAGCTCCATTTTCATCTATCTTTTTATCGTTTAACTCCTATTAACGATATCTTCATTTCTCGTTTAGATTATTTTGGCTGAAAATTGACCGATCTAAAATTCGAATTTCAGGCTGTGCACTGCTATGCTAAATCTTAGAAAAACCATAACTTTCTCATACGAAGGCTGATTTGGACTTACTTTCTATGCACGCTCTCAATTTAAAATATCTAACTACTTTTTTTTCTAGATTGCTAACTCTAGAAAGTATTTTGTCTAAATTTACTTTTTTACGATTCCCGATGTGACGTCGGTTTTGCCGTAAAACTTCGACATGTTATAATTTCTTCGTTATAACTCGGATTTCGGCGTTCTTTATATGTACAGAACATTTGTGACATATACTATAACTTGTTTAAGATTACTTATTCTAAATAATGTTCTATCAAAACGTCATTTTTTATGCTCAGTGTCTCTAAAATACTAGCTCGGATCTACGACCGTTACAATTATCTCTCATTTAGGATGATTACGTCCCGGAATCATCAACGAAATAGGGTTATATAATGACTCCCTACTTTATCTCTTCATCCTAGGTAATAACCGTAACTTCTATGTCGCTTCGAAAGTTAGAGAGAGAAAGAGAGGTTATGGTGTGAAGAAAATGTGAAAGATTCATCATTTATTTATAGGGATTTTATCGTAGAGTACTCTCTAAGCTTCATCTGTATCTTCCGCATACGAGCTCCATTTTCTCTGTTATTTATATCCACGCATTGGTATTTACATGTACTACAACTTTCATTTAGACCCTTTCGGCTAATTCTCATTGTATCTCAGATTTACAAAATTGTATTCGAATTCGCCGCGCTCGAAAAGTAGAGACTAAGCTTTATCCAC
Source organism: Lactuca saligna (assembly GCF_052625555.1). Classification (NCBI taxonomy): domain Eukaryota; kingdom Viridiplantae; phylum Streptophyta; class Magnoliopsida; order Asterales; family Asteraceae; genus Lactuca; species Lactuca saligna. The sequence continues at coordinate 232,230,073 of NC_136421.1, forward strand.
ATCTTTCGCATACGAGCTTCATTTTCGATGTTATTTATATCCACATGTTGGTATTTATGAGTACTACAACTTTCATTTAGAAACCGTTGGCTAATTCTCATTCTATCTCGGAATTACAAAACTGTATCGAATTCGCCGCGCTCGAAGAGTAGAGACTCAGCTTCGTCCATATCTTTTGCATACGAGCTCCGTTTTCATCTATCTTTTTATCTTTTAACTCCTATTAACGATATCTTCATTTCTCGTTTAGATTATTTTGGCTGAAAATTGAACGATCTAAATTCGAATTTCGGGTTGTGCACTGCTATGCTAAATCTTAGAAAAATCATAACTTTCTCTTACGAAGTCAGATTTGGACTTTCTTTTTATGCACGCTCTCAAGTTAAAATATCTAACGACTTTTGTCTAGATCACTAAGGCTAGAAAGTATTTTTTTTTCATAAATTCACTTTTTTACGATTCCCGGTGTCGCGTCAGTTTTGCCGTAAAACTTCGATGGGTCATAACTTCTTTGTTATAATTCGGATTTCGGTGTTCTTTATATGTACATAACCTTTGTGACATATAATATAAATTTGTTAAGATTATTTATTCTAAATAATGTTTTGTCAAAAAGTCATTTTTGACGCTCATTGTCTCTAAAGTGACTAGCCCGGATCTACGGGCGTTAAAATTATCTCCCCTTTAGGATGATTATGTCTCGGAATCACCAACGAAATAGGGTTATATAATGACTCCCTACATTATCTCTTCATCCTAGGTAATAACCGTAACTTCTATGTCGCTTCGAACGAGTATCTAACTCTTGGACTCCTTGACTGCAGGCGGTGCTCGATCTTGCACCTGCTCCCTATCTCACGTTAGACTCCTAATTATGACCGACAAGTCACAATCTTGATCCTTAGTGGAGACTCCTTCTTCTTCTTAACAAATTTAAGATAAGTTCTTTTATTACTATAACGGATTGATGTTTCATATTCTAAGGACCTATCATCGTAGGTTGCAATGCTTAGACTCAGGTCTCTTAGAGTTAAATTCCATAACACACTATACCTTCCTTCATGTTCTAATGTGATATAATCACATCTTAGAAGGTAGTATTCCTAGCTACAAGCAACTATCGCGATACCTCTACTGATCGCTTTGATTGTCTTTCCCTGATCCAAGCGTGAGTCATGTGCTTCCGGTAGTATAAGCATCCACTACCTTTCACACATACTCATACTCGTCCCAAGTATTGTCTCGCAGTTTTCCAAATAACCATAAAAAAATCACATAACAAACTGACACATCAGATAACAAAACGAAGGTTTTATATTATTCCTTGAAAGAATTACACAGGTGTTCAAGTCAACCTATACTATGCCTCTAATAGGCTACACCTCCTGATACTATCCGCTTCGCTTCTTCATAACTTGATCCTCAGATATCCATCCTCACTCCTAATTCCTTGCATTACATCTACTTCGTTAAGGATCATTTGGAATGCTTTTGCTTTTAGCTTTAGCGGTGCATTTTTCCTTGTAGCTTTGTTCTTCTTTGGATAGTTCTTCGAAATATGCCCATCATTTCCACATTCGTAGCACTTCTTGTTGTCGAATGTACAATCTCTGGAATGGTGACTGGTCCTACCACACTTATAGCACGTCACTTCTCTATCGTATCTTCCGAAGTGATTCTTTTTGCACTTCTCACACCATCTTGCTTCCTTTTCTCTCCAACTTCAGCTCTCTCCAGACCCTTTTCTCTTATCTAGGTCTCCACATTCTTAGCAACCCAGATGGCGGCTTTCAGAGTGGTTGCTTGCTTGACCATTGGACTAAAGTCTGCTGGTAATCCGTGGGGAAACTTGTTGACCTTGGAGAACTCAGTTGGAACTAGATAAGGAACGAGTTTCATCTTCTCCTTAAAACTTGCAGCATACTCGGTGATTCTCATCCTCCCCTTCTTCAGATTCTAGAATTCATTGTTGATCTCCAGAAGATCCTGCTCAGAGAAGTACTACATCTTTAATTTCACTAGGAAATCTTCCCAAGACATCTTGCTTGATTCTCCCTTAGGCATCGTGTTAGCTAGTAGCTTCCACCAGCTCAGTAATCCAGACTTTAACAGAGGGACCACAAGGGCGGTCTTTTGTTGGTTGCTACACTCGCAACTCTCAAACATTGTCTCCATCTCGGAGATCCAGTCCATAACTTCCACCGGTGATGGGCTTCCAGAAAGACTCGGGGGTTTGGATGCCATGAAATCCTTGTAATTGCATCCACGATCATCATTCCTCCATCCTGATTGTTTCGTCTAACTATCGGTGGGTTGTCTTGACCAACCATCCCACTGTAGCTCCCTCCTTCTGACTGCCCATCATTCAGCTCAGTCTATTCAATAGGCATCGTAAGTTCCTCTCGATTTTGTTGAAGTAAACGCCTTGTTTCCTCCATTTAACGATCCAACATTATTTGGATCATTGCTTGTACCCCGACCATGGTGATTGGCTCATGCGGTTACTACAACAGGTATTTGTTCAATCATTGGGGGTTGTTGATTCCTATTTCCATTCGTGTTCCTGACTCCACCTCAGGTTCTTGCGATTTTGATATATACACCAAATCAGACGGTCGGTGTGTAATGACGAGAATTAAGATAGGAAATATTTTATCTATGATTGATGTATAAATCCCCTTATCACACCAAAAAGTTATATGTCAGTTCTAAAACTGTAATTAAATGCTTTGAAACCTAAACACATAATGTTTCCAGATCCGGTCGGCAATAGACCATAGATCGGATCATATAATGCATATCATAAATCATTTAGAACATAAAAGCATGTTAGAAATTTTTCCCTAAATAAGCTAGTGCTTGTGTCTATTCAAGTGTATTACATAAGACACACTCCTCACAATCATTGCTTAACATTCTAAGTTTAAGTCTTAAAATAAATCCATATTCCTAGTTCACTTAAACTAATGCTCTGATACCAACTGTAACATCCCCATTTTTCACGGCCAGAAAAGACCGATTTTGTTTATGCTTTATAAAAAATCAAAGTATCTCTTTCAATAAAAACGTTGCGGAATTTGTTCCAAGAAAAACATGATCATTTCATTATCAGAGCATTTCTGAAGAAATGTATTTTTATTCCTTTTAAAACATTTGGGATGTCATCGTCATTACAAAAACATAAGCATAAATAGAACTTACATTCATTTACACTAGTGATCTATATCTCCTTAATCTCTTTGTGTAATGTAACTTCACATCGTCACCTGTGATACAAGTAAATTGAGTGGGTCAAGTTGGGAAACCTGGTGAGTACATAGGTTTTTCACCCACAATAATATAATTATTATTCTTAATCATCAAACAATTAACCCGATTAGCCATCCCCGTTATCTTCTTTATTCCTAAGTACCTTCCCTAAGGATTTAACCTAAGGATCGTCTCCTACATCACATTTACCTCTCATCTCCTTACATCGCATTTCCTTATATGTGTGTTCCTAAGGATCATTACCAACATCGCATAGATAGTATTGATTCAGGGAGCACTCCCTCAATACATGCCTAACAAGGGTTAGGACATCATCGCATGAATACGTAGTTACAACATCACCTGAACTCATAATTCATAGTAAGGGGTTAGAGTAACATCGCATGAATGCGTAGTTACAACATCGTCTGAACTCGTAATTCATTATCTACAGGTTATGGGCCTGCTGGTGTTTCCATGAGGGTGTCTATAATAGTTTGTGGTCGCCATATATAATATGGTAGATGACTACATCTCCAAATTGCCGGACAAGGTTATAGTATGTTTCATCCTACATCACCGATTCATCATCACCTATCTGTCCTCACCTAATTATCATCACCTATCTCTCATCATTTTATTTCATCACACATCAACTATTTCATCTACCCATGTTTTATCCCAACATATTTGTAGATATAAAATAAATATATAGTTCAAATCATTTAAAACAGGTATAAAATCATTCATCCAGCATAGACAACAAGTATCCAGATAATATGCACACATGACACGTAATTTATATAAAATACTTCATATACATGTGTAAGATGAAAGTAACTATGCACTCACTTGAAAAGGTGGTGATTGCGAACTCAGACAGCGCTTCGCTTCTTAAAAATAATTTCTTTCGACGAAACCTAGTATTATTACCACTAGAGTTTAGTCTATTATTCGTCAAGACTAATTAATAGTGTAGCTATTATTACTATTATATAAGCGCTAAACAATACTTATATAACCCATAATAATAGCCAAAATATGTATTATAAGTTCCTAATAACATTACTATATTTAAATAAAAGCTATATTAGAAATAGTGTAGGTGTAGCTCACTTACAATGGGTTTTTATTAAAAAAAGGGCTTCGTTGGAGCAGCGTTTCTGAGTCGAAAGCTTTTCTTCTCAGAGCCGTCGGGCGCTCCGGGGCTTACTTCTCGTGCTAGGGAGGTTCCCTAGACTTGGGAGGGATTTAAGGAGGCTAGAGAGAAGTTAGAGAGAGAAAGAGAGGTTATGGTGTGAAGAAAATATGAAAGTATTTATAGGGATTTTATTGTAGAGTACTCTCTAAGCTTCATCTGTATCTTCCGCATACGAGATCCATTTTCTACGTTATTTATATCCACGCATTGGCATTTACAAGTACTACAACTTTCATTTAGACCCCGTCGGCTAATTCTCATTGTATCTCAGATTTACAAAACTGTATTCGAATTCGCCGCGCTCGAAAAGTAGAGACTAAGCTTCGTCCATATCTTTCACATACGAGCTTTGTTTTTGACATTATTTATATCGACGTGTTGGTATTTATGAGTACTACAACTTTCATTTAGACACCGTTGACAAATTCTCAATCTATCTCGGAATTACAAAACTGTATCGGATTCGTTGCGCTCGAAGAGTAGAGACTAAGCTTCGTCCATATCTTTCGCATACGAGCTCCATTTTCATATGTATTTTTATCGTTTAACTCCTATTAACGATATCTTCATTTCTTGTTTAGATTATTTTGGCTGAAAATAATCCGATCTAAAATTCGAATTTCGGGCTGTGCACTGCTATGCTAAATGTTAGAAAATCATAACTTTTTCATACGAAGTCAGATTTGGACGTTCTTTTTATGCACGCTCTTAGTTTAACATATCTGACGAATTTCATCTAGATAGCTAAGGCTAGAAAGTATTTTGTCATAAATTCACTTTTTTACGATTCCCAGTGTCGTGTCGGTTTTGCCGTAAAACTTCGACAGATCATAACTTCTTCATTATAACTCGGATTTCAGCGTTCTTTTATATGTACAGAACCGTTGTGACATATACTATAACTTGGTTAAAATGATTTATTATAAATAATGTTTTATCAAAAAATCATTTTTGACGCTCATTGTCTCTAAAGTGACTAGCCCGGATCTACGAACTTTACAATAGTAAACCATTAATATAAAAAAATCTATTTTTATTAGGAAAATGTTATTTTTATATATTAGAGGTGATTATGATTTTTATTATTATTATTATGTCATAAGAATCATGTTAACTTTGTTATGATTTTAAAATATTTTTGTATGATCCTATTACACTTTTAGGTTAATTTAATAGGAAATAATATATAATCTATTTATGCATCATTTGAAATTATGTATGGAAACAATTTTGTTGATAGCTATGGTTGATCCTTATAATTTTTTGACTTTCTAGGATTTGATAGCCAGGAATCGACACTCGTGTTGCATTTGGTTAAGATTTTATTTTAATATTATACCTTATCTACACATAAATATTTATTGTAGTACACATCTATAATACAACAACCATTTATTTTGTTTAGTTTTTTTTTTGTTCTGGATTTTCTTAGTTGGACTGTGTTGACTAATCTCATGAAAGTGTTTATTGAAAATTCAAGGGAGAAACGATTGATGAACCTAGTTGATCAGGATATAAGTTAAGTACATGTGTTTAAATTTCTTTTATTTTCTAAAGTATTATTCTACATACCATAAAACATGTCGTTTGCATGAAAATGACATGTTCATCTACACTTCAATATAAATGTTTATTTTAGCATTATTTAAAACATTTCGAATCCACTAATTATAGAATTTACCTTTATTCATACAGGAAATAATTCGTTGATCGTTATCAAATGGTCCATTTATGATCTTCTCACTAACAAATTGGTCACATGTGGTTAGAGCTCTTTCAAATAATTTTTTTTATCAAGTGTCTTCATACTTTTAAGTTTTAAATTTCCATCTTCAAATTCCATTTTTTAGTTACATACATTAAATTTTTTTTTTTAATTTAACATACCAACCTACTTTGTTTTATCTTTATATAGTAACAATAAAATTTATAAATTTACAGGAACATTATACATATGTCAAATTTTGTCATAGTATTATACTTTACAAAATACAATTCCCTCCAAAATAATTTTCGTCAGTAATTTCATCCAATTTAAATTTGTATTTTCTTTATATAAATCTTTTTAATGATCCCGGTTTTATCCCTCTAAAAGTATATCAAACATTTATGTCTTAGATAATGTTGCCACATTATAATTATTATTTTCCAAAATATATCTGTTTAATGAGGAATTTAATTTAGTGAATGAAGTAAATGTTAATTCAAACTAGATATATATATATATATATATATATATATATATATATATATATATATATATATATATATATATATATATATATATATATTACATAATTATTACACGAGTTTATTAAAAAAATATCAAGATGTAAGCATTAAGCATTTTTAAAATAAAATTTCAGAATGGATACAAACGATAATGTTGTACAATGAAATACAAACTTGAATAGACTAAAAAAAAACTATTAAGACAACAAACCTTGAAAATAATATAGTTATGAAAAATTATAAAGTAAGATAAAAATTATAATATATAATGAGATTTGTAAGTACAATTAGTAAAAACACTATGGTTATTAGAAAAAAAAATAAGATCGTTAAGATTAGTAAAAATATAATATATAAACTAAATTATCACAATAGTTGTCACACCCCGAAACTGAAGGCGGAAACGTCTCGGGGTGGAGGTGACTTCATGGGGATATCATAACCAATGTACATAGTAAGCAAAGTAAAACACAATACATTACATTACATAGATTTCATTACATCACTTGAAAAGTAAAATAATACAAGTTTCATAGATACATAGTATAAACAAAAGAAAGACGAGTCTTCTACGCACCCCGTCTTCACCAAAAGAGATCGTCGGGTACCTATCTAATGCGGACCTAAGAATACAAGCGGTTTGAAAATCAGCATAAAGCTGGTGAGTTCATAAGCGGTTTGATTTATGAAAAGAACGAGTTCCTTTAGTTTCCTGAAAAAGTGGTTAACCAAGAAAATCCCATATTTTTCTTAAGTGTTAGTTACCAAATCCAAATTGTAATGTAAAAGATGTATATTGAAAACACGATTGTTCTTGTAAATTGTAAAGTTTAGTTATCTAACATATTACACTTTTCTGGTTACATACTACTGTTACTCAGGAAAATCCTATATTTTCCTACATGTGTGTGTGAACTATTACCGATTCTGTGTGTGCGAACTGTTACCGATTCCGATTATGTTCAACGTGGTCGCCAGGAAAACCCCATGTTTTCCTGAATGTGTGTGTGTGTGAACTGTTACTGATTCTGTATGTGCAAACTATTACCAATTTCGATTATCCTTAAATGTACATTAGTTTTATTACGTACATAAAACTAATAAATAAGTGTAAAGTGTTAATAATCTTGATTGTGAGTCCTTAACCATACTTCAGACTAGATATGACTCGGGTTGTGGCCAGTATCCTTTTTATGACTTTCGTCAGCCTTGAACCTTTCGGTTCGGCTGTAGCTAGCAGCCAGGCACGGGATTGTCAGTCCCGTATAGATCTATACACTCAAGTCACGCTCTCCTCTGCTCGGAGATTCTGGTTACAGGGGTAGTCCTCCACTCTCGTGCCACGGGACGTGTTACAAAGGATGTGTCTCCAATCTTTAAGATTACTCATTACTTCTCGTGCCTAGGAGAATTAGTATCTATGACTAACTAAGTTCTCATGGAGTATGTTCTTTACACTCGAGCCTAGGTGGTTTTGACTACAGACATTACAAATGTTCTATCTACTATCCTCCACTCGCATATCTCCGTGGAGTGTTACCGAGGACAAAACAACTTATTAAGTTTCCTGTTAAAAGTTTAAAGGTTTTGTTTTTAACTATTGAAATGAGGAAAATCATTTGTGAAAATATAAAATACGACAATTTATAACGTTTTTCACAAATACTATGATAATGATCTGCAAGTTCAAACGGTTATCAGTGTTATGATTAATAGTGTTAAAAACATAAGTAGTATGAAACACAACATATATAAAATAGTTTTGAGCACAAGTATTACTTGTACTTTGCTTGTATTCCCCCTGAAAACAGTGAAAAACATTGAAAAGGGGTAGGGGTATGAACTCACCGAACGGGAAATGTGTCGAATGGGATGCTAGACGTCGGATCAAGGCTTGAAAACGTGCGAGGTTCCTATGTAATGTTAAATGATACACAAAGGTATCTAATTAGACTTTAAAACACTAATCAGATACGAATATACACTCCAAGACGCGAAAACACTTCAAAATAAGTGTTTGGAGCGACCCGGGTGACTTTTCAGGACATGAATGGATAAGGAATGGAGTTTACTCTTCAAGAGTAAACTCTAGGGAGTGTTCACGGCCTTAAACACCACATCCCCATGAGTTTATGGCCGTAAACTCATGGTGGGTGTTCTTATGAGCTAAATGGCCTTAAATCAAATTAGGGGTGTTGCTAGGTTTAGTTCTAGGGCATTATCAAGGAATTAACTCAACCATATGGACCAATTTATGAGTTTATGGAAGTAAACTAAGTGTTTACGACCGTAAACTCTCACCCACATCATCCTTAATTGTTTTGAAGGTCAATGATTAATCACAAATGATTCAACTCAATTTTACAAGACTTGGGGTGAGTTTACGGCATCAAATGACACATATAGGAGTTTACGGCCCTGGAGCATATGCTATGGCCATAAACTCTCAAATGTAGGGTTTTTGTTATGTTTAAGGCCCCCAAATAATTTTTGGTTGGTTCTAGGATTTATTCTAAGGCTTATGAGGTGTGTAAGTTGCATTTTAACACCCAAAAAGGAGTTTACTCCCCATGAAATGGTGTTTACGGCCCAAGCTTGTTCTTGGGCAGTAAAATCATTTTTACTCCTCAAAAATGATATTCAAGGTGTTCTAAGTCCAATCCAATAAGTCCTTAAGCCATATCTAAGCTCCTATGGTGATTTGGGTGGGTTTTAAGGCTCAAAAACCCCATTTACATGTGTTCACGGCCTAAGGCTGTTCCAGGGCCGTAAACACATGTTTATGGTCCTATTCCATGATTTGAACTCAAAGATGAAGGCTAAGGATGTTATACTAGGAGCTAGGGTGATTACCTTGGTGTTTTGAAGCTTGAAATGGATGATTTTGGATCAACAAGTTGGATTTGAGGAGAGAGGTTACAGAGAAAGTGAAAAGGCTCCAAATGAGTCTTAATTCACTTTAAATATGGTTTGAATTGGATACACGGAGGAATTCTACCCAATACCGACGTTAACGGATGCTTTGGGTCGCACCCGATTAAGTTGTCGTTACCCGATATGGTCGAAATTGAAATTTTTCAAATTACTAGTTTGAGACGTTTTCACATGTTTCCAACATGTTTGGATACTTACAAGGTCAAAATAAAAGTTTTAACTTAATTGACGTAGTTCGAAGACGAAATCGGAACAACTCACTTAAGACGAGTTTTATTAATGAAACGGTTACGGCGAGGGAACAAAATTTCGGGTTGTTACAATAGTGCTGAAATGTCATTATTTGATATTTCATATAATTGAAAGATATACTAAAATTATTCAAAGTTGCGCCAAGACTAATAAAAAGCTCTTGCGAACACCAAATAAATAAGAAGAAACATAAAAGGTAGCACTTATATTCATAATCAAATTAAAATAAATCAATCATGATTTAGAGAAGAATTTTCATTGATGATATACTAAAATTAAATTAATATAACATTTAACATTCCATGAATTATACTCTATGACTTTATTTGAATAAATGAAATAATTGCAATATTTAATGCAGTGAAAAAAAGGTATATTGGTTGTCAATATAGACTCAAATTAAGTAACCTTATTATGGAAAGAACGTCTAATTAGAATACGTATGGTTATATAACAATATCATAACCATATGTAATGAAGAATGTAATTCAACTAATAAAACAAAAAATGTAATACCAATAGGCATAATTTTTTTTATAATTATTATGTAATATGTGTAGACATTTATATGTTTTTTATACGTTCCTCGCGTTAAACGCGGGTTATAATATAGTTTTATTAACATTTCAACACGAAAAAAAAAAGAACTCCAATTTTTTATTTTTTTCAACCATCTCTGATAGGGATGAGCATGAGTCGGTTTGGGTCGGTTTTTGGCTAAAACCAAACCAAACCGTAGAAAGTCGGTTTTTTGGTTTTTAAAACCATATAGGTTCGGTTTTTGCATGGGTCGGTTTTTCGGTTTTCCGGGTTGGGTTTATGGGTTTTCGGTTTTAAACCATGGGTTTATGAGCGCCTTTTTTTTCTTCTAGTTTTTGGGTTCAAACCTTGTGAAAATACGTTGCGATAAATAGTATTGTATCTACTTTAAATATACTAAAATAAAGAGTACGAATTCTAGTATTATAAAAGCATAAAAGTATTCAAAATATCAAAGTTTAACACCATTAACAGTTTGTTAAAAATAAACATAAAGTATTAAAAAGATAAAGTCTAAAGTCTAAAACTAAAAGTTAAAATCATAATATAAATAATATATATGTGGGTCGGTTCGGTTTTTATGGGCGGTTTTATACGTCAAAACCGAACCAAACCGTTATTTTTCGGTTTTTGTAAAATTCAAACCTAAACCATCGGTTATTGCTTTGGTTTCGGTTTTTCGGTTTCGGTTATATCGGTTTTTTTTTTCGGTTTTTCGGTTTTCGGTTCGGTTTTTGCGCATCCCTAATCTCTGATGAGAAAACATGATACTAATCATTTAGTCATCCAATGGAATACTATAAGCAAGGGCTTTGTTAATAAGGAGCAGCCAAAATCATCCTTTACACATAAAGCAGCCCATAATTTATTTAATAGAAAATTTTCAAATTACGAAAAAAACTATATAATCAAAAACTATTTTAGTTAACATCCACCATAATATGAACAGATTTAAACCAACACTTGCCAGAAGATCATTTTACCTCCAAAATTAATTCTATATAAAGAACCTAAATGGGGCATCTTTAGTGCCCAACATTTGTTAACATTTATTTAAGAAAAGTACTTTAGCATAAACCATTAAATATGTAATTGTTTTGCTTAACATCCGGCTTAAAAGGTCTTGCCACATCCACCGGAGGGTAAAGTAAGCCTCATCGATCTCTAGTAGCTTAAGCTTTAATGTCCAAATTGAGTGCACTAAATGTAACAATAGAAGGTTACAACACAGACGAAATGATTTAAGATAAAATCTTTATTGCATATGATTTCCCTTTATTTCCAAACTTGTACTTTTGGTAGAAAGATCAGCCAAACGTTAAAAAAAATTCATTTAGCAATTTATTAAAACTAAGAACAGAAAGATATAGTTACTAGAAATTTTTTGATTTTCTTCATGTTATCAAGCAGGACTTGTGATGATCCCAAGCAACACCTGCCATACATGTCATCAAATATCACAAGTTGAAAAACATTGGTATTGAAATTTTCTTAGTGTTTACTTGGTAAGACTGATCATGAGATCAACCACCAGAGCTAGATGAAGGATTTTTCATCCACATAAAAAGATCTTCTATGGAAAAGGCAGACGTTTTTCTTGGTGGGAACTAGAAGAGAAAAATATAGACATACATTGTTGTTAATATTGAGAGTTATGACAGGGTTTTTAGAACCGGGATGAATGTATATTAGAAAATAGGGATAACCAATCAAAAAAGGTTCAACAATAGTAACATATCCTTAAGACGAGTCGGTATGGGCCTCGACGAGAAGCGACGAGACCCACGTGACACTCCGCGACGCCGTCATAACGCGGTGAACACCCCCCCCCCCCCCCCCCTAGCCGTTGCTTCTCGTCGCCCGGAACTCGTTGCCTTGGAAACGAGTTGTAACGTCAAGAAATATCCGTTGCTCATTTTTTTTACCGTTATTAAACGGTCCATTTCAAAAAAAAATTACCTTTTTACCATTTATATATATACATACACTTTATTTTAATTTTTATATACCTTTCTCTCATTCTTTCTATATCTTTATACACACTTTCTCTCATTCTCTCTATATCTATATCTTTAATTCAAAAAATGGAGCAAAACCCAAACACCCCTCCTCCATCATCAAACCCAAACACAACCTCACCTTTCGAATTTGCGGGGTACGAAAATTATTTTAACCTTTTGTCGTCTCAAGGTTCACCACAAATACCATACCAAGGTGCCGCTTTCAATCCCGCTTCACCGCCACTGCAATTTCCCAACTCACCTTACGTTCAACAAAATCAATTTGGTCAACACCCAAATTTACAACAAAATCTTTTCTCTACTTTTGGTTCGATGCAACAAACAACAAATCAACCGTCGCCTACAACACAACCAACAGTTCAAGTGGAAGCGGGAAGTAGTAGGAAAGGGAAAGGGAAAGGAAAATCAAAAGGGAAATCAATAGCGGTGGAATCTGAAAATGCAGACGTTCCACAATGGTGGACACCGGAGGAGGAATACGCTTTGACGAAGGCTTGGTGTGCTACTTCAAAGGACCAACTTCGTGGAAATGGAATGAAAAAAGGAGCTTATTGGGGGGCGGTGCTCGACAAGTTTCACGCTATTTTAAAGAAAAATCCGTATCGCAACAACGACATGTTGAGCAGCAAATGGGGTATGATAAGTAAGCGGTGCAGCAAATTCAACGATATTTACAACCGGATTGCGGCGCAACAACAAAGTGGAACCAACGACTTTGATTTGTTCAAAGCTGCAAAGGAACAATATCGGGTCGAAATGGGTCATGTTTTCGACTTTGAAAAATCATGGGAATTGTTGCGAGCGGATCCAAAGTGGAATAAAACACCTACATCATTGGAGGTTCAATCCAAAAGGTCTCGCAATTCTAGTTCGGTCGACGTGTCGGACGCACGGACTAACATCGACCTAAACGCCGATGATGATGAGATCCCGGATGATATCCAAGAGATATCCCCACCACGACGACCGCCCGGACGCGACAAAGCGAGGCGCGCTGCAAGACATGCGGAGGAGGTGGAGACGAGAGCAAAAGATGCAGCGGAAATGAGAGCGAAATTCGACGAACATAATTTGTTAATAAAAGAAAAAAATGAGTTGAAACTTCGTCATTTTGAATTTGTGGAAAGTCAGGCACGGGAGAAGCGGGAGCAAAAAGAAAGGGAACCAATGACACAACAGTTGTCAATTCTTCGGACAAGCGAGGATGGTTTAGCACCTGCTGATCTAGCGGTGCTACAAGCAATGAAGGAACAAATTAGGAAAAAATATTTGGGTTGATTGTGTGGTATTTAGTAGTGATTTCAATGTTATTTTAGTTATTAATTTAGGTTTAAAATTATGTTTTTTTAATTGTAATCGGATTTTTTTTTAAATTATATGTTTTATAAAAAATATATATTAGTTATTAAAAAACACAAAAAGAAAAAAAAAACGAAAACAAAAAAAAAGTTAAAAAAAACGAAATAGTAAAAAAAAATACAAAAATAAAAATATTTATTTTCAAAATGTTGGTGTTACATCTTGTTGTATCTTGTTGCCCATTTCCTCACTTGGTGTTATAACACCACTTGCTTATGTGGTATGTGAGGTGGTGTTGCATGTTGTTGCCCACACCCAATGCTTTAATTGAATCCATTTAATTGTTCCATAACAAAGCAATTAATATTTATCTTGAAAGTGAATTTTAAGTTTGAATTATATTAATTGATCGTATTTATGGTATAGTTTTTTAATTGAGTTTTGAAATTTTAAAAATGCAATTTGTTTTTCTGCAATTGAAATTGTACTAAATGCTTAGATTAATGTAAGTCTTAATTTTCAAGAAATTTCAAATATGGTTTATAATGTAGTATATATATATATATATATATATATATATATATATATATATATATATATATATATATATATATATATATATATATATATATAATTCCATCTGTTAATCAACAAATATGTGTGCCTCTAAACCATATAGTTAATCAACAAATATGTGTGCCTTTAAACCATATAGTTTATCCAAGAAATCCATCAGTGGTGTTTGGAATAATATTGCAGGCGTCAAGAAGGATATCGAAACCATGGGTTTTAATATCAGAGATGTACTCAGACAATGCGTCAAATCTGGAGACAATACCTAGTTTTGGAATGATATATGGATTGGATCCTCATAATTAAGAAAGACATATCCGGATCTATATGAAATCGAGGCACAAAAAAGATGCAAGGTGAGCGACAAAATCAATGAACACGGTCCTAACTGGTGCTGGAGGTCCAATCCTTCCAATGTTGGGTTGCAGCAATGCCTACTAGTCGTGGAGCAAGCTGTTGAATCCATTAAACTGCAATATAGACCGGATTTTACATCTTGTCCTATCACCCCTGACGGCATATATAAAGTCTCGATTCATAGGCATATGATTGATAATAATCAATTGATTTATTCCAGTTATGCTAAGATCAGTTGGTGTAAGTTAATTCCTATAAAGGTGTTAGGTTTTGTTTGGAGAGCAGTTCAAGGGGGTATTCCTTCTGCCATGGCACTTATTCATAGGAATATCCCGATTGATTCCTTGTGTTGTGGCTCCTGTGTAAACCAGCCGGAGGATGCTGATCACATACTTATTCGCTGTCCATTATCTTGTTTGGTGCACGATAAAATTCTCAGGTGGTGTAAGATTGATTCTCTTGAAGTACAAAATGGTGGGTGAGCTTATTGATTTTACAGCTAAGTGGGGAAGCGGCTCAAAGTGCAGACAGAGACTCATTACAATTTGCTATGGTATGATATGGGTCGTATGGAAATCAAGGAATAATCAACTCTTTCAAAGGTGTGCAAGAAATCCTACTAAAGCGGCCGAGAACACAAAATCACTAGCTTACTTGTTGATCAAATGTAGGGGTAATTGTGGAATTTGTAGTTGGGAGGAATGGAATGTATATCCCTTCAATATTTCTTGAACTTTATTACTGTGCAGTTTTTTCCTTGACCCTCGTTTAGTTTCTTGCTTGCGGGGGTCTTCTTTACAAAATCTCGACCGTTTCCAAGAAAAACTTACATTTTAAACTAGTAAATTACACAAACCTACACTAACAAATTAAATGCGATACTCACAAATTTATTTCTGTCATAATTAAGTAAATTGCCTGTGATAAATGTAAGTCTAGTAAAATCAAGATTAGTTAGAGTTCTGACTTTATAATCTTAGGCGAATGCCCGTGCGTTGCGTAGAAACACCTATATAATCGAAAACTTTACAAACATATGTTTTCTTAAATATAACAATAACGTTATTGTTATATTTGATATATAATAATCCATATAATAAGTGGATATAATATATTGATTATTTTGAATTATATGATAATATATATATATATATATATATATATATATATATATATATATATATATATATATATATATCTATTAAAATTGCATAATCTCAATTATTTGGATAAACTTTACCCGTAGGTTACTCATGAATGAAAATAAAAAATAATATATGGTTTAATGTTATATAATTGTTATTATTGTTAATTAATTTTTAAAATTTATTAGCTTAACGTTTTAATTTATAATATTGTAATTATTTAAAAAATCAAACAAAGTTTTTTGTTTGTAAATGTAACAATATAATCATTTATATATAGTTATTTTTAACTATTGTTATTGTAAGTTATTTATTTAACATTATTAACCAACTTATAATCATTAATAGAAAAACACTACAATTTATCATTTTTAACTATTTACAAAGTATTCTTTGAGTTGTTTAAGTTGAACTAAAATTTATATTTAAGTTGAACCTGCAATGTTATATTTAAATTAACAATTGAAGTATTTTATCCGAACTGTTCAAAAATTGTAGCCTTAAAATGATAATAGTTTACATACAACAACATTTTAAAACTAATAAATTAAGTATAATATTAAAAACTTAAAGACAAAAATTTATAAGTAAAAGTAAAGATATTATTTTAATACTGAAATTTAGTTTATATATGATTATACTTTAGGTTAGATATTTATTTAACCTTATTAACCAATTTATAATTATTTTTAGAAAGAAATTGAAAAGTCATAGGAGTTTCAAATAAAGATGGTGAAAAAAATATTTCTTTTATAAGTATACTAGGTGTATTCTCGCGCGTTGCGCTGGGAAACAAATATATCGTTAAAATATGTTGAGATTTATAATTTTATCAATGAGCTTTGGTCATTTATATATAGGCCTATTAAAATTAGAACCTATGACCCTAGAATATTGAAACTGATCCTGGTACATGTGATGATGGTTTTTAATATTTCAAAACCACACCTAAAATTGTCGGTATTGTGATTCTAAATTTTTATTACGGAATAAATTGATTGACTATTACAACATATGAGAAATTATTAACCATATAAGTTATTGATAACGTAAATACAATGAATTAAAAGAAAAGTTAAAATTATAACTAAAATATGTTTATAATTGATGTCAAAATATTATGTAACAGATTCTAACTAGATTAATAATAATTATAAAACCCTAAATGAGTTTTAGCCCTCATATGTTATAAGAAAACATAAGTTATAAAAAATTAAATGATTTGTATTTTGTGAGAGTCTTGTGTCATTGTGCTTTCCAATAGCATAACATAAAATTAGAGGTGCAAATTGTAATGTGTAAATCTTATTTCACTTCTAATTACCTTACATTTAAATCATAAATGTCTCATTTAAGAAGATCATTAACGCTTAAACCATTTATAATCAAATAAAAGCCTGTAATGATATATTAACAACTCAAATTTACCATTTGTGTGGAAGAAAACAAAATCAACATTCATAAAGCTTTATCAACAACATAATTGTCATCTATAGGACCATTTTCATTTATGCGATTACAAACATCCAACACAACATGAAGACTTATAAAATTAAATAATGACATGTACTCCATTACATCATCTTAGAAATTACATCCAATGAATATTTTAAAAGTCTATTTGTACAATTTGAAGTGGAATGAACATGAACCTGCACCATCTTGCAAACTCCATTATCCATTCTTGATTTGTATTGTTGTGAAGTAGTCTTGTTGCTCATGTGAATCTAGTGGCAATGATTAGAACATCTTCATATATAATATTTTTCATTCCAACAAAAATCATAACTCTACAGTATAAATTTGGATAATAAGAAAGAAGAAAATGAAACAATATTTCTTACCATAAACTTTCATATTTCCTTCTCATCGTCATCTTCCTATTTCTTATTACTTATGCTCTCCATCGACAATCTATTTGTATGGAGTTTCTAATCTACCTCTTAACCACTCATACAACTCTTTACACAATTCTAATAAAAATCTACCATTTTCAACTCTCTCTCTCTCTCTCTCTATATATATATATATATATATATATATATATATATATATATATATATATATATCGATTTTAATCAGTTGGTGTCATAAGAACCATTAAATATCATAAGTTCAAAAACTATTGAATGATGCTTGTTAATTAGATGCCAATGAAAAGTTATGTAGGTTTAAATGGATATTATAGAATCATTATTATAAAGAAATATGAAAAGACATGGAAGTTTCAAATGATTATGGTGATAGAAAAAATGTATCCTTTATAGTATGATATTTACTATACAACAATTTTACTGTAATAATATTTTTCTAGCTTGTTGTTACCTTATAATAAAATCTTCCATGGTTTCATAATAATAATAATAATAATAATAATAATAATAATAATAATAATAGTAGTAGTAGTAGTAGTAGTAATAATAATAATAATAATAATAATAATAATAACTAGTAAAGTATCCTGTTTTGCGAGGGTTATAAAAACCAACAATGAAAGTACATTGAGAAACGAAAAGAAAATAATGAAAGTACATTGATATTGTAAAAATAGAAAATGAAAGTAGGATGCCATATCTGACCAAAAACAATATTTTTCTATGAAAATAGGATGCTATCAATCACACATTCAATTTGAATGGTCTAAATTCAAGTATTTCTAATTGTGTTCATGGTGAACCACAAGTCAATTTTTTTAAATTAGGTTGAATGGTAAAATAAAAAAAATACACATGTTCATATGTTATTAAGGAGACTTTGTAACAAAAAATACACAGGTTCATATGCTATTAAGGAGACTTTGCAACAGGAAATTCAGCTACAACCAACAACAAGCACATTTAATAATTATAAAACCCATAGCAAAAAACAAAATATTGTTTGGGAAATCAAAACATATCCTTATTTGTAACTAAGTACATTGTTGTTATGGGATAAATATAAAACTATACATTAAAGAAATGCAAGTATGTTGCTATTATGGGTTAAAAAAGTATATTGCCCATTTTACACTAGTATAAAATAACCTACAGTGACACTCTCCGAAAAACGGTCTGTTACACTTTTTATGAAAAAGGTCACTAAAAACATTTTGAGACTGTTTTTTGAAACATTTACATTAGTTTGTGCGTCCATTGTATAGATAATCAAAACTTTAACCACATTTAATTATACAAAATGTGACAATTATTAGTGACACTCGAAAACTATGGCCATATTTCTCTATCAGCTACATTTATAGATTTACATTATGATACTTTTTATATAAGAGACAACACATAGATATCTAGTGACATGAGGCAATTGTATATGTTTTTGTATCATGGTGCTATTTTGACAAATGAAATCCAATGTAGCTAACAGGGGGATACATATGGTCACATTAAATATTTGTGTGTCAATAGGGAGGCGTTTAGCAGTGACTAAGTAAAAGCAAGAAAAAATGTTAATTTTAGTGGTTTATGGTTATGTGCCTTTTATTATATGTGACAAAATATGATGAATTGGCTATAAAAAAATATTATTATTAGTGTAACTTGCGTTTGGTTATGTTTACAATTATTATATGTGTCTATAAGTAAATCTAGTTAGAAGAAATATAATGTCTGATCAGTATAATTATAGTATTGTCATTGAATGTGTGACTATAATTATGTAATTATCATTCTTTTTGTACTAGTTTGTGTATAAATGTAAAGAATAGTCTTCATCAAAAATACAATTTGTTGAATAGTCAACCATGTGAAGTTTCATCTGAAGAGTCTACCAAAATACACTCTTGAAGGGGACTTAAATTGTTACTCGGTGTGTAGCAATTTTTGCATGTTGAACCCCAAAAAATATAAAAGACCATATTGCCCTGTTATACTAAAATAGTCCTAGTTTTCTTGTTATATTCCATTTTAAAGCTGAAAATCCAAACCAAAACATCTGCCCATAGAGAATACCAACAATATCGTTCAATTTTAAAATGCCCCTTTTCGACTTCTGATCACACAATTCATAAAACAATGACAAATTGAATACTAAGTAGATAAATTGTATTAAATATGTATTGGCAACAATGTGCTGAAAGAGTACAATTAAAAGGATATTACCATATACTACAATCTTATAATTATACTTAAACACCGATTTTTTACACTAAGAAAAATAATAAGGGTAGTATTGTCAATTTGGGTCGAAACACCATACGAAGTAGTTACTAGCATGCATAATGACACAAACTTCCAAACAAACTTCCAAGCAATGATTTCTTATCATTATGGAAGTAACTATACTTTTTTGAACACTCTAGAGCGAAACAGAAAGTATAGCATGCATCTGTCAAGACCTGCATCGAAATGGTTTATCTTTAACATACTAAAAGAGTAAAAAAAATATTAAAATAATCATAATGGTGAAGGAGGTTATATGTTTGTCAGTTTAAATTACCTTCAAATAAGATACTACTTAGAATCCTTTCACATAAAACACCAAGATCAAGGTTTGGCCTTTACCTTTTACAAACAAAAGTACATATTATAATATGTTAAAAGATTGAATAATAATATTGCTACAAATTTAAAGCATGGCATTGATTTTGAATTTTCATATGAATATATGTAAGTATTAGGATATGATTATTAAACACATACAGTCTGTATAACAATACCCTGACAGTCAGTCCAAAAGTAATCATTTTCCTTCTGCAAGTCAAGTGGGTCAACACTTGGTAGTATATTATCATTATAAGGAGAAACTACAGTACTAAATTCTTCATCATTCTCCTCATACACATCTCTGTAATTTTTGGGAGGTGTGTTGATGACAATAAACATTTTTTGATCGAGTGGGTTTGTCACATAAAATACTTGTCTTGCTTGTGAGGCTAATATGAAGGGATCATTTTTATGGCCTAATCTATTTAGCTCCACTAGTGTGTACCCTAGTCTACCCTTCTTGACCCCATGTATATTTTCAACCCAATCACACATGAAAATTGTAATTTGTTTAAAATGATAATCAAGTATCCATATCTATCGTAAAACAACATAATAAGTGTTTTGGACATACGTTACAACTTCTTTACTAATGTGTGTGTGTCAGTTGCAATGACAATAACCCCACTGTCTGGTAAATTTTTCCTTCACGAGATTTTATATGAAAAGTATAACCATTGATAGCATAGAGATCGTATTTAATAATGTTTTTGTGTGGTCCATGAGAATTCCATCTCATTGTCTCTGTTACACTTTCTTTGCAGACCCATAACTCCCTCTCTACCTTAATAGTTTCATAATATGAATTTTACAGATTGAGGAAATACATAATGATTAGCAAGAGTGTATTGGAAAGTACATGCCTTAGTACATTGCTATAACAAGCAATCAATGTGTTAGTGTACCACTTACAACCAGTTAGGCCCCCAATAAATTAAGAAAAAACAATATATAAGAAAATAAAGTACCTCCTATCGTAACCAATGACCAAATGTATCACTATGCTCTCTCTCTAGATGTGCTTTTCGTTTAGTCGGTTGTTTTTGTTGCAAAAAATCCATGTGTCGACTGTACATATCTAAATGTTATTATAAAAAGGACACAGTAGTGTACAATTGTTGGGTTTTGAGCATTCTAACACTCCTATGGTGTACATGCAACCCTATAAACCTTGGAACTATGTTTTCTCTATTATACAGGCAAATATTCAGTATTCTAAGGCTTTATCTTAACTACCATAATATGAAGCAACTATACTAGAAAAACCTAGTTAGATGACATACCTTTTGATTAAGCTTGAAGTCTTGAACTTTAAGAGCTTAGCCCCAATAGTATGGAATCCTTAAGTGGAATCACAAATCACCAAAACACCTTGTAAACTTGAGAGAATAATAAGTACACTAGAAATGACCCACTCTTGTTTTCACACAAACTAGTGCCATTTAATGTGCCAAGGACTCCTTTATATAGTGTGGTAAATTAGAGTTACATTCATGTAAACCCTAATACTCATGACCTTTCATTTCCATAGAATTTATGGGTTAAAAACTCCATGGACTATCCATGCAAGCTTAGCCCAACCTAAATGAACTTGGCCCACTCTATATAAATATACAAGTACATATTTAATTAGTTACTTTTTTATCACTAAATTAATTCTAAACTAATTCATGATCAATACTAATTAAATAATATGATTCCATATTAATATACTAGAGCTTATAATATATTAATATAAATCATAAACATACTATTCTCAAAATACTATCCATAAGTGCAACCCAAATGGACCATGCTAAGTCCAGTCAAATACATACCAATAATAGTTATGGGCTTAGACACTAATCCAACAACAATAACAAAAAATATTACATACATGTAAAAACCTTAATTAATATATGGGAGTATTTCAGATGTATTTTGCAATACAAAGAAATGTGTTTTGTTGAAGTGTTGTGGAGAAACTTCTAATGGTTTAGCAGCTTATAAGGGAGTCCCATCTGTATCTTCACCTCTTTGAATTCCACTACTTGTGTTATGCTTCTCAGGTGGAAGGCCAATAATATTCATGTTTTTTTATGAATTCACTAAAAAACTCAATCGTCTCTTTTGCAACATTCTCTTTTTGCAATGCAGTCTTCTGCTCTATTTTTGTTTCGTATGTGGCCCTTAATAACCTTCATATACCTCACGAACGGGTACATCCATCTAAAGAATATTGGACCACATAATTTTACTTCTCTAGTAAGGTGAACGGTTAAGTGAATCATCACATCAAAAAATGATGGTGGAAATTGTTTCATAAGAAGGCATAAGGTTACACATAACTCTTCTTGCAACTTATCGAGCTCATTCACTTTGGTTTCTTTGCTACATATTGTTTTGAAAAATAAATATAATCTGGTAAAAGCGGCTCTAGTTAGTGGATGCATAATATACCGATATGATATGGGTAAAAATTGTTGCATGAGCATGTGATAGTCATGTGACTTGATTCCGATCAGCTTCCTTTCCTTCAGACTCACCAAACTAGAAAAATTAGCACTATACCCTTGTGAACCCTTAAGTGGTAAAAAGTTTCTAGGAACTTGTATTTTTCCTCTTTTGTCAATGTGCAACCTGCTGGGGGGGGGGGAGTGTGGTGTTGGTCCCATCTTTCTTAGGATGCAACTCTGGTTTTATAACCATCTTTCATCTTCCCTAGAATGTTCAGCATTCTTCACACTATATTCTTTCCCACATTCTTTGTAAGGTGCATAAAATCAAAACAATGTGGAATCAAATTGGGTTGCCAATACCTCAGCCGCCTATACCATATATTAAATTCTTCCAGTATGTGGTATCTTGTTGGCTAACATTTGAACTAACCACTTGCTTTGATTTTCTCTTTTTTGGTATATTCCTACTTCTACTAGCAAAAGCTTTTTGGAATTCTGATTTATAGAAGTTACTTAGTATTAGCAACGACTTTGTGTACCTGTATCAGTGTCTTATATAGAAGTTACTTAGTATTAGCAACGACTTTGTGTTGACTAGAGAATGCTTCAAAGAAAAATCATATAGCATGAATACGCATATTTAGTCAATTCATACGACTCATCAATGATATGTCGAAAAAAAGGAAAACATATGAAGGAAATTACATATTGACAAATGAATTACTTAAGGATATTATCTAGTGTGTAACAGACTTAACTAAGATGTAATTTATAAAAAAAAAAAATGTTGTAAGCGGGGTTTGAAGCCACAATCTTCCAGAATAAATATGTAGTAAATCCATCTTCATTGACCAACTAGGTTGCATTTTAATACATAATATATTTGGATATGATAAAAGAAAACTATAAATATTTATTACATATTATATTTGATAGTAAAAAAAGACCAAAATACCCCTGATTACACTAAATGTCAAAAAAAATTGTTTAACATCTTCACTTACTTTTCTAAACTGGATAAAAAAGAGACAAATACACCCCTGCTTGTCTTCCATTTTAAACTATTAAGTAGATATCTTTATTTTAACATTAACAAAAGACCAAAATACCCTGATTACACTAATTGTCAATAAAATTTTGTTTAACATTTTCGCTTACTCTTCTGAATTGAATAAAAAAGAGACAATTACACCCTGCTTGCCTTCCATTTTAAACAGTTAAGTACATCTCTTTGTTTTAACATAAAAAAAAAACAAAAAATGACAAAAATACCCCTGATTACACTAACTGTCCAAAAAAAAATTAATTTAACATTTTCACTTACTCTTATGAATTGAATAAAAATAATAATTACACCTCTGCTTGCCTTCCATCTTAAACAGTTAAGAAGATCTATTTGTTTTAACATAAAAAAAATAACAAAAATACCCTTGATTACACTAACTGTCAAAAAAATTGTTTAACATTTTCACTTACTCTTCTAAATTTAATAAAAAAAGAGACAATTGCACCCTTTCTTGCCTTCCATCTTAAACATTTAAGTAGATCTCTTCGTTTAAACATAAAAAAACAAAAAAATGACAAAAACACCCGTGATTACATTAACTGTCAAAAAAAATTTGTTTAACATTTTCAATAACTGTTCTAAATTGAATAAAAAAGAGACAATTACACCCCTGATTTCCTTCCATCTTAAACATTTAAGTAGATATCTTTACAAGACTAAAATACCCCTGATTACACTAACTCTGGAAAAAAAATTGTTTAACATTTTCACTTAC
Source organism: Lactuca saligna (assembly GCF_052625555.1). Taxonomy (NCBI): domain Eukaryota; kingdom Viridiplantae; phylum Streptophyta; class Magnoliopsida; order Asterales; family Asteraceae; genus Lactuca; species Lactuca saligna. Next base: position 232,254,573 of record NC_136421.1, read on the forward strand.
TCTTCTAAATTGAATAAAATATAGATAGTTACACCCCTGTTTGCCTTCCATCTTAAACTGTTTAATTAATATTTTTTTAGCTTTCTAATAATCATTAATTAACATAAAAATTAAAGAGTTAAATTGTTAAATTCAAAGTACAATTCCATATTCAAAATTGTTCACTATTATAGTAACCCTTATTATAGATACCACTACACATTAGTTCTTTATGATCATGTGTTTAAACGAAATGCAACTATAATTACAATGCCATAATAAAATATTGATAATTTGTGAATTAAAACCAAAGTATATTGATATCATACTACCATAATAAAAAATAAAAAAATAAAAAAACAAAAATCAAAATAACCACAATATTGGATGTTGTGTTACATCCACATTTTCATACCATATATATCATATTAACATCCATTAAGCTAACTTTACAAAAACATATTAAACTTGCCTACACTACAACATTTTCCATGCAATGACATTCTATTTAGCCATGTCCATCAAATCTTTAATATTTTCTCTTGTAATTGTCATGTTCATCATTTGCATGATGTATGCAATTCCATCATCAACTGTTGCTCTTGGGCCTTCTGTGACCAAGTGATCAATAAGCTTTTCTATCCTATTTGATGGTGCGTTCAACAAGTAATGGGGGAAATTCATTGGGACAAGTTTAGTCTTGTGCTCTACATACAAGTGTTCAATTTCATGAAATTTGTGTGCCTTAGCCATCAGTTTGAAATTTCCCAACACATTCTCGTCTATAATTGGCATCATGGTAAACCCCTATTGCTCTTCAGTGGGCATATAGTACTAGTAACAAAATGTCTCATAATCCAGACTTTTAGAAAATCTTCCTAGCATCTCCTTGTCTAGAAATTCGATGTTGAGCCAAGTAATGTAAGCTACTGATGTTTTTGCATAGGATTTACCTGGAAAATTGGTAAAATTTACTCAATGAACTACTCTAATCATTATTTTGTTATCATTACCTTTCCCATATTGCACGAATATAGTTGTGGTCGTAGTTCCTTTGTAATGCTCCACAGTTGAAACCTTTTCTTCGCCCATAGATCGATGCTCATCTGTCCTGCCATTGATTGATCAAGAAATTTTTCCTTTGTAAATGATCATAGATTGGTGATGAAGTTTTGTGTCTACCAAGTGTGAGAATGAACATTTTCATATAGTTGGAGGGTTTATATCGATGATAAATTGCAGTTGAAGAGACATCGACACAGAGTATCATCATTCATTTTCGACTAATTGTAGAGGAGGTGTAGTTTGAATGACGGCGATGATGATGACTATGTATATATATATATATATATATATATATGTGTGTGTGTGTGTGTGTATGTATGTATGTATGTATGTATGTATGTATGTATAATAACTTAATATAGCATTTAGTAATTATCATACTCAATATTGTTTATGTTTTTATGTAACAACATATATTAAAAATTATTTTTAATTTTTACATTATTATATATCTAAGTATGGGGTTTATTGAAAAATAGAATTACAAATTCATTAATATATTTTAGATTAAATTTGTATGTATAGTATTAAATTTGAGATCAAAGATGGTTAGGGTTGGATGTATGAGTTAGATGTATGGGCCGGTTACAACTAGGTAGGTCAGTGGCACATGTGAATTAGGGTTTGGGTGTATGAGTTAGGTGTATGGTCCGGTTACAGTTGGGTAGGTTAGTAACATAGGTGATTTAGGAGTTGGATGTGTGAGTTAGATGTATGAGCCGGTTACAGTTGGGTAGGTCAGTGGTACAGGTAAGTTAAGGTTGGATGTATGAGTTTGATGTAAGGGTTAGAGCTTGGTATGTTAGTGTTACAAGTGATTTAGAGTTTGGATGTTTGAGTTAGGTGTATGGGCCAGTTATAGTTGGGTAGGTTAGTGACACATGTGAGTTAGGGTTGGATGTATGAGCTAGGTGTGTGGGTTAGAGCTTGGTAAGTTAACACCATAGGTGATTTAGGGTTTGGATGTATGAGTTAGGTGTATGGGTCAGTTACAACTAGGTAAAGCAGTTGCACAGGCGAGTTAGGGTTTGGATGTATGAGGTGTAAGTGTTACAACTAGGTAGGTCAGTGGCATAGGTGAGTTCGATTGGATGTATGAGTTAGGTGTATAGGCCAATTTAAGCTAGGTATGTTAGTGGCACATGTAAGTTAGGGTTTGGATGTATGGGTTAGGTGTATGGGTTACAGTTGGGTAGGTCAATGATACAAATGAGTTAGGGTTGGATGTATGATTTAGGTGTATGGGCCGGTTACAACTGGGTCAGTCAGTGGCAAAGGTGAGTTAGGGTTTAGATGTATGAGTTAGGTGTATGGTCCGATAAGAACTTGGTAGGTCGGTGGCACACGTGAGTTAGGGTTGGATGTATGATTTATGTGTGTGGGTTAGAGCTTGGTATGTTAGTGGAACAGATGATTTAGGGTTTTGATGTATTAGTTAGGTGTATGGGCCGGTTACAACTAGGTAGGTCAGTGGCACATGTGAGTTAGGGTTTGGATGTCTGGCTTAGGTGTATGGGCGTGTTACAACTGGGTAGGTTAGTGGCACAAGTGAGTTAGGGATTAGATGTATGAGTTTGGTGTATGGTTCAGTTACAGCTTGGTAGGGCAGTGGTACAAGTGAGTTTGGGTTCGATGTGTGGGTTAGAGCTTCGTATGTTGGTGGCACAGATGATTTAGGGTTTGGATGTATGAGTTAGGTGTATGGGCCAGTTATAGCTAGGTAGGTCAGTGGCACAGGTGAGTTAGGGTTTAAATGTCTGAGTTTGGTGTATGGGTTACATTTGTGTAGGTCAGTGGGATAAGTGAGTTAGGGTTGGATGTATGAGTTAGGTGTATGGGCCGGTTCCAACTGGATAGGTCAGTGGCACATGTGAGTTAGGGTTTAGATGTATGAGTTAGGTGTATGGGCCGGTTACAGTTGGGTAGGTTAGTGACACAAGTGAATTGGGGTTGGATCTTAAAGTATAAATATATTATAAATTGTTCCTATTATATATATATATATATATATATATATATATATATATATATATATATATATATATATATTAATATAAAAAACACATCTATAAGGATTAAGTTTCCAAAAGTCCATGTTTCCAAATGGTTACACGGTTCTCTTGGTATAGTGCCAGAATAAATACTAGAAACGATTTGATTATGTTAAACAATTTATGCAATTACAATGGGAGGAAACCTATTTCGATATCATTTTTTGCTTCAAATCAATGCAGGAAGTTTTCATCTATCTTACCGCCAAAACTGTGAAGATCATTACATGGGATCAAGTAATTTTCCTTAATTTTGGTAACAAACCTCCATTTATGGCGTATTAATTTTATACTATTTAAATCACATTGATTATTCCATAATTTTCATCTATATACCACTAATTAAAATTGTTTCCTATGTTTCATATCAACCAAAGAATCATGGAGGTGAATAACCAACAACATGATGATATGCCCGAGTATGATCTGGAATATGAGCAAGATGATGATGGCACATAAGTGTATGATTCAGATACCGAAGATGTGGAAGGAAAAAACAATGATTACAATAGCAATTCAGATTCTGATGAAGATATCCAAGACCCAGTTCCCACAAGATCAAATAGGAAGAGGAGCATCACACGACTGCCAAAACTAACGACTGAGTATATCAATTTTGGTGGCAAAAAAACATGTACAGTTCGATGAATTGGGTAAGTTTTTGGCTAAGTATAATGCATTGTTCGTTAGCTATTTCTGAGATCTTATCCACGAGAAAGTGGGATTGGGTGCTTTAGGATGGAAGAAAGTAACCCCAGAAGTAAAGGAGAACTATGGGAAGAGATTAAAGTAAATAATATTTTCTCTATTATTAACTGCATCTCATATTATATGTATAAATCATGTGTTACTAACATATTCATTATTGTTTCGTTTTAGCTCTTTTTTGAAGTTGATGAAACTGGAAAACAATTTTTGATGAATAGGCTTGGTATCCTTATACGAAACTTTCGAAGGAAATTGTATGCATATTATATCAAGCCAAATCTAGGAAATACCAAAAAGCTTTCAAAAATCTCCATTCATGATCGTGCACTGATTACTGAAAAATATGACTGTAACAAATTTGTGAAATATACGCAATCTGAAGAGTTTAATGTTACAATTTTTTTCCAAAACTTCTTCCATTATTTATCACAAACTTACCAAAAAGTTCTTGTCAAATCTTTTTTTTTGATAGGTTGTGTCACAAAGGACTATGAAAGCACGAAAGATGTCAAAGTATGCTCATCGGATGGGACGAGGGGGTATACGACTCTAAGGCGGAAGTTGGTAAGCTTGGTCTTTAGCTATATGATCCGATTGTATTAACTTCATAGCATTGTAGTTAACAGGATTTTGCTTTATATTTTTTACAATTTTATTTTTTATCAAGATTGAAGAGAAAGTGATTTCAAATGAAGAAATGCCCCCAAGGTCGATTATGTTGTGTAAAGGACGTGAAAGTAAAGGAGAATTTAAAGATGAAGATGTTAAACTCATGTCGGATAAACTAGTAACTTCACTAAACTATTTTATGACTTTTACTTTAAGGATTTGTATCGGTTTTTTGTAGGACAATAATTAATCAAATTTTTTGTGCTAGATGGAACATGAAAAGCAGATAAAAGTAGGACAACTAAATGTTGAAGCGGGCACGGATGCCCTGACCTTAGTTTTTGGCAAGGAAAAGGGCGGATTTTTAAAGGGTGTCGGCACGGAAGTCACGTACAATAGATATTTCAATGTTCCTCGCTACAAAGGATCTTCTAAGGAGGAAATTAAATATCTTAAAGTTGCACTGTAGAATGGAAAACTTGATCTTGAGAAAAAAAATGTTGAACTCAATGGTTTATCTACAAAGGTTAATGAACAAGATCAAACACTAAAGCTAGTTTTGGCTCATCTTATTGCAAAAGGAGCCGACTATGCAAATCTACCTCCAACACTTGTAAGTTATCTTATAAACAACATCTATTGACAATATTACTTGTAAATTGCATTTGTTATATATATATATATATATATATATATATATATATATATATATATATTCCCTGTTTCTTTATATTTGCAAGTATATTTCAAGTGACAAGATTGTTGAAAGTAGTGAAACACTTGTTAGTCTCAAAACCAAGGAACCATTAGAACCCTTAACACCAATATGTCATCATCTCACAAGATCATCATTGTTATATATTTTTTTGGTACTAATTTCTACCTTTTGATTTGGGAATTTAACTTATTTAGGTAATTGTATAATTCCACCAAGAAAACAGTTCAAACCAAATCTGCAACTGCAACTCCCGATACACAATTGTCTTCCCTGAAATCTGTGACACTAGTACATACTAACTTTACAGTTTTCATTACTTTTAATTTCTCTTTTTATATTAAAATATAATTTTACATATATGTCTTGAATCTTTATATTAGGTAAAACCAAAACCCACCAGAAAAGTTGTTGAGTCTAAGTCTACCACTATCAATCCTGAGATATTAACAATTTCACAAAAAAAAAAAACCTTTCACTAGATCAGTATTTTTTTTCATGCTGAATATACATTCCTGTCTATTTGTTTCAGACTCTAATATTACTTATCATTATAGCCAATCAAGTGTAGTCTATCATATCTGAATAAAAGGAACATTGTTGCTTGTGGTACCGTTCACTTATCATCAGAAAGACATTTCATTCATGTAGTTCCTTTACAAGATGATTGCTATAAAGTTTCCATTGATGAATTGGTAAAAAAAAAGATTCATTTCTACCCCATGAAACTGCAGAATTCAAAATAGTTGGGCAGGCGTATAAAAGTTTTGTTCCATGGCCAAAATACCTTGTGAAAGCTGATTCAAAGGTTTGTTTATGTTTACTTCTTTGTGCATTACATTTTTTTTTCTTCATAAACTAGTTTTTAATGAACTCATTTTTTTGTTTCAATGTTGTTGGTATACGTACTAGATATGATATCACATTAAGACCATGAATTTTAAAACTTAAAGAAGAGGAAACTAACTTAGATATCACCTGATACTCTTCTCAAGAAGACAAGGAGCAGTACCAATAACATGAATGCTTAGTTTTGTTTAGGTTTTGGTTTATGATGTGTTTGCTTTATTTACCATAATTTGTATACTTGCAATTAGTACAATTTTCTTTTTTTGGTATTTTAATTAGGGTTTTAATGTATGGATTCGGATTTCAATTATTAGTAATATCAAATTATGAATTTTGATATTATTTCATGTTGTTGGGTTTGGTTACTTTAATTTATATTATTTTGATGTGTCTACAATAGAGAACAAGTAACTATAAAAATTGAATTATTGTGGCTTTAAAATAAATTTGGCTATGTTTTATAGATTTTGAATGTTTATAAAATTATACAATGGTTACTTTACATCATTTTTTAACATGTGGCTAAACGGTTAACAATAGCCATAATATATACGAATTATGAGTCTACAATTGTTTTAAATGATATTTTTGCTAAAGTTTTTGTGACTATAAGTTAAACAATAACAACATAAAATAAAATTTGTTGCAAATAAATATCATAATTGATTGTTTATGTGACTAATTATTAGCACATCGTCACTTACGAAATTAATTACATGTGGCCATTTAGCGAACACGGTCATATAAAATTACATGTTATTAAAAGATACCCAATAGTCTTTATACGATACCCAATAGTCTTTAATTTTAATAAAATGTGTGTCTTTATAATACTTATGATTGTGTTTCACTTCATTGTGTGTCTCTATACGATAGGCAATAGTAAAAAAAAATTGATTGTTTTTGTGACTAATTATTAGCAAATCGCCACTTATGGAATTAATTACATGTGGCCATTTAGCGAACATGGTCATACTCACCGTAACCAAATGTTTGCAAAAGATACACAATAGTCTTAATAAACTTTAAATTGTGTGACAATATATTAGAAATCAACACACTAAAACAACATGCATGTCGCAAGTTGGTGATATACAGTCACTAAAATTACTAAATAAATGTGTCTGCTGACGGTTTAACGCTACAATATTGGATAAAATGATTGATTTTAGGAACAAAATTCCATACACAATTGCCACACTTTTATAATATGACCACATGCTTTCATTTTATACGGACACTACATTTTAAAGTGACCATAAGACTCATACGATGACGTTACTTTCCGTTACATTTTCAATGAAAAAATAAAATGTCACTATACGCATATAATCACGCTTTTTTGGTGTGTCTGTAGATCATTTTTGTACTAGGGTTAGTAACAACTGGAATGAAATTTAAAAAAAAAAAATAGAATAAATAAACTGACCTTATCATTGTCTTGAAGGCAATTCACAAATATGTTGCAAAAATCATTTATAACCGGTACTTGTTTCATTTGTTGTAAGTGAAGGTTTCGAGTGTGGGTCTTGTTTTGGCTTGGTTTAGCCTCTATTTTGTTGTTAAACAAATAATATAAAATCAATATTGTTTTACTAAGAAAGAGTATATAGGGACAGTTTGGTAATAAATGTCAAAATCAAATTTTTTTTTTTATCAAAAAAAGAGTATGCACAGGCATTTTGTACAAAACTCATAAAAATCACTATTGTTCTACACTTATAGTAAGTTGGTGCTTGTAAATTAATAAACTTATGCTTTACATTTAATTTTTAACATACCATAACAATATCTTATGGATCCACATGTCAGAAAGATAATAGATATCACTTGAATATTGTAAAGAATCCATCATCAACTGAAAAGCAACTCGTATATAAGCATTTATAAAGCAAGATAAGAGCACAAGCATATAAAAAAGTAATGAACCATATTACAAACAAAAGAAAAATGACAACAAAATGGTTAACACATAACTTACCTTTGTATTTATTGTACATTTCCTCTAAGTGTCTTGTATCTATGAATAATTTAGGTTGTAGTTGATCGTACTTTTGCATTTCTAAGACAATTATCCTTCTGTAAACAATAGAAAAGGAGAAAAATATCAAATTTTTATGCATATTGTAATATGAAAATTTATTTCTTTAATTAAAGTGAAAAAGACTTCATTTTTACCTTTAAGGGTAGAGGTAAATCCACAAGCTATCAAATGTTTTGCAAGATCTTCCTCAATTGTAGTAAGGGGTATGGAATCTACCGACATTAACCAATCACTTTAGATATGTGAGAGAAGTTTGTAAATAGTAAACTCCATGTAGGCGCACCAATCCATGGACCCCTCAGCTATGTGGGATTGATTGAGAAAAAGAAGGCTAACCTAAGGGGTTCCTTTGTCCATGAGGTCAAGATTTTTCAACATATAAAAAGTCTTTTCACCTGATCAATTTAGAAATACGTCATAAGAAAAACTGTCGAGAAAAATAACTATTTTGACAAAATATGGAAAACATACCTAATGTATCGAATACTATGGCAAGTTTAATTGCGCCAGATGTTGCAATATCGTGGTTGGCAGGTGAGATTGCTAGTATGATGTAAATCAACTGAAATTCAAACAACATTTAACGAGAAGAAAAGAGAATAAAATTACTCTATCAACATAACTTGTGAACATCATAACAAATGCGTAAAACTTAAACATCCATGGACGTTTTGACTTCTAAGAAAGAGAGGTCGACACTCACCTGAATCGGTATAGAGAGGAAATGAATTCGCAGTCACTTTCACACCTTCTTCCTAATTCCAAAAAATTATAAGTAAATTAAAAAAGGTTCGCATTTTATGCAACTAAAAAGTCAAACAAAAAGTAAAAAAGAAAAACAATCACCTTCAGGTACCGTGCTAGCTCCTTAGAAAGTAATACATTAGTAAGTTTTCACTGCCCATAATCATGAAAAGGGGTATATATGAAATAAAGAAAATAAATTGAACTCTAGTAATACTTTATGGAGCTAATCATAAAAATGACCAAAAAATGGGAAGGTAACAACAAGAATTATCATTTGTGTCATGCATTTCTGTAAAATAATAAAGGTAATATTTATTTAGGAGAAAATAATAGTTATACATGAATAATAATACTTTTTTTAAAAAATTTGCTGAGATGGTAGATGGTAGGATCTCAAGCGTCTAAAGGTCGTCTCTTTGGAAGCCTGCCATACAGGCTACGTGCAAGTCGAAAATTGATGTAGGAACCATGCTTTGTCAGGAAGGAGTAAAGTGACAGTTGACAAAAATTAAATGATAAAAATATTGAATCTAATGATTTACCTCACTATATGCAGAGGAGTCTAGATGATGAGTGATAGTGGATAATGATTGTTGCTTGTAATTCATTTCCAATTTACAGATGAATTAGAGAGAAACTAGAGCTAGTTTTATATTGAAATCGATTTTAGGGATTCCATTAGGCATTAGTGGTTGTTGAAGAAGAAGAAAAAATAGAAACCAATCTTGTTGCAAGAAACACAATCACTTCCCTTGAGAATATACCTGATGGCTATTCGCTTTCTTTGTGTTTCGAAGAAAGAGGTGGTCCATGTACAGACGAAAATGGCAACGAACCTCCATCTCTCTGAAAATCGACGCTAATAAAGGTCGTATTTTTGTTGTGTAATAGTATGATGATGGGGGTGGAGAGCTTTCATGCTAAAAGAACACTGGAAGAAGATGGCGGTCAGTCAAGCAAGCCTATTGGAGGAAGAAACTTCAAACATCTGGAGTGTAACATATATGATTCAAGCGTATGATTATCTAAGTCGAGGTCCCGACCCAAAGTCAATAAAAATTGCCAAAGATTGAATAACAAAGTTAAAGAACAAACACATCACTCTCCATCATTCTCTATATGTTTCTATTTCGATTATGATTTCGAAATCGATGTAAATGTCGTCGGTGAAGTCGTCAGCATTAGAAGATGAGAAGTAGATAAAGATTTCTTATATTGGAACCGGCATATTTCTATTTCTCTCTAATTCTAATATATATGTACATTAAAGATGGAAGAAAAACCTTCAACAAAAACCCAAAATCAGACAACCTCTTCATCTCTTTAACCGCCAATCTCAATTTTCGATCCAATGACGCCGGTCATGGCTAATGTCTGCATCACCACCTCATTGATGTAGAAGAGAGTAAGAATTCAAAGATGTCGATGGTGGAATTAATTTGACATGTAAAGTAAAAAGGGTATTAGGGTAAAAAGAAATAGTCGATGAAGCTGTAGAATGGGTATCAATTGTAACATCCCCAAATTCACGGTCATTTTAAAAATTTTATTTATGCTTATTTGAAAATCAGAGTATTCATTTTAAAGAATAATATTGCGGAATTTGTTCCCAAAAAACATGATAAATATATTATCAAAGCATTTCCGAAGAAATATATTTTTTGCTTATATTAAAACCTTGGGATATCATTGTCAATACAGAAACATAAATATAAATAGACATTACATTCGTTTACACTAGTGATTTACATCTCCTTTAATCTTTCAGTGTAATGTAGCTTCATATCGACACCTGTAATAACAATAAACTGAGTGAGTCAGATTGGGAAACCTGATGAGTATATATAGGGTTTTCAACCCACAATAATATAATTAATTTGTTTCTTCACATAACATGTCAAATAATTAACACGATTACCCATCCCTATTTTCTTCATTCAATCTTCCCTAAAGAATTATCATAAGGGGCCTCTCGTATATCATATTTACCTCTTATCTCCTTACATCGCATTTCCTTATATGTTTGTTCCTAAGGACTTTTCCTAAGGATCATCGCCTACATTGCATAGATAGTACTGATTCGGGGATTACTCCCTCAATACGTGTCTAGTAAGGGCTAGGGTATCATCACATGTATACATAGTTACAACATCGTCTGAACTCGTAATTCATAGTAAGGGTTAGAGTATCATCTCATGAAAATGTAGTTAAAACATTGCCTAAACTCATAATTCATAGTAAGGATTAGAGTATCATCACATGAATACGTAGTTACAACATCGCCTAAACTCGTAATTCATCACCTACATGTTATGATCCTGCTGGTGTTTCCAAACGACTGTCTAGAATAGTCCGTGGTCGCCATCTATATCTGGTAGATGACTACATCACTACATCGCAACATTGCAGGTCACGACAATGGCATCTCCTAACATCTCACATCACATATTTATCATCACATATCTATCATCACCTTTATCTCATCACCTGTCGCTACCCAATATATATTTATATGTATAAAAATACATATACAGTCTAAATCACATAAACATATATAAATTATTCATCTATCATAGATATCAGAAATATAGATAATATGCACACATAGCACGTAATTTATATTAAATACTTCATATCTATATGTAAGATGAAAGTAATTATGCACTCACTTGTTAAAGTGATGATTCCAAACTCGGGCAACGCTTCTCTTCTAACAATTCTATTTTCCTTCTGCGAAACCTAATATCATTACTGCTAGATTTTAGTCTAATATTTATAGCGACTATTTAGAAGCGATATTGTTTTATAAGTGCTAAACAATTTTTTCAACATGTATAGATAGGGGCCAAACATGAAACACTGGAGAGTAGGATGATTTTGGCATTAAAAACGTTTTAAAATCCAACAACCCCATGCAGCCCTTCAAACCAGATTCCCCATACCGCGATTAGTTAAAAGATATTATAATAACATTTTGTAAATTATAATTTATAATATATATGGTTTATAAGTTCATAATAACGATATTGAACTCAAACATAAGCTATACTTAAAGTAGGATAAACATAACTTACTTACAAGGAGTTTTAGCTAGGATCTGGGCTCTGCAGGGGCAGAATTTCGTCGCTGAATCTTTCTAAAAAAAGATTATTGCAGCGCTCACCTTACTATACTAAAACTACAGATAGAGAAGTTGAATCATGAGGGATTGAAATGCTCGGGGGATAAGAAGAGAAAGACTCTTGAATTAAGAGAATGATGCAAGAATATGAGATCCTAGAGACTCTTATTTATAATAATTGAATTTTCAAAAACTACCCTCAATTGTTACTTAATTAGCTTATAATTATTTAAACGACTAAAGATCCCTTTACAATACTATTTTAAATAGATTTAATTATATTTGTACTAAACTAATGTCGAAAGTACTCAGCACTAGTATTATAACGACCGCATCGTCGATACATTTCTAATGATATATATATATATATATATATATATATATATATATATATATATATATATATATATATTTCTCTCATCACCTGTCGCTACCCAATATATATTTATATGTATAAAAATACATATACAGTCGTAGGGGTGTAAGTGAGCCGAGCTACTCGTGAGCTACTCGAGATCGACTCGTTAAAAGCTCGACTCGAGATCGAATTAAACGAGCCCGAGCCGAGCCCGAGCCTAGATATGAGGCTCGTTTACTAAACGAGCTCGAGCCGAGCTTCAATTAATGGGGCTCGCGAGCCTAAACGAGCTTAAACGAGCCTCTCTCTCTCTCTCTCTCTCTATATATATATATATATATATATATATATATATATATATATATATATATATAGACACACACACACACACATATGTATATATATATATATATATATATAGACACACACACACACACATATATATATATATATATATATATATATATATATATATGCATAGAGGCTCGTTTAGGCTCGATTAGGCTTGCGAGCCCACTAAATTTCTCATGAGCCGAGCTCGAGCTTCATTTTAAGGCTCGAACTCGAGCTTCCTCAAATTAAACGAGCCGAGCTCGAGCTTGGTCAGGCTCGGGCTCGGCTCGGCTCGTTTACACCCCTATACAGTCGAAATCACATAAACATATATAAATCATTCATCTATCATAGATATCAGAAATATAGATAATATGCACGCATAGCACGTAATTTATATTAAATACTTCATATCTATAAGTAAGATGAAAGTAAATATGCACTCACTTGTTAAAGTGATGATTCCAAACTCGGACAACACTTCTCTTCTAACAATTATATTTTCCTTCTGCGAAACCTAATATCATTACCGCTAGATTTTAGTCTAATATTTATAGCGACTATTTAGAAGCGATATTGTTTTATAAGTGCTAAATAATATTTTTCAACATGTATAGATAAAGGCCAGACATGAAACATTGGAGGGCAAGACGATTTTGGCATACCGTGATTAGTTAAAAGATATTATAATAACATTTTGTAAATTTTAATTTATAATATATATTGTTTATACGTTCATAATAACAATATTGAACTCAAACATAAGTTATACTTAAAGTAGGTTAAACATAACTTACTTACAAGGAGTTTTAGCTAGGACATGGGCTCTGCAGGGGCAAAATTTCGTCGCTGAATCTTTCCAAAAAAAGATTATTGCAGCGCTCACCTTACTATACTAAAACTACAGATAGAGAAGTTGCATCATGAGGGATTGAAATGCATGAGGGATAAGAAGAGAAAGACTCTTGAATTAAGAGAATGATGCAAGAATAGATCCTAGAGACTCTTATTTATAATAATTAAATTTTCAAAAACTCCCCTCTTTTGTTACTTAATGAGCTTATAATTATTTAAACAACTAAAGATCCCTTTACAATACTATTTTAAATAGATTTAATTATATTTGTACTAAACTAATATCGAAAATACTCAACACTAGTATTATAATGACCGCATCGTCGATACATTTCTAATGATATATATATATATATATATATATATATATATATATATATATATATATATATATATCACAAATTATACCTCGTTGATGCAAACTTCGTTTTTGACGTTCTTTATATCCATACGTAGCGACGGGATTTACAACTTTCGTTTATAGTTTGTTGGCTAATTTTTGACTTTATTTTTTTCGTCCATATTTTATAAAATTAAATGCTTTTTGCTAAAATCGTAACACTCTCGTACGAACTCTTTTTTTGGCATTCTTTTTCTCAAAATTCTTATTTTAAAAAGTACTATCGTTTTTTTTGGTGGTTTTAGCTAAATGTCAACAATTTTCTTCATAGCTTTTTACGTCATATATTTGTTGTGCGCGGTTGATTTTTATATCTTATAAAAACAATATCTAATTCATATGGAATCAAATTTCTATGAAAATTATATTTTCAGGACCGGGAAGACGTGTTCTTTAATATATATATATATATATATATATATATATATATATATATATATATATATATATATATATATATATATATATATATAGGCATACTTATTTTTACAATTTACAAAGGATTCGGATGATTTTTCCTATTTTATTATATTATAATAATCATGACACACATTTGATCTTTCGATGACAAAACACATATAGTAAATCCCAAAACCCAATAATAATAATAATAATAATAATAATAATAAAATGAATGAATAATATGAAAACCCAAAAACCGAAGTACAAAATATAAAAAGATGTATATACGTGGACTAAATATGTCAAAAACCCTACCAATTACAGAATTTATAGTAGTGAATTTCTTTAATATATATATATATATATATATATATATATATATATATATATATATATATATATATATATATTCAGATTCTTTTGATGCCATTTTAATTTTGTGAGACCGTGAGACCAAATTTAAAAATAATTTTAAAATGCAAAATAAATAGAAAAATCCAAAAATTCTTTTTTTAAGTATTATTTTCGGAACATGAATTAACTAAATAAATATAAAAAAAATATAAAAAATAAAATAAAAAAAATCCCGTTTTTTTTTTTGAAAAATACGTGAAATATTCTAAATAGAATATTACACTGACATATTGTAAAAAATAATTTTAAAATGCAAAATAAATGGAAAAATCCAAAAATTCTTTTTTTAAATAATATTTTCGGAACTTGAATTAACTAAAAAAAATAAAAAAAAATCCTATTTTTTTTGAAAAATACGTGAAATATTGTAAATAGAATATTACATTGTACATATTCTAAAAATAATTTTAAAACGCAAAATAAATGGAAATATCAAAAAATTCTTTTTTTAAATATTATTTTCGGAACTTGAATTAACTAAAAAAAATAAAAAAAATAAAAAAAAAATAAAAAAAATAAAAAAATGCGCCTCACGGTTTTACAAAATTAAACCGTCTCACATGAACCTAACCCTATATATATATATATATATATATATATATATATATATATATATATATATATATATATATATATATATATATATATATATATATATATATATATATATATATTCAAAAGGATAATATGTCATATGTGTATACCCATGTACATGTCCACTTTATTATGCTGTGGGGCACTAATTATATTTATTTAAAGCAGCGTTTGGTGTTTTACATTTTCTAGCAAGGACAAATAGACAGCAGCTTTTTATAGTTGTTCATAAAGTTAAAGTTGATTTATCACAACTCCATAAATTAAAGCAAATATAGGACTATAGGAGTAGGCTAAAAAAATTTGCTTACGATATGCTAATAAATAATTTGGTTATTTGCTTATTATATATTATATTAGAAAAGAGTTACTTTAAAAATAGCACTTTTAGATTTTTACCTTCAAACTTTTCATTTTTTAGACTTTTGATACTTTATTTTTGTTTCCTTACATTGGCCACATTAATAGTAAATTTACATGTTTTTTTATCAACTTTACTCTATCAACTTTAGTTATTTTGATACTTTTGGTCATTGTAATCAATATTTTTTTATTTTTAGAATATTTTAATATTCAAAGTTTGATCACAAAACTTTAAAGAATTGACAAATTTTGTTCATTTTCTAACAACTTGCTATTTCCTGTCTTTTTAATTCTTTAGTAAATTTGACACTTGTGGTCCTTACAATCAAAACTTTTATATTTTGACACTTTTGGTTATTGCAATAAAAAATTTTTTTTATATTTTTTAGGAATCTTTTAATATTTAAAATTTGACCACGAAACTTTAACAAATTGACTTTATTAAATGAGAGTAGTCTTACGAATAGTAAAATAGTAACCTTTTGCCTTTTAAAATTTTTGCCATATTAGTTTTGATTTGTGCGCTTTTGGTTCCTGATTTGAAGTGTGCTTGCTTTTCACCCCTCTTTTATATCTTCGGCTTCAATAGATACCCCATTAATGGTATGAGGATACTTTTTTAGTTTTTAACTAACAATTGTCTTAGAATAGCCTCTAAAACCGTAAACTTTTAAGTTTATATATAGTTTTACATTTTTACCTACTGTTTTGTCTTTTCATCTACTATTTTGGTTTTATTATAAAAAAAAAAAATCATTTTTTGGACTAAAACCATAGCTATTATTTTACCTATGATATTCTCTCTGTTAGACTACGGTTTCCCCCTTTTTGTTATTTTTTTGAAAAAAAATATCAACTTTGAACCATAATACATTTATATACAAGTTACAAGAAAATTAAATTGAAAAAACGAAAGAAAAAAATAAAAAACATAGGCTTCATACGAAACCTACGATGTACAAGTATACAATGTACAATATGTGCATTGTATACTTGTACACCGTAGGTTTCGTATGAAGCTTAAGATATCATTTTTTGTTTATTGAAAAAAAAAGTAACTATACATATAAAAAGTACTCCTAATTAATAATACGGTAAAATTTCGGCAAAAAACAACATATACCTCATTGTTTTTTGAAGACTTAATTGAGAAAAAATAATAGTTCAAACAAAGGAAAAAGTATGTAAAGTGATCTATCTGAAAAATAAACCATTATATATTATGGACCGATGGGCACTGAAAGCATAGACGAGCCACGAAAGATTAACCCAATGCCTGAAACAGTAGTCAAACTTCAAAAAAAAATTGTTGACAATAGTTAAACTATGTTTGATCGTAGACACTTCTAATCGTCTACACTTTCGTGGGCTATTTTGGGATAAATGAGCATTCTTTAGCTAAAAACGGATAAGTCATTGTTAATTTAACAATTTTCTCACAATTTTAATATAAGATGCTATATTATAGATATTTTCAAAATATTTATAAAATTTTAATTTGTTACTTATATATATATATATATATATCATTATATACTTATAAATGAAACATTTTTCCTTTCATCATATTCATTTGAAACTCCCATTCATTTTTCCTTTCACCACATTCATTTGAAACTCCCATGACTTTTCAATTTCTTTCTAATAATGTTTCTAATAATGATTATAAGTTGGTTAATATGGTTAAATAAATATAAAACCTAAAGTGTAATTATATATAAACTAAGTTTCAATATTAAAAGAATATATTTTTCTTCTATATAAAATTATGTTTTGAACTTTTAACATATTATACTTAATTGATTAGGTCCAATATGTTGTTGTATGTAAAACCATTATCATTTTCAAGGGACAATTTTTAAACAATTTGTATAAAATACTTAAATTGTTAATTTAAATATAACCTTATAAGTCAACTTAAATATAAATTTTAGTTCGACTTAAAAACCAAAGAATATTTTGTGAATTAAAAATGATAAATTGTAGTATCTTTCTAATAATGATTATAAGTTGGTTGATAATGTTAAATAAGTATCAAATCTAAAGTGTAATCATAAATAAACTAAATTTTAATATTAAAATAATCTTTTTACTTCTACTTATAAAGTTATGTCTTTAACTTTTAACATATTATACTTAATTTATTAGATTTAATATGTTGTTGTATGTAAACCATTATCAATTTAAAGCTACAACTTTTGAATAGTTTGAAAGCAAAATACTTAAGTTGTTAATTTGAATATATAACATTATAGTGTCTACATTAATATAAATTTCAGTTCCATTTAAAATACTCAAATAATATTTTGTGAATGTTTAAAAGTGATTAATTATAGTGCTAAATGCAAAAATTAAATTGTAATACCAGTTTAACTAAAATATTTCTTAAAAATATTTTTATAATCATTAAAAGTTTATAAATAAGTAACTTAAAATAACTTACAACAATAATAGTTCAGAATAGCTTTGTATAAATGATTATATTGTTACCTTTAAAATAAAAAAATTTTATTTGATATTTTAAATAATTGCAATGATAGAAATTAAAACCCTAAGCAAATAAATTTTACAAAAATAATTAACAATAACAAAACTATAAATAACATTAAACCATATATTATATTTAATTTTATTCATGAGTAACCCGCAGGTAGTGGTCATTCAAAAGATTGAGATTATGTAGTTTTAATAGATGTGCATATTATCATATAATTCAAAATAATCAATATATTATATCAACTTAGTATACGAATTATTATATCAAATTTAACAACAAAATTATTGTTATATTTAAAAAACATATATTTGTAAAGATTTTAGCTATATAGATGCTTCTGCGCAACGCACGGGCGTCCACCTAGTATATGTATATATATACATACATACATACATACATACATACATACATATATATATATATATATATGGAATCGACGACAAAATATGTCAAATGACACATACAAAAACACAATATTTAATGCACTTTAATAAAGGTGACATATGCCAATACAACACAAAAGAATATTTTGATTTTTAAGCTCAAACAAAGTTACAAATACAATATGATAATTCAAGACTTCGAAATCATCTAAATATTATCTTAAGGACACACACACACACACACACATATATATATATATATATATATATATATATATATATATATATATATATATATATATATATATATATATATAGACATACACATACACACAGAGGATTAAACCTAACACCGTAATGCGATAGACTCGTCCAATCTTAGGCCCAAACTAATGTGAACTAATCAAAAGACGTCACACAATCACTTCTTTAGATTTCCATCTTGGGAATGTGCTTAGGAACTAGCCATGCATCTAAGAGCGCGCATAACTTGCCCCAACGTGATCATTGGGGCGCACTTAGCTACAAAGGGGGAGCATCGTGTTCCAATTGGGTGCATCCTGCTCCAATGGGGCGTATCCTGCCCCAAAAGGATGCATCCGTATTAAGGGTTGTAAATCTTGATCAAGGGTGGTACATTTTTATTTAGAGAAGTTACATACTGATGATCGATAGCGCATCTTGAAGCCTCCAACACATCCTCTAAAAGCCTAAACACTTTGTGGACTTAACATTATTTTGCTAGTATCACTCTCTCTTCCTAGGAGAACCTTTACACAAGATAACATATTTACACAACTAAAAGCAACTTTGTTCTCAAAGAGCACATTTGTGCAACAATGAGCACATTTTCACCACTGTTCATTATAATGTTCAACCTCATTTAAAATGTAATTATGTGTTTCCAAATGCTACAAATAGTCCATCATGGCTTTAATTCGCAAGTCTTATTTAATAATCTCAACCTTAACTCGTGTGTACTCCAATTTAAATAATCCAAGAACTCCCTCTCTCTCCTTCCAAATTAACCCTAAAGGGATTTAAAAACCCCCGAACATCAACCAATTCGAAGCAAAGTTTGAAATTTTCTGTGGCAATGACTTTGTCAACATGTATGCTCGATTCTCCTTGGTGTCTATCTTCAATATAGAGAATTTTTCTTCTTCTAGAATGTCACAAATAAAATTCAACCTAACATCAATGTGCTTCATCTTTTCATGATAAACAGGAGACTATGCAAGACATAAATGACTTGGATTGTTGTACTATAACACAAGCTTCTCCACCTTCAAACCAAGACATTGAAGGAGATCATATAACTATATCCTTTACTTTATTCCTTAAGTCATTGACATGTACTCTAATTTAGTTGTATACTATGCCATGATATCTTGGAAAGTTGAATTCCAACTTATAACACATCTGAATAATGGTGAAGATATAACATGATTATGATATCTTTTTCACTAGATCGCCACCATCGTCCGAGTTTTTATGTTTAACCAAGTCATTATGAGTGAAAGAACTATACACCAAACAACCATCAAAAATTCCAATTAAGTAACACAAGATCCAATTGACTACTTCCTAATAAGCTGTTCCAAGACCACTCATAAAACTATTTTCTACACTAACTACATGACCCAAATCTTGTCTGGTATAAACCATCACATATATGAGACTTTCGACAACCCTTGAATATCATGTAAATCATTTCCTCACCAGGAGTTGGTATAGTACTTCAATAGAATTTAAAGTGTGCTACCAAAGGAGTTCCAACTAGTTTGGACTAATAAAAAAATGAATACAAGACTTTCTCAATGTACTTTATGGAGAAATGCATTACCGTTTTGCTCTTCTATCCCTTCGAATGTTCATTGCCAAATCTTATTTATAACTCCCAAATCATCTATCTCAAATTCGAACTTTAAAATAACCTTTAAGTCATTAGTTCCAACCACTCCCTTCAGTGCCATAAGCATATCATCCACATATAACTGCATATATATACATATATGTATATATATATATATACATATATATATACATATATATATATATATATATATATATACATACATATATATATATATACATACATATATATATATATATATATATATATATATATATATATATATATATATGAGAACCATGAGATAGATGCTTTGAATATACATAGCTATCAAACTGGTTTTGAATGTAGCCATTCATAATCATAAACGAATCAAAGCTCTTGTACCATTGTCTGGGAGATTGCTTCACACCATACTTCAAAGAATACACACGATTCTTTTTAAACTCACAAAACTCTTCTAGAGGGATATATAAGTCTTATCATCTAAGCATCCATGAAGAAATGCAATATCACATCAAGTGGATCAAAATCAAAATCAAGTGCACTCACCATGGACAAAAGAGCACGACTTTTTTTATGATTCACAATTGGTAAGACACCTTGTGATAATTGATTACTTATTTCTAAAGGAACCCTTTTTCTACCAACCTCACTTTGAACTTAGTTGGTTCTACACCATGAATCCCTTCCTTTCTCATAAATATCTATTCACATCTCACTACTTTCGTTCCTTTTAATAATGGAACAAGATCTCATGTTTCATTCTTTTCGAATGATTGCATTTCTTCATTCATTACCATTAACTAGTTAGTTAATTATTTACTTTCCACATTCTATTTGTATAAACGAATTGAAGCAGTGTTTATATCTTATCCAATAAACATACCATGCGTAGTAGATCATAATACATGAATTGACAAATCCAACATATATATTATGATTTCAAATGATCCTCCTCGACCTTTCTTTCTACAGTTTCTATTTGATCTTCCATCTTGGTATTAGATTATGGGTTTTATAGGTTATAAATCTATGCATGAGGTGGAAAAATACTTTAATCTTAAGTTCACATGCAACCTATTCAAATCTATGTTTTCTCTGTTGACAACATTAAACAATAAACATCGACAACCCTAGTAAAACCTAGCTAATTTAAAAAAAAACAAGAGAGTTAGGGTTTATATACCTTTTGATTATTATAGTAAATAACCAATTCAAATCCTTTTTAAGAAGCCTTGGAAAGCAAGTACCATAAATCTGATGTCTCTAATGTTTTATACCTAAAACCTATTAACTAGAAGACTTGAGGAGAGATGAGACAGGTGGGAATTTCTGCTATTCTCTTGGTAAAAGGTATGGATGAAAATGAGGCACCATAAGGATCCTATTTATAGCTGATAAGGGAAACCTTAGAAATCCTAATCTCAAATAAAATAATAATATATCAAAATTTAAGATTTATCGATATATCCTTATCATCAGGAGGGTTCTAGAAACCCTAATGGGATCCTCCAAAAACCTTCCATATTTGGAAGGTTCTAAAAGCCTTTATTTGTTCAAATTTTGAATAATTATAGTTTAAGTCTTTACACCATAATTAGTCCAATTAACCCTAATATTAATTCCAATTAGTTTCTGATTAATTAATAATTTAACAATGTTATTTCTAATTAACATATTAATATCATAATATACTAACAAATCATTTATTGCTATTTATTAATCATATAATAAAGAATAATAAACCTATCTCTCCCTATAAGTCATTCTACACAACTACTATTACCGAGGGAAGCCCAAAAAGGACTTTGCTTCTATTTGTAGGTTTATACCAATTTAGTTATGATCTTAGACACCTTAATCCAACACTTTACCACTAGGATAAGTCTATAACTACAATTGCAACTATAACCAAACAGAATAGGGTGCTTTATAAAGCTAATGTTGAATTATTATCTAATTAGAAATTGACTGCAAGATAATGATCAAACATTCCTTTGTTCTACTAAATATCATATGGACATGAGATATGTATCAGAACCAATCTTATAGTTTAAGATTCTGTTTCTTGGTTTCACGATCTAAGACGACTAAATTCATACTACTAATTGAACACATTAATTTACCCTGGGCTTGGCCAATCATTTTAGATGTCGAAAACAAAATATCAAGGGGCCCAAAGATATCAATTTTCCTGTTAAGGTAAAAGAAAATAATAAACTTCGAATTATATACTTGTATCTTTTACTCACCAAATGCATAGCTAATTTTTAAATTACAACTTATGTATCTCCATTTGAATAACAAAAGCTATTATCATCTCATAATTACTCGTAAGAGAATCCATGAAGTAATACTCTGAGCATGGGTTTATTTATTACTTTAAATCTCCATTTTGTAAATACTCATAAATACCATAGCAATCCTATTGCAATGTCCGATCCGTATAGACAATTGTCACACCCGCGAACCAGGGCGATGGAAACATCTGAGGGCGGTTGACATCATTGTATTGTATCATCACAATTGAATATAAATGGACATGGCAACCAAAAAACATACATTGAGATTACAATTTCATAGGTTTACAATTTGTAATTGTTCAAATGTTACAAAAAAGCGACAAAATTGTAAATTCCATAATGCACCAAAAATATCCAATCCATAGCTCGAGTACCTGCTTAATGAGTCCCTAAGAATACAAGTCGTTTTGAAAAACATCAACATAAAATGTTGGTGAGTTCATAAGCAGTTTTATATGAAAATAGTTTGTATCTGTTTTGTTTGGCAAAATGTGGAATACTTTAGGAAAGTCCATTATTTTCCATAAAAATAAAATGTTTGTTTGTTTCCAAAAAAAACCATGAATATTTGTATGCACGTTCCTTTAAATCATGAAAATGTAAGTTCCCAGAAAATCCCATATTTTCTATTTGTAAGTCTTTGTAGTATTAAACCCTAAGACCGGATTAGTGTCAATAGAGTACTAAAATGGTGTATAATTTATTAAACCAGAGAAGTGTAAGTTTTCGTAAATCAACACGGTGTTGTTAATCCCTATGCAAGTCGTTATAACCATGCTTGATATGATTGTTATGCCCGTCATGACATTCTTCAAGCGCCGACTTCGGTAAGATATTTGTCACCCTAGATTGGCCCAGTCTAGCTATAGCGAATAGCTCAGGCGTAGGGGTGTCAATCCCCGTATAGATCTATACACAATTATCTCGATCTCCCCTAGGAGACGCTGCTTATAACTACAAGACTTAGAATGTACACTAGGTAGGTACGATGAAGATAATGTCTCACTAGAGCATTAACAGATTTACGCCGATTTCGAATCGCTTTATTGTATAATGAAATAAGTTTACTAGTGTAGATTCATGACTAATGTTTTATGACACACATTTTTCAGATTTTGAAAATGTGCTGTTTTATGACACACGGTTTTTCTGTCACAAAACTATTTTGCATATGATTTCGGTTAATCTATTTACGATTATTTTATATAACTAGCTTTTAATAAATGGGTCTAGTTGTACCATATTTTGCAAAAATATGTATATTATCTTGGGTTTTAAACCTTCCAAAAATATTGACGACAAGTTTACGACTATTTTACTAATATTATTATTTTTAGTAAAATATCAACTTAATCCTTTTTACCAATTTTGTAAATTTAAATCACAAAATATGTTGTTTAACTTTAGCTCAAGTAAAAACACAAATTTTGTAGTACCATACACGACATATTTAATATTTTTATAAATATTAGTGTAAGTTGTAAAACAATAGATGTAAGTATGCCAAGGTTAGCCATGCATATATATATATATATATATATATATATATATATATATATATATATATATATATATATATATATATATATATATATATATATATATATATATATTAGGTAGCGACTTTGATGCTTGTATGATAGCTATTGTTGTACGATAATTCAATCAGTGGCAAATGAATGTCCCATGCTTTGCCGAAGTCTATCATACAGGCCCTCAGCAGATCCTCCAAGGTTTGGATGGTCCTCTCTCTTTGCCCATCCGTCTGGGGATGGTAGGTCGTGCTCATATCGAGCTGAGTCCCCAACGATCTCTGTAGCAACTGCCAAAACCGAGAGGTAAACCTACTATCTGTGTCCGAGATAAATGATATTGGCACGCCAGAAATTGCACAACCTCCTTTATGTAGAACTGGGTATGCCTTTCCATTTTATATGTTTCCTTAATCGCCAGGAAATGGATGGATTTGGTTAATCGATCGACAATCACCCATATGGCATCCAGTCCGTCTGCCATCTTGGGTAGTTTGGTTATGAAATCCATCATTATCCTCTCCTATTTCCACTTAGGGATTTCGGGTTATGATAATAGACCTGAGGGCTTCTGATACTCTACCTTTACTTTAGCGCAAGTTAGGCACTTGCTCACATAGGTATCAATGTCGGCTTTCCTATTCGGCCACCAATATTATTGTTTGAGATCCAAATACATTTTTTCAGAGCCTGGATGGATGGAGTACCTTGTATTGTGTGCTTCATCCATGACCATGTCTCTAAACCCACCAAATTTTAGGGTCCATATCTGACCCATGAGGTAGTAGGCTTCGTCCTATTTGATCGAAATGTTCTTGTACATCCCACGCAAGGCTTCGTTTGCGATGTTTTCTGGCTTTAAGGCTTCCATCTGAGCATCCTTGATTCTTGAAGACAAGTCTCAATAGATGGTCATCATTAGTGTTCTCACTTGGCGACCCGAATATTCTTTTCTGCTTAGGGCATCGACCACCACATTAGCCTTGCCTGGATGACACCAGATCTCACATTCATAGTCATTCAATAGCTTAACCCATCACCGTTGTCTCATGTTTAGTTCTTTCTAGTTCTGAATATGTTGGAGGCTTTTGTGGTCTGTGAAAATGGTGTACTTCGTCCCGTAGAGGTAGTGCCTCCAAAACTTTAGAGCGAAGACAACAGCTCCCAACTCGAGATCGTGAGTGGTATAGTTTACCTCATGGGTCTTCAGTTGTCTGGATTCATAAGCTATAACTTTTATGTGCTGCATAAGCACACAACCTAACCCTTGATTTGAAGCGTCACAATACACCACGAAATCTTCCGTTCCCTCTGGAAGGGGCAACATCGGAGCATTGCAGAGGGCTTGTTTCATGATTTGAAAAAGAGTTTCTTATTTCTTATCCCAGGTGAAGGGTACACCCTTTTAGGTTTGAACGGTGAGTGGCTTGGCGATCTTGAAGACATTTTGAATGAACCTCCTGTAATAAGCAGCAAGGCCTAAGAATTGCTTGATCTCCGTCAGAGTTCTCGGGGTTCCCCAAACCTCAATTACTTTGATCTTGGATGGGTCCACATTTATTCCTTCTTCACTGACCACGTGTCCCAGAAAATCCACTCTGCGGATCCAGAATTTGCACTTAGAAAATTTTGCGTAGAGTTTCTCTGCCCTTAGAGTCTCTAAAACCTGCCACATATGTTGGCTGTGTTCTTATTTACTTTTTGAATAAACAATTATATCATCAATGAACACAATCATGAAGTTATCAAGATAGGGTCGGCAGACTTGGTTCATCAGGTCCATAAATGTTGCGGGTGTATTCATTAGACCAAAGGGCATTACCACAAATTCATAGTGGCCGTAATGGGTCTGCAATGCGGTTTTTGGAATGTCTTATTCTCGGACTCGCAATTGGAGATATCTAGACCTTAGATCTATCTTTGAGAAGTAACCAGCTCCTTGCAATTGGTCAAACAGACCATCAATCTGAGGAAGAGGGTATCGATTTTCGATAGTGAGTTTGTTGAGTTCACGGTAATTGATACACATGAGAAAATAACCATCTTTCTCTTTGACAAACAAAACTGGAGCTCCCCAAGGATAGAAGCTCGGTCTTATGAACCCTTTTTCTAGTAATTCGCTCAATAGTCTGGAGAGCTCTTGCATTTCTATAAGGGATAGTCTATACGGTGATTTGGCAATTGGAGTAGCTCCGGGTATTAGGTCAATCCGAAATTCAACTTGTCGTTCAGGGGGTATTTCGGTGAGTTCTTCAGGAAAAATGTATGGAAATTTGCACACCTCTGGGATATCCCAAATGCTCTTCTCTTCCTTCTTTTTATCTACCACATTGGCTAGGAAGGCTTGGTTCTTTTTGTGCAAGAACTTTTGTTCCTTGTTGCACAAGATGAGACGGAGGTTAGTACTAGGTTTATCACCGTAAACAATTAGGGTTTCATCAGCAGGAAGGTGAAGGCGAACGACCTTCTCGTAGCACATAATATCGAAATGGTGCGACATAACCAATCCATACCGATGAGCACATCAAAGCTCCTAATAGTAACTGACATCAAAGTTAATTTGAAATGAGTGATAATTTAGTGTTAACGTGCACCCTAGAAATACGTCGTTGGTTGTTTCGGTTTTCCCATTAGCCATTTCCACCGTGAAGGTTTCATTTAACTTTTGGGGACTTTGATTGACTAAGTATTTGAATTTATGACTCTCGAAACTTCGTTCCGCCCCACTATCAAACAAGATGCATGCATAGATGTTATCGAGGAGGAACGTACCAGTGACAACTGACAGATCTTTTACCGCCTCCTCATGTCCCATCATTAGGACTGTTCTTGTTCCCCCTGCATTACGATTGTTGGCCTTGGGACAGTTCCTTTTAAAGTATAGCATGATTGACTTTCCCCGACATTGTTGGGTTGGTTGTTTGTTGTGGTGGGGCTCTGAAATACCGGGCGATGTGTCCTATCTGGTTATAGTTGGTGCACTGCAACTCTCAGCAAGCACCGTTATGGTGGAAATTACATTTAACCCACTTCGGAAAAATTCTTGCATAAGGCTTTGCAGGCGCTGGTGCCGTTGGTGTTGTTGTAGCAGGAATGGTAGAGGCGTGAACCACTACAATTTATGGCTTTTTACCAAAATCTTGGGCTTGTTACCCCTTCCTTTTCTTTCCCCAAATTTTCTTGTTATCACCCCCTTCTTTGGTTCAGTGACAGAAGCCTTTGTCCCTTTTCCATCTTCATGGTCGTATAACATTTGCGTGAGGTGCTTGGCACTGTCAAATGTTGTGGGGTTTGCAACAATTACATTTCCATGTATCAAGGGTGTTATCCCGCAGATGAATCGTTCAACCTTCTTATCTCAAAGGTGATCATTCCCGGGCATAGAAGTACCAGATCGCTGAACATGGCAATGTAAGATTCAATATCGAAATCCATTACAGTAAGATTCCATAGATCTTATTCAAGCTTCTGTACTTCACCCCTGTGGCAATATTCATCAAGCATCGGGGTTTTGAGGTCTTCCCATGCCATGGAGTTTGCTACTAGTACAGTTAGATCCTTGACATGGCCATTCCACCATGAGAGGGACCTGTTGGAAAATGTACAATCTGCGAACTTCACCTTACTTTCTTCAGAACAGCCGCGGATTTCAAATACAAATTATATATTTTCAAACCATTGGGTGTGAGCTATCACACCTCCACTCCCGTTAAATGGCCTCGACTTTGCGTTGTTGAAATCCTTATAGGTGCATGTTCTCTGATGTCCTGGATTTTATTTGTGATTGGAACTTCTTGCCCCATTTCCATTTCCTCCTCCGCTTGCCCCATTTTTGTTGATGTGTGCTACTACTGCAGCTGAAACTACCACCTGAAATGCGGCTGAATCCATTCCTGGTGAAGTTGGTAGTGGTGGTGGCACTGTTTTGTTTTTTTTGTGGTTGTACCTTTGGGGCATCTCCTGCTATAAAGTAGGAATGACGATAAGTTTATGGAAACCTTTTGTTTCTAATGGTTACAGTGATTCAATTATACTTATAATTGAACTGTGTTATATCAAATAAAAATGAAAAGAGAGAACATAGTAGATAACAACATCACAAACAAAACACACATTGTTTCATCACATGATAAAAGTTTTGTACATCACACGTGAAAATTGAACTTTGGAAAGGTCTACAGTACATCAAGGATAAAATCTAATAGCATAACGACCCTACGAGTAGTGTAATCACTTAAACGTAGGGTCGGTCCTACATACATAGAGATAAGAAAAGGGGTAACACCAAGGCATACCCTTAACCAAACTCATAACAAGCAGTGGGTAGGATAAGCCCTACCCACGATGAGTGATCCCTGGTGGGGCCTAGGATGAGGTAGAAGCACCTTGAATCTCGGCTAGTAGGTGATTGGCAATCCACACCCTCTCCTCCAGTGCAACATGCTGCGCGTGATACTCTCTTACCTCTGCTCGTGCAGCGGTAAGGTCCTCAATAAGCTGCTCCCTCAGATAGTGGTCCCTTCGAAGATCCTGAGTGAGTGCGACTGTGACCTCTAGGGCAGTCCTCATCTCTCCGACCTTGTTTGATGTTATCTGGGCCAGATCATTGATGTCTGAAATCCTTCAGACCATGACAGGAAGTACTCGGTCTATAGGTCCTCCATGGCGAAGTTTATAAAACCCTCGCTCCATTCCAAAGGGCGGACGCTGCACTTGGTGTCGACTCCACCTCTCCAGATCCAATGCACAGGGGGTGTAGGGTCATTATAGCCCTTTCGATGTGCCAACACCCTCACCATGTAGGGTGGGTTGATGACTTCAGACTATGTGTCCGAGTCACCTTCATCTCCCTCCCTGTCCTTGTGGATATCCTCATTGAGCTCCTCCTCCTCAAACTCCTCCTCTATCTCTGGATCCTCCTCCGCTTCCTCCTCAAGCCATCCCCCATTTCCTTGGTTCGGGGGAAAAGGGTCTATAGGCTGGAGAAAGTCTGACATGATGTCTATATGAGAATATATAAGTATGAGAAAAAATATAGTATACCAAAATATTCCTATAGTATTTTATTCATTTTAGTTTTGTTCTTAGACCCTTTTGATTTAAAGTTGGTAAGCTTTAGGTTTTGTTATCCACCTCGATCAGTCCTAAACACATGTTAGTCATATCTCAAACAAATATAGGTGATCAGGCTATATTTACCCTAGATATGACTACATAAATGTCTAAGTTTAGTCGTGATGTCCAACTCCTCCGAAAGACTTTTTATTTGTTTTTGTATTAGGATTCTACTGATAATGTACTCACGTGTAGGTATAATTTTTATAAAATACTTATATTTTAAAGCATATTTTTTGTAAGAGTGTTTTAGTCCCATTGTATTTGTAGTTGTATATCTTGTATGGTTATATATACTTGTTCACTATTAACAATGCTCTGATATGAATATGTCACAACCCCGAACCAGGAAGGCGGAAACGTCCGAGGGCGGTTGGCATCATTGTATTGTATCATCACAATTGAATATAAACGAACATAGCAGCCAAACAATATACATTGAGATTACAATCTTCATAGGTTTACAATTTGTAATTGTTCAAATGTTACAAAAAAGCAACAAAATTGTAAATTCCATAATGCACCCAAAATATTCACTCCACAGCTCGAGTACCTACTTAATGAGTCCATGCGAATACAAGTCGTTTTGAAAAGCATCAACATAGAATGTTGGTGAGCTCATAAGTAGTTTTGTATGAAAATAGTTTGTATCTATTTTGTTTGACAAAATATTGAATACTTCCAGAAAATCCAATATTTTCCATAAAAATAAAATGTTTGTTTTTTTTTTTTTCCAAAAAAATCCATGAATATTTGTACACACATTCCTTTGAATCATGAAAATCTAAGTTCCCGGAAAATCCCATATTTTCTGTTTGTAAGTGTTTGTAGTCTTAAATAGGGATGTCAAAAAGTCCCGTGGGGGCTCCGTCCCGTTTGGGGGATTTTTTTAAAAAATATCGGGGGCGGGGGCAAGGTTAACCCCCGTTTTAATTTCGTGGGCGGAGGCGGGGGTTGGCAATCCCGTCCCGAAATCCCCATGGGGACCCCGTTAATAAATTACACATATATTTACATATATTAATTATATAAATATAATAAAAAATAACATGATTTTGAGCTTCCAAAATTCATCAAAAAACATGTGTTTAAGTTGTTAGTATAATTTTTTAAAATGCCATAACTTTTTTATTTTTAACATATAAAATTCTGCTATAAATAATTATTTGTTACCTAAAAAATAACTTATTTTAGCCTAAATAACAACTTCTTTTAGCCCAAAAAAAAGTAGCCCAAAATCAATCGGGGGCGGGGGAACGAGGGCTGGGGCGGGGGTAATAAATGTGATTCGGGGGCGGGGGCGGGGTAGGAACATGGAACATTCCGGGGGCGGGGGCGGGGGAACAGGGAAATTTCGGGGGCGGGGGCGGGAGATGCACTCCCCGCCCCGTTTGCCCCCGTTGACATCCCTAGTCTTAAACCCTTAGACCGGATTAGTGTCGTTAGAGTACTGAAATGGTGTATAATTTAGGAAACCAAAGAAATGTAAGTTTTTGTAAACCAAGACGGTGTTGTTAATCTCTATGTGAGTCGTTATAACCATGCTTGATATGAATGTTGTGCCCGTCATGATGTTCTTTAGGCATCGGTTTCAGTAAGATATTTGTCACTCTAGACTGGCCCCATGCAGCTATAGCGAACAGTTCAGGTGTGGGGGTGTCAATCTCCGTATAGATCTATACACAATTATCTCGTTCTCCTTCCAGGAGACTCTGCTTATAACTACAAGACTTAGAGTGTACACTAGATAGGTACAGTGAAGATAATGTCTCACTAGATCCTTAACGAATTTATGCCGATTTCGAATTGCTTTATTGTATAATGAAATAACTTTACTAGTGTATATTCATGAATGATGTTTTATGATATGCATTTTGAAAATGTGCTGTTTTATGACACGATTTTTCTGTCATGAAACTATTTTGTATATGATTTCGGTTAAGCTATTTTCAATTATTTGATATAAATAGCTTTTAATAAATAGGTCTAGTTGTAACATATTTTGCAAAAAAATGTATATTATCTAGGGTTATAAACCTTCCAAAAATAATGATAACAAGTTTACGACTTTTTTACTAATATTATTAATTTTAGTAAAATATCAACTTAATCCATTTTTTTTTACCAATTTTGTAAGTTTAAATCAAACAATTTGTTGTTTGAGTTTAGCTCAAGTAAAAACACAACTTTTGTAGTACCATACACGACATATTTAATATTTTTATAAATATTAGTTTAAGTTGTAAAACAATACATGTAAGTATATATATATATATATATATATATATATATATATATATATATATATATATATATATATATATATATATATTAGGTCTTCGAAACTCTTAAGAGATCAACCCAAGTCAACCAAGTCTTATATGACATGTATGTTAATAAGCATGTTCATCGCGATTTGTATAAGATGATAACCTTTTAAAACATGTATTTGTTGCATATTCACATACAACTAAGAAGCATGTGATTATCCAATGGTTAAATGAAATCTAGCAAACATGAAGCTTGTAAATCTCGAGTTTATGATGTTTTAGCATGAGATAATCAACATTCCAAGCACAACCCATTACATAAACACATAGGTGCATGCAAATATCCAATGGTCAACCAGAAATGGACTTGTATCCCCCCCACCCCACCCCACAAAGTGTGAATCACGAAAATAGTGGGATATGAAGCTCACCTTGGTTGTTTTTGTGGAGAGTTTGAAGTGTTGTGGAGGGTTTGTGAGCCTAAACACTAAGATTCTCTTGATGAACCCCTTGAAGCTTCTAATAACCTAAGAAGGTCACACATGAATTTTGTGTGTAAAGAGTATGAAATATACATAATAAGGTGTAAAAACACTAAGAGTTTTTAAAACTACTTACCAAAATCTAAGGACCACTTAGATGTAGAAGCACCTAACTTGTTCTTGAGGGAAAGTTGAACTTGAAGCTGGAAGTGTAGAAGGGAAATTGGAAGAAGGAAAGAGTGAAGTGGGCTGGTGAACAGAATGGGAAGTGTTCTTTGGATGTGGTTTAAATGGGATGAATGGTCTTAGATACATTCTAGGTAATTGAATGTGGTGCATGGTAGTTTGCTGTGTATAATAGTGCAAAGCTAAAACAAATCTAGACATACTAAAGATCTCATATAAAACTCTCATGGAACTATTTTTCATGCAATAAATTAATGGGTTTACTACCACATGGAGTGGTTTACAGCCTAGGTTTGTCCGTAAACCCTTGGTACACATGCACTAAAAGGGATTATAGTCCTAATAGGTTTAGGAATGGAGTTTACAGCCATGTGTGCCCCATTAGGAGGGTTTATGGCGCAAAGGAGCCCAAATGAGGGTGTTTTCGGCCCACTATGGCCTAATTAAAGGTGTTCACGGTCATGGTTGATTTCCCATGGATGTGTTTACGGTTTTGGGTGGTTTTCATGAATGTATGTATGTTTCTAGTTATTGGGAAACTCAAAATGATAAGCTTAAAGTTTAAGTATTCAAGATTGCAACATAATTACAAGTTCTTTTGTTAACACCATGTGATTCTTGTTTGATTTGCATTGATCATTTAAGGCTTATTGTAACATGAAATCCAAACGTATGTTATAAAACATTATTGAATCAAAGTTATAAGCATAAGCATTGTAAGTGCACTTATATACAAGATTCCTTAGGCTTAGTTTCACCCAAAATTTTTGAGTTGTGACAACAATCTACAATCCATTCACGACAATCTTAATTCCCTACTTACTTCTAAAAGTATGAGCGACTGTGGAATTTTTAATAATCAAATCATTAAGGAAGTAAAACATGAAAAGTGTAACACTATAAAAAACCAATTGACTGTGGTATCATACTTATTGAATATAAATAAATTCTTATTATTTAATCACCATAGCAGTTATGAATTTATTCATTATATAATATTTCGAGTAATCGACTAACCACTTTAATTAAATAAGATCATTCGTTCCATGTTATGAACATGCATAGTATGCCTCTCTATGGTCCTTCCTTTGTGAACAGATCAACTGGACATTACTTCAATGATGCTAATTTCACAGTTGCAAATTCTTATTACTATCCAAGATATGGTGGAATTCCATCTTTACATGCATTGATCTCTTGTGATATCAAGATTTCCAAAGTCTAAAAGACTGAGTCTTTGATGTTACGAAACACTCCACTGGAACTTTGCTATTAGATACAATTCCATGGTAATGAAGTCTCAAATACAAGGTATACTCCTTGAACACCTTACTTGCATTAAAGTTTTCAACTCACATGTAGATTATACAAGCATCTTCTATTATGGAAATATTTCCATATTTCCATATGCGAGTCAATTCTGACCAATAATCATCTCAATCTAGAAATGTGTCACAATGGTCCTAAATAATAGCATAACTTTAACGGTCCACAAGCAACCATTCTTCAATAAAACCTTAGAATGCTCTTTGACAGTTGTTAAAGAACTTTAGTCACACAAATTTCTAATCTTTTTGCTCATACTGCTCAAGGCATTATGAAAAATTAGGATAACCAAATATTATATCATATATATGATCGATCCTATACACGAATCATATGAGACTCGATTCATTATGTCTCACATAAGAATGTGATATATGTTCAATATTTTGCTATAATATATTCATATATCGAATTTCCTATGTTGAAACATTTCAACATGATATTCATATATTGCTTTCACTAAGTTCTATTACACTATACAATCTAAACCTTTAGATTTGAAATGAAGTATGAGTGCCCTCTCTTTCGTTAGTCTACTATAGTGAAACAATTCTAAAGCTTTGCAAACTGAAGACATTGTTACCTACGAACAATATTGTCAACATATATGCAATACTAGTATAACAATTATGCTCCAACTAGCTTTGACATGTACCCAAAAATCAGTTGGTCTTCTAGAAATCAATACTCTTAACTTTCTTATAGAAGTATAGATTTCTGTTACATGGTTCTTCGATAAGTCTGCAACTAGACTTCTTAAGATTATACACCTTAATTGGATAACATATGTGTGTGTTAAAACCCTTCAAGATTGATAGATATATCTCTCCAAAGTTCAAACACTTGGATGCTATTCCTCATAATTCAAAATATGAAGAGGGATTTTGTATTCATATAGTTAATCTGAGAATGCAATTAACACAGCCGATATCCATATCGATCTTTATCATATCTTTTAAAATCTGTCAGTGAAAGTA
Source organism: Lactuca saligna (assembly GCF_052625555.1). NCBI lineage: Eukaryota > Viridiplantae > Streptophyta > Magnoliopsida > Asterales > Asteraceae > Lactuca > Lactuca saligna. The sequence continues at coordinate 232,289,109 of NC_136421.1, forward strand.
TTTCCTCATAATCAATTTCATGAATTAGAGTGATACCTTTTCCAAGAAGATTTTATGGTGCATACATTCCTATCCGTATGAATCTATCATTTCCATTATACAATTATAAGATAAGGTTTGGGACAAAATGAAATTGAAATTTAGCTTTCCTTCATGGACTGAACTTTTCTATTCTAAATTTGTTACCCTCTGGCAGCACAAGGACCTACCAGTGCTTCCACATTGTTAGCAATCCACCCATACTGATCATTATATATTCAGTAACCAATGCACTTTGTTTTTGTAGTTAAATAACAAACATATAACTCATAAGAATTTCCAAATTTACATGAAGTGCACAAAAATAAGAATGTGTCAATTAAACACAAAAGGTCATCAACCGTAGGTTGAGTGCTAGTGAAAACTAATGTTTTATTATTGGTTAACTCTTGAAACTCTCAAGATCAATATGCCTCTCATTGATTTCTTGACATATGAGTTTTCTCTCAAGGAATATTTCTCGAAGAGCTAAAACGAATACTCAAAAGTTCATGTGGATTCTTGACAAGAAAACAATTCATATAACACGTCTCAAGTTTTGTTTTGTTTCTTGATTAACGAAAACATCATAACTCCAGTTCTATTTTGAGGTTATTTCAACCTTCTTAGTTTGAAATGGGTTTTAGGAATTATTCATAGTTACAAGAGGATGGCTCTATGTAACATTCCACTATTTAGGTAATTTTAAACTTGATCCTTATTTTGTTAATTGTTTGTGAATGATCCCTTGGCACTTAACTGAGAAAATGCAAGTTGCATGCTATGCGGGGCATACTCTATGTACGATGGGCATACGTGATGAAGACTCAAATCCTAATTTTAGGGTTTGGATCCTATTTAAGCATCCTTAACTCTTAAGACCCCCTTCATTCGTCAGCTTTCATCCCCATTTTCGACCCTAGCTAACCCTAATGTCTTGTGTGAGCATTTTTTTACCTTGAGTGTATATTTTAGTGATCTTGAAGGAGAAAGAAGGTATTGAAATCATCTTGGGAGCTCAAAGACAACCTAGATCTAGAAGCACATCATCATTTTGCACCACTTGGAGTTAAAAAGTTTTGATCTTGATAAAGTTTTTCTTAGATCATGTTAGCCACGAATTTCTATTCATTTTGGCCCCATAAGCTTGGTATTCACTATGTATGGTTTACTCTACATCATATAAGTTTTCCTTTCAAAAGTTTTGGAGTGTTTAGAGTCATAAAAATGTAATATTGGTGCTTGATTTCCTTCCATGCATGGGATATGAGGTCTTAATGGGTTAAAAAGTTAGGGTTTTGGTATTGGGAACTTTATAGCCATGCAAGATCATAAAGTTGGAAACTTTATGAATAAGAACGTCATTTGTGGTCTAGATCTGGGTTTTGGACAAAGTTTCTAAATAAATTAAGCACTTATTAGAAAGGAAAGATGGTAGACGCGTACGTTGGGCATACCAATGGTACACTGCACGTACATGATGAACTCCCTATAATCTAATCAAATATGTATTATGCCACACGTACAAGCTGAGTACGATCGGCGTACTCAGCTAAGTTAACTTGGTTGACCCCTTTGAGTTTTTACTTTGACTAGATTTCGACCTAGTTTTACCTAATGGTACTTTGGGTTTCTTGAACTATAGACTATGATTTGGTAATTTTTTATTGTTAAGGTGATCCGTAGAGTTCGTATTCAGAGCAGTGTATTGTTTAGCTATTTCTTCAGTCTATGAGGTGATTTTTTCCCTCATTGTACTTGTGGGTCGAAGGCACCAATGCTGGCCCACTGGATCATGGATCCTGGTATATTGTTTTCATGTTATGTTGAGTATGTGCTAGATTAGTAAATCTGTATGATTACATGTATTCACTAAGTATGTGTTAAGGTTGTAGATCTATATGATTATATGTGTTGCAGGTTATTGATTGTTATTGTATATATCGACATGTTATGGTTTGTTAGGTTGAGACAGTCTAGCTTTATGTTGAAGGTCAAGTCACCTAGGGCGGTCTGAATAGACTGAAGGCTAATGAGGCGGTCCAGTCATGCCAAAGGCCTGAAGAGTGGTCCAGATAGACTGTAGGCCCAGTGAGGTGGTCCAGTCCTACTGAGGGCTCTAAGAGCAATCCAGATACGTTACAGGCCCTGAGAGACGGTCCAGTCATGTTGAAGGCTCATGTATACATGTTGTAATCTGTATGGTCATGTGTGTGGTACTTGGGGGAACTCACTTAGCTTTAGCTAATAGTTTTACTTTATTTTTTCGGGTACTTCAGATGATCGGGGAAAAGCAAAGGCATAATCGTGTACATCCTTATGATTTTATTGGATTTTAGGATACTCTGATTATGATTATTACTATTGGACCAATGTTTTGTAAACAATTATGGTCTTTGGATTGGTATTGAAAAATGAAAATTTTACTCTGATTTTTGGGATGTTACACTCTAAAACTTGATTTGGAATGAAGAATGACTCATCTTTTGATCGAACTATTTCCAACAATATATGATTCTTCTTCTTAGTCATAAAATTGCACTATGATGTTCTTTTAGAATCAATTGTTATATAATTCCAAAATCACTAAAATTATCATAGAACATGACACTAAAGGGTTCTTCCTTCCTTTCAGATTGAAGAAACTTTTATCTTTCTACATAATAGGTTATTCTATTCGTTTGGCTACTCTTTGAATATTTTCAAAGTATTAGAATTTTGTTTAATATTATAAACAAAAACATATTTACAAAATCATCTGTAAGTCATAATGAATAGAGTTATCGCCCTTTTTTTGGTAGATCTGAATAATCCATATCAAAATTTACTAGATACATTAGTCTTTCTCTTACCTCACATACACATGTGAACATTAATTTAGTCATAATTTTTTCGGGGATAAGATTCTCATGCATCATACAATTTGAATTGTATGACTCCAAGTATCTTTCCAATTGCAATTTGGTGATGAGGTTTATTTTCACATGGTTGATTATAACAACACCACAAGCGATATCATAAGAATCAAATCTATAATTAACATTGCCATTATTGAAAACATGATCCACATATTCATTTATACCATTGCAAGGATATATAAATTGAGGTAACCGGATGAACCAAAACTTCATTTTATTAAAAAGGAAAATTTGAACTTTTCCTTACAATGTATAAAGAGAAAATTATGTTCTAGACATCTTTGAAAAAGTAATAGTAATCTATTAACTTATTCTAACAGTAGCTCCAAATTCTTAACATCGATCCATGCGACAAAATTCCATCTCTCACGATCAGATTTAGCTCACTCTGGTTGAGCTTCCTTATTTCTCTTAGACCTTGCAATATCATCAAAATGTGATATTCACAGCATATATTAAAATTATATGAATAGGAAATTATAAAAAAAATGGGGTTAAATAATGGACATACCTAAAGTAGATTGATACATATTGACATTACCATCTCTAAGATCCTTCAGGTACTTTGGGCAGCTTCACAACCAATGTGTTGGGTTTTGACTTATCCAACACAATGTCCCATCAATTGGTAGTAGAAACAAATAGAATCTTCGGGGTTAATACATGGAACAACCCCATAACAAGCCTTTCGCTTTACCATACGATCAAACGACATTGGGAAGAGAAATATTTTATGGAACAACAATGTCACCATTGAAAATGTTCATGAAACGTTTGGAGTCAGACCCTATAAGCATCTCTGCTTTACATGTGCTCTTAAGCATTTATGCTTCAGCAACCATCAACATTTAGGTCAGATCAATTAGGGTCAAGTCGAGGTTCCTAATATAAAAGTTCTCAATTAACTGATCATATGAATTTAGATGTGAGTGAACAACCAAATCAATGGCTTGTTCCTTTGGGAAAATGATACCCTTTCTATCCAACTTGTCAATGCACGACTTCATTTACAAAACATGCGCACATACACAATTTCCACTTTGATGTCTACATGCCAATAAGGCTTAAGTAGTCTCATATATTTGATTTGGTGAAAAGGTGACTTTGGGAGAGTCATAGGAGGAGGATGTGGAAGACATGAAGAAGCATGATGTCTAGTTCTATCATTAATCGAAGAAGAGAAGACATTTTCACCTTGATTAGAATGTGGAAGACCATGTTTAGAAGATTGAGGAAAGCCTTTTCCATAAGAATGAGGAAGACCATTTCTATCTTCATAAGAAATCTAAATATGGGAAAATATAGAATTCAAGTTAGTTAATTTTAATCGTTAATTATTAAACAAAAATTTAAATTAAGGCAAAGATCAATATTTTTTATTCGAACTTTGAAAATTGATGTCGTAATCAAATTCAAATCTAATTTAGGTCAGTAAAGATTTTAACAATTTCAATCTTATGAAAGTCCTAGATTTTTTGAGTGCATTGAATCTTATCAATGACATGTTTAATCTTGGATTATGCTCTCGTATTTGTGACCAGGATACCAAGGATCATAAACAATATGTGAATAGCCATGCAACCCCACTTGAAAACATTGATGCCTTTTATCATCTTAAATTGATGTGCCGGTTAACCACACACGCTCCATCAACAAGTATAATATACGATTTGTACCAAAATTCAACTTTATAGTCCCAAATTAGTGTGTCGGGTAGCCACACACACTCGACTAACTACATATAAAGAATAATGTGCGTTTTCACGGATTAACATATAATTTCACACTTTTCCTAAAGTAACTAGAATGAGATTTTACTGAAGATTCTAATACTTTATATCATTATACTTTTAATGCGGTTATGTCCTAACAAAACTGTTTAGCGCTATCGACCCTCCACCAAACAGGATAGTGGAGGGTGAAAAGGACACCCATCCAACATTCATTTTATAGGTCGTTTCCTTATACTCTCTTTATAATATGGTTTCATCAGTGAGGCATATTATTGATTCGATTGAATTTTCTTAAATATATAGTATTTAAGCTTTTAAATTATATATATATATATATATATATATATATATATATATATATATATATATATATATATATATATATATATATATATATATATATATACAAGGTGTATTTTAAAACTTTTCAAAATACAAACTTTAAATATATGTCTGAATTAAAATTTCAGTTAATTAATATTAAAATAGTTATGATTGTATTTTACCTTTTAATTAAATAATTAATTTGAGGTGTATCTCCTTAGGGTTTATCTCGTCGGCAAAATTTCCAGGTGTATCTCCTTCATACGAAATCTGTGAGGTGTATCTTTTGAAATTTCACAAGATACACCTGGCAGAAAAAATCGCATGACACGTATGTTTCTAGAAGGTCTGCCGCACCATGCAACTTCGAACACATGTCAACATCTGAGAGAGCTGACCAGGCCAGGGCAAGGTGTGCACCTTGTCTGGGTGTGGCGTACATGATTTTTTTTTGGCTATAGGTATCCGCCTTTGTATATGGTTTAACCCTCACACCCTATAAACCTTCTCTCTCAAGTCTTTCAGATTTTTTCCCATTTTCCCTTAGGTTTTGGTACTCCGATGAAGCCTTACAACTCCTAGGTGCTTGGAAAGTAGTTACTATGCCAATGTAATTTCTAGACTTTTTTCTAGGAAATCACTATAAGTTAAATTACAATAAAAAAATAACTGGTATTAGTAATTTCATGTCATTATACCAAATGACATGAAGGCTATACGTTGAAATGATTTTTTTCTCCCAACTTTCCTTCCTAGCTAATCTGTATTGATAGAATTGTCAATATACATTGATATTATTGAATAATCTAGAGTATTAATTAGTCATAAAAAAATAATAAACTAGGACTTCGTGATAAATGAATATGGGTCACATAAAAGGGAAGGCTAAGTGTTGAAGCGAAGCGTTGGCCAACTTTGTGATCATCACTTTAACAATTGAGTGCATAATTACCTTCAACATACAAATAGATACAAAGTATCAAGATGACTAAATGTTATGCGTTCCTATTATATGAATTACTTGATATCTGTGTTAGATAAATTATATGAGTTTTACTTGATTTAATCATATATGTATTTTCTTATATATTTATTTAAAATATACTAGGTAGTGATGGGTGATAAAAATGATGAGATGATGATTAGAGGACTTGACTATTAATGAATCAGTCGTCTAGTAGAGTATAGACAATAACCAAATACTATTCTAGGCAATCCAGTGGTAACGCTAGCAAGCTTGCAACCTGTAGATGTTAATGAACTGTCTGTTCATTTGATGTATGCTATCCCCCATGGTTCCCTAATTAACATATATTGCCGAAGGAATCCCCCAATTAATATTGTTTACACATTAGTGATGATGATGATCCTTAGGATAGGTCTCTTGAGATCATTATGTGAGAATAATGGTAATAGGTAATCGGGTAAATTTTTTGATGAAAAATATATAATTAAAGAACTTGATTATTATGGGTTGACAACCTTATGTGCTCACCAGACCCCCATGCCTAACGCAATCAGTTTCTTTGTATCACAGGTAGCGGTGCGAAGATACTTGGATGATGAGTGATTTGAGGAGTTTATGGGCCATTAGTACAATAAGATGTTTTAAGGGCTATTAAGACTTGTTTCTTGTGTATCTGTATTGACGATGACATCCCATAACTTTTAAATATATATGAAATATATTTCTTTCATAAATGATTTCATAATACTATTATCATATTTTGGGAACAAATTCCTCATTAATTTTTATGCTCGAAATAAATAATCCATAAATAAAAAGTTTTAAATTGGTCATGAAAATGTGGATGTCACATATTTATCGTATTTCAAAATTCAAAACTTAATCCAGTTATCTTTGATGAGTTATTAAAACTCTTTGATCGATTAGATCTTTGCAACAGGTAGATAAAGAAAGTAAAACAATGAAACAACACTCAAGAATGGATTTGAATGTGTTGAATGATTAGAACGGTCAATCCTCAGCAGAGCTCGATAAAGAACTTCCGCTGTAGAGGATTCTAGGGTTACAAAAGAGATCTTCTAAAATTACACGTAAAAACCCCGATCTATCTGTTATGAAAAAGATGCATGCAAGCATCTATTAATACACAAACCCTAGAAAATAAGATACGGATGGACAGGCCCATGCCGTATAGAAGATGGTCTAGGAAGCGAGCCCAAGACGCAACATCAAGTACCCAACAATCCCCCCCTTTGTGTCAATTGGGGCGAGACGTCACTCCAGCTTGCTTACCCCCGCAGCACTGGCTTTCTTTACGGTCTTGAACAGGCAGGGGATGATAGCAAGAAGTGTTTGTCGGAAGTGAATGTACCAATTTATCATATCATTGAAGTACTTTTTATCACTATCCGAGTTCCGCTTGCAACGATTGATGATACCCAGAACATGCTCCAAACAGGTAGTAGTGTAAAGATGTTTGTCAGCCAAAGCAAACAGGCATTTCTGACCTTCTGCTCTGGTGAACATGACTGAGTTCTGTTTCGGATCAATCTTTCCCATCTTCATTCGGTTTATATCGCTTGCAGAACTGACTGGAGTGATGATGGGCTTCTTCCTCAGAACATTAGCAACCTCTTGATCAAGCTTAGCCACCTCCAAAATATAGCAAACTAACATTCTCTTGAAATGGTCTATGATCGGACCATATTCTGCTTCATTGACAAGAAGAATGTTGTGCAAGACAATCCAATCGTGAGGGTTTAGGTTGGGAAGATCAGCCAGAGAGATGGAATGCTCAGATTTTTCAGATCCCCTCAAGACCTTAAATCTAACAATAACGAAATTGCCTTCATGAACAGGTTTGAGAACCCGAACGTTGGTTATCTTCTGTGCGCTCCATGTCTGGTAGTGAGGTTGAGCTGTCCTCAGATAATAGTCTATAAGCTCCCTATCCACCTTCGGGTGAGGATGGGGAGCTTCAGCTATATGAGCGAATGCATGGAAGATGAAGGCCTTTTGGGTCAGGGGCATGTCGAACTCGTAATCGACCGAATTGACACGGTCTAAGGAGATGACCGGTTCTAACCACAGAGTGTAAGGGGACTCAATGGTTTCTTTGATAAGCACTTCGTGAGTCCAAGGAGGAAACAAAGTTTTCTTGCTTTCAAGGAGATCATGAGCCTCCTTTATTTTCCTCTCCTTGGCCTCGGCTTCCCTGACGATGCGAGCGTTTTCATCCAGCTCTCTCTCTGGTCTGCTTCCTGACTAAGCTGACAATCGGTTCTTGATCATCACTTTCATCACTGTCGTCAGCAATTTGTTTGGCTTTGATTTGAGCACTCAAACCTTTATGAAGGAACAGGTGTTGGTTTGGGTGGTTTCGGAGGGACAAGTGATGAAAATGGAAGAGATTGAGCTTTGGAACTTGGAGGGGGTTTCGGTTGAGCCGTGGACTTCTTTTCGCCCCTTGTTTCAGATGGTCCTCCTGCTCAGGAATGCCTTCAATACGGCTAAGCAGGGAAAGAGCAGGAGCGAGCTTCTCTGCAAGACTGTGCCTCACCGAATACTTGAGAATCGGATCATGGGCTTGAATAATGTTAGACAAAGCTCCGTGGACATCTAAAACACAACTCTTGACCACAGCTTTCTCAGACCGAAGAGAATCAATCTCCTTCTCGGCTTGGGAGAGCTGATGAGTTGCCAAAGTAAGCTCGGAAGACTTTCGAGCAAGCTCTTCCTTTGTGGTGGATTCGGCGGCAAGAGTGGCTTGGAAGGAAAGAAGACGATCCGCAACCGAAGACTGAAATGATTGGTTGTCTTCTTTGAGTTTTTGGCGAAAGCTGGCAAATTGGTCTTTTTCAGTTTCGAAGGAATGGACCAGCTTCTCCACAACGGTGCGGATCTTCTTAGTGTTTGTCTCTGATGCCGCCTGTAAAGATTCAAGCCAGATCTGGGCGTCTTGAAATAGTTTTTCGACTTTTTCGGTCGCAACAGCACTAGCCTTCGTGGATTTATCAATGACAGCAGCAGCTGAGCTGATAGAGGCTTCATGTGCTTTGGAGAGAGACTCCACCATCCCCTGAATGGCAGCCTCTGAAAAGTGAGATGTTGAGGAAGAGGAAGAAGCCACAAGATTGTCTATCTTCTCGTGGAGTTCCTTGATGTGCTTTTTAGTGACTGGAGCATCATCATCATCATCACTCTGAAGTTGATAGGGGCTGTAGTAGATGGAATCAAAAATGGTATCCTCACCTCCCATAAAGGTTTTGGTTTCAGCAGATGGAGTGGGAGATAAGGGTGCGGTTGGTGGTTCGGTAGTGGTAGTGGGTTCGGGAACAGAAGTGGGCTCGGGTTGTGAAGTTGGAACCCCCGTATCAGATACGTTGGTTGGAACCTTACGGGTGGTAGTTGTGGTGGCTTCTATGAAAAGTGGTGGGGGAATGGAGGTTGTTGTGGTTGGAAGAGAAGTAGAGGTAGTTATGGGGGGAATAGAAATAGGGTTAGATATGGAGGGAATGGAGGAGGTTATGATGGGAATGGAAGAGGTGGTTATAGGAGAAGGGGAAGGAGGTTTTGATGAAACATGTACCTCATGAGCAGGCGAGTGAGGCGGAGTTTCGCCTCTAGCCGACTCATCTGAGTCAGAATGGTTCTCTTCCGAATCGCTGGAGGAAGAAGAGAGAATAAGTTTCCTCTTTGGCTGTACTTTCTTCTTCTTCGCTGGTGGGGAAAGATATTGTTTTGAGGGTTTTTGCTTCTTAGGAGAAGGACCCTTTGCCCCCTTTGCTGCTTTCTTGATCTTCCCTTTCTCTGGTTTCTTCCCTCTAGCAGCAGGTTTATCTGCATCATTAATGGACTGAACCATTTCAGCAGATAGTTCCCTTGGACCCGAAGGACGAAAGTCCTTGTAGGCTTTCATTATTACGCTCTCCTTTGACACCCCAGTATACATAGAGTCCGGAATGGATCCGACAAAAGAAAATTTAGTCGGATCGGTAACAATGATCTTGGTGGTGTGGAAGACACTGATGTTGGAGAGAAGGGAACCTGCAACAGTGGGAACATGAAGTTTATCCATGGCCCACTTGGTGATGAGCGTCCAGAATCTGGCGTAGGATACCTCAGTGTGTTGAGAGGAGGAGGCTAGGCTCTGAATGAGTTGCTGCCAGAGAACCGAGCCATAGTCGAGGTTGAGGCCGTGATATAGACCATAGAGAATGGTCATAAACAATTTGCTGGCACCATCAGAACCAGAACTGCACTCAGAGAGCCCTTTGAACAGAATGGTGAAGAAACCATTCCATGGAGGAGGGAGACACGACTTCTTGAACTTGGTGACCGTCGTGAGAATCTCAGTGTAACCCATGTTGTAGAACATCGAAGATAATTGCCCGACGGTGATGGAATCGGGATTAACCCTAGATTCATCGGCTTCAAAACCTAGGAGCCAACAGAATCGTTGCTTGGAGATGGAGGTCTTGTGAGAAAGAAGATCAAAGTAGATGCGATCCACTGATCTATCATAATGGGCTGTGGAGAAGACCTGGGAAAGGCATTCCATAGGCACAACCTCGACCTTGGAAAGAGCGAGCACCAATGGAGAGTATTTGAGGCACTCCACCATGAGATACATATAATTCTCGTAAGCTTTAGGGTTGAGATCGATCACCAGGCTTTGTTGAGCGCGGATAGGAAGAATATTTGTGCGTGAAGAGGTTTCCTGAACTGAGGAAGAATCCGCCATTGTTGAAAGTAGAAGATGATGAACAGTAGATTAGAAATCGCCTGATTTTGCTCGTTTGAGTTTTGATTGTGGTAAGTTTGGAATGAAGCAGATGTGTTCCTTTTATACTGTGGGTAGAGGAGAGAGAAAGATCATACCCCAAATCTTCTTGATACACGAAACGGTTTCGGATTTGACAGAAGCGCGACGGTTGGCACCCCTGATGATTACGCATGAGAGAGAAGAACTGTTCCATTTTGCACGCGTGCCCGTCACCTCACTATTGAGGCCGTTACTCTGTCGGCTGAGTCAGCATCTTATCTATTTGATAGCTGTCATCCAAACATAAGATTATAATGGAACCGAACGAGATTTTTGGAAAATCAAAGATTTTCGTGCATAGAGTGTGAAAGATAAGGAAATAAAGCGAGATATATGTGGGAATCTGTTATGTCAATATAGACACAAAACAGTTGATCCCGGGCACGAATCACTTTCTTCAAGGTCAAGAGAGACCTTAAAGTGTTTGTATGGATTCCCGTTGAATTACGATCAAACACTTTCTAAGAAGTGTTGAAAGGCATATTTTTGTAAGGCTTAAAAGGGTGGCTTTCGCTTCAGTTTAGAATCCCAGACCTTGACATAAGATCGAGACTAAATGAAGTACTTGTGAGACCGATGTGGTCTGTTGAACAAGTAGGCTGGATAATATATATAGTGACTTGTTGAAGATGTGTGATGGTGAAATCTCAAAAAAAAAATTAAACTGGATTCTAAGGGAAGAAATGTTATGGTAAATAACAATTTCATAAGAATCGCACAACCAAAAAGAGATTTCATGTTGACCGTCAATTCATGTTAGGTATTGAATTTTGGGTTTCACTAAGCACGTAGTGACATGTGGCTTAGATCATAAACACAGAGATTGTGTAACCATAAACCTCAGTGGTTAATTCTGAGAGTCTCAAGGGTTACGATATGGGACCGAAATATGATGGAGAAAAGTATTGAGGTGGTGAAGAGCAACGATAGTACCTTTGCTGAAAATAGTGAGCAAGTAGTAAACTCTTAACCCATATGAGAAAAGAGTAAGGTAGCTCAGGATTAGAATAAATGGAGCAGCCTTATTGGGAAGACAAGGTTTGTATGTACCTAGTCATTAAGGCTTTTATTCAAAATCAGTTGAGGCTTTGGACAACATGCAGCAGCATGCTTCTAGGGACGCTTAACTAGTTAGTATAAAGTGTGAGAACCAAACCTGTCCCATCGATATTTAAACAAGAATAAAAGAGAAAAAAATATTTTTGGAGATTTAAGTTTTTGAAAAGAGAAAAACCAAACAGAATAAGTAATAAAAAAAAAATTTGAACCGAACACGAAATGGACCGAACGCTCAGTTCATTTCGGTTCCTAAAAAAATATTTTTGGATTTTTGGAAAACAGCTTTACAAAAGTTTACAACCATAGACAACACCTTTTTGAGATTGAGCGAAAATATGTGCTATGGGACTGAACCCGAAATAGACCGAACGATCGGTTCATTTCGGTTCCCATGTGAACCGAACCCGAAATAGACCGAACGTTCGGTTCATTTCGGTTCATTTCGCTTCTAACTTCTAACTTTGGGATGGTGTCTTTGGTACCGATTCTGATTCCATCATTCCTAGACCATGAAGGATTTTATTGAAACTTGCTTCAGGTAGGGCTTTGGTGAAGATATCGGCCAGTTGATCAGTGGTTCGAACAAAGTGAATTTCAACATTTCCATCCTCCACATGATCCTTAATGAAGTGATACCTCAGTGCTATATGCTTGGTCTTAGAGTGTTGCACTAGGTTATGACAGATCCTAATTGCACTTTCTGAATCGCAATATAGTGGGATCTTTTTCATGTTAAGTCCATAATCTCTGAGCTGGATTTGGATCCATATGACTTGAGATGTGCAGGAGGCGACTGCGATGTACTCTGCTTCGGCTGTAGAAAGGGAAACGCAGGTTTGCTTCTTTGACTGCCAGCTGACCAACTTCCCATCAAGGAATTGGCAACCCCCTATGGTGCTTTTCCTGTCTAAACCACATCCTTCAAGGTCTGCATCAGAGAAGGCTTGAACGAAGAAGCCTGAGTTGGATGGATACCATAGACCGAGAGAGGTAGTTCGCTTCAGATACCTGAGTATATTTTTCACTGCAAGCATATGTGGTTCTCGTGGGTTCGCCTGAAACCTAGCACAATAACATACAGAAAACATGATATCAGGCCTGCTAGCAGTAAGATATATTAAGGACCCAATCATCTGGCAGTATAGCGTAATGTCAATTGCCGGTTTCTCCAATGAAGGGCTGAGTTTGGTGCCGAATGCCATTGGAACTTTGACCTTTGAATCTCCCATCATACCAAATTTGGCAAGAAGAGTTGTGGTGTATGCTTCCTGGTTGATAAAGATGCCTTCGGGTCCCTGTCTAATATTTAATCCAAGGAAAAAGTTAATCGGACCCATGGAGCTCATTTCAAATTTAGTCTCCATCAGCTTTCTGAATTCAGCTGTTAAGCTGGGATTCGTTGAGCCAAAGATGATATCATCGATGTAAATTTGTACAATCATAAGGTGGTTACCTTCCTTCTTACGAAAGAAGGTTGGGTCAACCGAACCTTGTTTGAATTTAGACATCTTTAAAAACTTTGTTAGCGTTTCATACCAGGCCCTAGGAGCTTGTTTCAGACCGTAAACCGCCTTGTCCATAATATAGCAGTGATTTGGGAACTTCTCATTGACAAAGCCAGGAGGTTGCTCCACGTAGACTGTTTCTTCGAGTTCTCCATTCAGAAAAGCGCATTTGACATCCATTTGGTAGACCTCGAAGTTTTTGTGTGTTGCATAGGCAAGAAAAATGCGAACAGATTCCAGCCTTGCAATTGGAGCGAAAGTCTCTTCATAGACAATTCCTTCCTCATGACAGTATCCTTTCACTACCAGACGTGCTTTGTTTCGTATCACATTCCCTTCCTTGTCCATTTTGTTCCTGAATACCCATTTGAGACCAACAACTGATGCATTTTGAGGAGTTGGAATGAGGCGCCAAACTTTGTTCCTTTCGAATTCATTCAGTTCGTCTTGCATAGCTTGAACCCAATCGGAGTGATCAAGAGCAGTGTTAACTGTCTTTGGTTCAACTTTTGAAACGAAGGAATTAAACATACAGAATTCTACTTTTGAAAATAAGGTAGTTTGTTTTGCCTTGAGTTGTGATCGGGTCAGAACCTTTTCAGATTCATCACCTACAACTTGAGAGACAGGATGATTTCTGGTCCATTTGACGAGAGGAGGGTAATTTGGATCATAGGATGGATACAATTCAGCGTTTACCATCTCTTCTGGTTCGGATTGACTTTCATCGTCATAAAGCATATTGGCATTCTCCCCCTCGAATGATGAGCTTTCTGGAGCAGTGGGACTTTCGGGTATAGTGAAGAGTTCGGGTGCTACTGTGCCTTCAGAAGATGTGGAGTGTTCAGGTGCTAGAGTACCTTCGGGTGCTACAGTACCTTCTGGTGCTGTGGAGCGATCGGGTGCTACAGTACCTTCGGGTGCTGTGGAGCATTCGGGTGCTACAGTACCTTCGGGTGCTACAGTACCAGAGTGCTCCCCCTCGACTGAAGCGTTGGAACTGGATACTCCTTCATTCATTCGCCTTGTAGCATCTTCTACTAGTTGCTTCAGATGATCCACCTTGTTGTCTGCTGCGCTGGCTTCCGAGTTAATGGCCTTCTCTGGTTCATCAAATAACTCGACAAACTTCTCAAAGAGATTTGCAATTGATACTGTGACTTGACCTGTTTGAGGAAAGATTTCACCAGTTGTGTCTACGTTGGCTTTTAGCTTTTTGACATAGCTATCATCAAAGGTCACGTAATACGTCTCTTCTATTTTCCTCGAACGTTTGTTTAATACCCTGTACGCTTTAAAAGTGAGAGAATAGCCCAGAAAAATCCCTTCATCGGCTTTGACATCAAACTTGTTGCGATGTTCTTTAGAATTGAAGATGAAGCACCGGGAACCGAACATATGGAAGAATTAAACATTCGGCTTCCTGTTGTTGACGATCTCATAAGGAGTGAGCGTGAATCGCTTATCGAGATATGACCTGTTCTGTGTAAAACAAGCTGCAGAGATAGTATCAGCCCAAAAATATAAAGGTAAAGAAGCAAAACTTAGCATGGTTCGAGCTACTTCACACAAAGATCGGTTTCGTCTCTCGACAATTCCGTTTTGTTGAGGTGTGTAGGGATCTGAGAAGTTGTGACTGGTTCCTCTTTCTGCCAAGAATTCTTCGAATTCTTTATTTTTGAACTCCAGCCCATTGTGGCTCCTGATGTTGCAAATGAATTTCTTCAGCTGTACTTCAACCTGCTTGATGAACATTTTTAGCTTGTGAGTCGCTTCAGATTTAAGCTTCAGAAAGAACACCCATGTAAAACGCGAAAAGTCATCAACAATAACAAGAATTTACTTGCTACCGCCGATGCTTTCGATTTATGATGGACCACACAAGTCAATGTGAAGTAACTCTAGGGGTTCAACAACTTTAGTGTTTATGATTGATGGATGACTTTGACGACTGTGCTTCCCCATTTCACATGCCGCACACAAATGTTCTCTATCGTACTTGAGCAATGGAAGACCACGAACATGACCTCTAGTGACAAGTTTTTTGATATCCTTAAAGTTGAGATGAGAAAGCCTTCGGTGCCACAGCCAGCTTTCGTCAGATTGTGCTTTTGATAACAAGCAGATTGCTGGATTCCCTTTGATGGGTTTGAGGTTTAGGGGATACATTTCACCTTTGCGCTCTGATTTGAGAATAACTTTGTTCGTTTGCTTCTCAATTATTTCCGAACCCTCATCATCGAATGAGACCTTAAGACCGGTACCTCTAACAAGCTGAGATACACTGATGAGATTATGTTGTAGTCCTTCTACGTATGCAACCTTCCTGATTGTGAAATCACCGTTTGTAATCATTCCATAGCCTTTTATGGTTCCGAAGGAGTTGTTCCCGAACTTGACATTTCCACCGTTTTAAAGATCTGAATTCCCTTAGCTCTTCCTTCCTTCCTGTCATGTAACGTGAGCAGCCACTGTCGATATACCATTCTTCGTCAAACTGCTCGTCACTAATAACCTGCACAAATTAAGCAGATTTAGGAACCCAAAGTTTCTTGGGTCCACGTGAGCCTTTCACAGGAACAGGAGTAGTAAGAGAGATGTCAACAAAGTATGTTCTTTTTATTAACGTTGTTTCATCTTTCTTTTTGATGGTGAAAACTTTAATTTTATTGGGATTTGATGCTTTTGGTTTGGACTCGGATTTAACTGACGAAACCTTTGATTTCCCTTTCAGGTCAGTTGAAGATTTAGGTTTTTGAGTTCGAGCAGAATTGGATTTAGAATGGGGTTGAGAAGAAGAATGATTGAAAGAATTAGAAGAGTTAGAATGAGAGAATTTATACTGAAATGATTTCTTGACTTGATATTCTAGGTGACCCTTTCGGTTTTGATTACCAGTGGGACCGAACCTAGAATTTTGGTCTCTTTTGCTCTCTGAACCGAACCTCTGCTTTCGGTTGATGTTGTTTTCTGAACCGAACCTCTGCTTTCCGTTGACACTATTCTCTGAACCGAACTTCTGCTTTCGGTTGTTATTTCTCTCTTGTGATCTAACAGTATTTTTCTCTGACTTTAAATTTTTATCGCGATATGAGAAATAGGCATTTTGAGACTGCCAAAAACTGTTTTCTTTCAGAAAGATTCTTCTTGTATCTCTGATTCCTTTTTTGTTTTTGGTTTCTCATCTGCTTCGGCTAATGATGGATGTTCGCCTTTTGTTTTTGTTTTGTGTCAACAGGTCCACTTTGAACTGATGAAGATTCACTTGAATCCGCTTTTTCTTTAGGAATATCTTTTGTACCACTAGTACTTGGTACGTCAAAGTTATCAGGATTGTTCAGTGGCTCCGGAATATATCTTCCTTTTGTTTTCCAGGATGTTCTCTCTAATAGACCAACTGTTTCATCAGCATTGTCGATAGGGGCGGACCAAAAGAACTCATCACAACCATCAGCATTATCTTCGTTTACAATGGCTGTGAGTTCGGCTGTCTGATGTTCGGGTACACCTGTGACCTTATACACCTGATTTGGTGTTGTCCTTACCTTTTGGTAAACAACAGCCTTTTCTTCAAGGTTCGGGGACTTTTGTTGGGACAAGCGGGCAAACTCCACAGAATTTTCTGAGATGAGATTTTTGTGGTTTTCGGGTTCGCTCGTGACAAACTCAGAACAGTCAACTTCATCCTCTATACAAATTTCACTCATATCATCATCCTCATTAAACTCAGATGCATTTTCAACATTAATTTTATTTTCTGAGCTCAAATTGGCATTCAATGAGTCAAACTTTTGTATGGTTTCAGTCCTTAGATTCAGTTTGTCATTTTCATCCAAAAGGTTTTTCAGCATGTCCTTATGGTCCTTGGACTTAATGAAAGATTCAATTTTGTCTAGACCGTACATATATGTCGGATTAACATCCTCAGACGAAACCACACTTTCACAATTGTATGCTTCAGCGTCGATTTCATCCTCCTTAAACTCAAGGAAGTGCAAAATCATACGATGAATTTTCTACCCTATTTCACAGTTTAAATGAAGTTGAGTAATATTATTGTAAAGACGCTTAGCAATCAAACAAAAAACATTTCACTGTTTTAAAAGTTTTAAATTGTCTCTTTGCAAATAAATGTTTTCGTCCTTGGTTTTGATTAACTCCGACTCCTTCAGTTCGATCCACATCCTCCGTTCCTCACTCTTCGAAGACACCCTGCTTATTTGGTCAGTTAGGTTAGAATTGGTGACTCGAGTTTGAGTTAAACTGCTGTCTAGATGAGAAATTCTTGAATTAACATTTTTTTTAATTCTTTTTCATATGAGCATTGTGGGACTTTGAATGAAACAAAAACGGATTGTACCTTCTTGATCAGTTCATCAAGCTCGTTGAATTGCACGCTGAGCGGTTTTGCTGTAAAGCACATGTCCTGTTGCTCCTTCGTGTCTTTATTCCCACCATCTGTGTTGACCAGACCTCCACTCCTCCAAACTCATCATTTGCTACCGAACCCTGCACAATTAAAGCATTCATAGAAGGGTTAGCAATAGATTTCTTCTTCCTGATCTCATCCAGCTTTTTCAGCAACAAAGCTTCTTCATCTTTTTCCTCATCCTTTTCTTCCATTTTCTTGAGGACACAATCTTTTGCATAGTGATTCTTTCCTCCACAGTAATAGCAGCTCACTCCCGAATCTCCTTCAACTCTCGGTTCCTTCTTTGATTCTTCTGCCTTTGGTTCGTCTTTGACCTTTTCAGAACTATAACTTCCCTACCAATTTCGGTTCTTATTGGTGGGAAATCTTTTCTTGATGAACCTCTTGGGGTTTGATACCATCATAGAATAGTCTTCAGAAGTAAGATCATAGTCCTCCATGTTGAGGTCTTCATCTTCCATAACCGCTTTACTTTTGGATAGGAGGGCCAATGAACCCAGGCTTGAAACTACATTTTTCTCCAGTAGTACGATCTTTTCTTGAGATTTCAGAATGCCTACCAGTTTCTCCAGAGAATAAGATTTGAATTGCTCATGCACTTTAACTGTGGACACTACAGCTCTCCACTCAGATCTGAGGCCGTTCAAAAACGTAACCTTCTGCTCAATTAGCTTCCTTTCAATATCATGTTTAATCATCTTGCTAAGAAGATGATTGAAGCGATCGAACGTTTGAGTCACGGTTTCTTCGGCTCCCTGCTTGAATTCACCAAACTCGGACAAGAGTAAGGTTTGAATGGAGTGTTCAAGATCTTCGTCCGTAGAATACAATTCTCGAAGCCTGTCCCATATTTCTTTGGCAGTAGTACATGAACTCACCAGCCTGAAAGTGTCAGATTGAAGAGCGAATCTGATTAATCTCAATGCTTTAATATTGCACTGAAATTTATCTTTTTCCTCTTGG
Organism: Lactuca saligna; assembly: GCF_052625555.1. Taxonomy (NCBI): domain Eukaryota; kingdom Viridiplantae; phylum Streptophyta; class Magnoliopsida; order Asterales; family Asteraceae; genus Lactuca; species Lactuca saligna. The sequence goes on from NC_136421.1 coordinate 232,307,853, forward strand.
GCAATATCTTTAACATCTTTCAAAAGATCATTATACTCCTTTTGAGTTTTAATAATCCTTGAAGTTGCAGAATGAGCGAAGGGTCCCGATACGATTGCTTCCCAGATGAGGTATCCATTGTCCTCAGATCCTATAACATAATCTTCAAAGTGATGTGCCCAGAATTCATAATCCTGGGTGTAAAGGATGGGAATCTTCGTTGTTGATACAATGCTCTTCGAAACATTAATGGGATTGGATTGCGACTCGTCCATGCTTGATCGAATAACCTGTTTGAAAGATCAGACTTGTAATATGTAATATTAGGGCAAGACGAATAATTAATGAGATACGTCAATTATGGAGTGACGGCTCAATAAATATTAGTTAATGCGGAATAAACCCTAATAGCTTCTTTCACAGAAGAGATGTGTATGAATTACACAGCCTCCTGCTCTGATACCAATTGATGAGTTATTAAAACTCTTTGATTGATTAGATCTTTGCAACAGGTAGATAAAGAAAGTAAAACAATGAAACAATACTCAAGAATGGATTTGAATGTGTTGAATGATTAGAACGTTCAATCCTCAGCAGAGCTCGATAAAGAACTTCCACTGTAGAGGATTCTAGGGTTACAAAAGAGATCTTCTAAAATTACACGTAAAAACCTCGATCTATCTGTTATGAAAAAGATGCATGCAAGCATCTATTAATACACAAACCCTCGAAAATAAGATATGGATGGACACGCCCATGCCGTATACAAGATGGGCTAGGAAGCGAGCCCAAGACGCAACATCAAGTACCCAACAATCTTATCACCAAGAGGCTTCTAGAAACCTGAATGGGCTCCTCCAAAAACCGTCCACATCTATGTTAGAACTTAATGATAGGAATATTCTATAATAAAAATGTCAACAGTAGAATTGTGATAAAGAATTTGAACAACAAAGCATAAATAAGATCTGATTTGATTAATAAGGAGTACAGAACAGTTCCTTACAAGAGTTCTTAACTATTCTATGTAATGCTCCTTAGATCAGTGTGCTTATTCTACTAACAAGTCCTCTATATATAGGGCGTGATAGAAGAACTTGAAAGGATACATAAAATTCAGAACAAAACATACTAAATTCTGAATTAAACAAAGACTTAATACAATTCAGAAATCCATAACATTGACACAAAAATTTCCAAAACCTAACAATCTCCCCCTTTGTGTCAATTTGTAGAAGTTGTACTCTTTATTTCTTCTTTCTTTTGAACTTCGTAAACTTTTGGAATAATATTCAAAATAGTCATTCTCATAGATATGTACCACTTTTTCGTATCAGAAAAGTACTTCGTATCTTCAAAAAAATTTGACTTGTTCATTTCTTTCCTTGCTAAGATTTGATTCAGAACAACTGTAGCCCCCCTTGTTTCACAGAAGCCCCTTTTCTCGGAGCACTTTGAATATTCTTTACCTTCTCCATGATCGGCTTCAACTTACCATCCATTATTTGACCAATATAGTAAACAAATGGAGCATTTCTTGATTCAAAAATTTTTAAAAACCGTTTGATTATTTCAAAATTTCTTCCTTGAACCAGATTCATCTCTTCTTGAACTTTTGCATGATTAATGGAAGCATACTTGAGTCCACTTTCAGCACTGTAACCTTTTGAGTTTGTAAAGCAAGTTCATCCAGTATTTTGTTTTCAGAAACAATATCATTCTGCATGCGAAGAATCTTATTGGAAATGGATGTGTGGTGATCTGCATTATCCTTTTGAAGCTGAAACTGTAAAGTGGACAAAGCCTCTTTCTCTATTTACAATGAAATACAAAAGCCTTCAATTGCTTTATTTATATCAGCAACACTCTTGTCCAAAGTAGTTCTAAAATTTGTCGTAAACTCCGGTACTTTAGTCAAAAGCTTTTCAACTTTCACAGTTGCTTCTGAAAATTTCTTTGCAGAGTTTGCAGCCATATTCTATGTCTCTTCATGAACTTTCCCATTTCCAGAAGTCAACAACTCAAATGTAGCTAAATGAGTGAACATAATATTTTCCCATTTTGATGTCGAAAAAGTTTCTGTATAAAGCAAGATTGAATCATGTTTCTGATTCAACTCTTTAAACAAACCTTTGGTCATTGGAGCATCATCATCATCACTATCAACTTTCACAGTGAAGGATGGAAGAACAAAAGTATCTATAGGATCTGGATAACCCCCAAAAATTAGATTATCATCAACAATTGAAGTTGGAATGTGCCCAGAAACACCAATATTGACATTTGATTCCACATTAGATATGTTACCAGGAATGCATGAAGATCTATTTTCCACTTTACCAGATTTGAAAATAGAAACTTTTGTTGGATTTTCAATGGTGGTGGTTCTAGGAGATGTAGTTAATTCAATAAAGATTAGAGTGGAGAAAAATATGGAAATTTGAGGTTGAGAAGAATTTACTATACTGAATGTTGGTAAAGTTGGAATGGATGAATTTAGAATTGATGTGGTCATTGGTGAAGTAGAAGTAGGAAAAAGAGGTGGTGGTGGCAAAGTTTGAGATAAATTCAGAAACGAATCAATATTCTCAAAGATATTTGAATCAGATGGAACAAAAGAAAATGGTGGAGTAGATACCTGCAAACATGCCTATGTTGTAGACGGTTCCAAAACATTTGGAATATCAGTATTATTAGCAGTATTATTTTCATCATTTTTGAGCACATCATCTCCTTGAACATCACTATATGTTCGCTCATCGGAATCTTCTTCAAACACAGGTGGTGGGGACTTTGGTTTTCTTCACCATGTTTTTGGGTTTCTTAGATACATCCACAACAACATTTACAGCTGCTTAGGCTTTCCACTTTCCTACACGCTTCGATAAATCACTAGCTTTAATAATCTTCTTTAATTTAAATAGGAAGTTCTCGAACACCAGAAACATGAAATTTTCGATAAGCCCTAATAGTTACATTGTTCAAAGGGACCTTATCCAACATCACTTCAGGAATTGATCCAACAAATCCAAAATTCCTCATATCAGAAGTAACAAATGTGGTTGTCTGCATCATTGGAATTTTGGCCATCAACGAATCTATCATCCCTGGAACTTTATAATGAAGAAGGGCTCTCTTAACCACAATAGACCAAAATTGAGAATAAGAAATTTCCATGTATCGAGTAGTAGAATTAACACTCTACACAAATTGAAGCCATATAACTGTACTAAAATCAACCTTTGTTACAATGAAAAACCCATAAATCATCATGTAGAAGAGTTTAGTTGCACTATCAGAGCTTGTAATCCTCTCTGATAAGCTTTAAACAAAATGGCAAAAAAACCATTCCAAATTCATGTCAAATAAGATTTTATGAATTTTAAGAGAAATGAAATGTCAGTAGTATACCCCACCTAGAAAAACATCTCAATCATTTTTGTGGTTTGAACCGATTCTGGATCAACTAACTCACTAGATACTTGGAGCCCTAACAATTGACAAAAATGCATTTTGGAAATTGAAGTTTTATGCCAAAAAACTTTCAAATTAATAACCTCTAGTTGTTTGTTGTAAATTGAACTAGAATATGCCTTTGAGAGATGAATAAGAGGCTATTCTTCATGCATCGTCAAAACCTTCATAAATAGAGAATAAGGTAGACATTCAATTAAGGGCTTTATCAGCGTGTTGTATTTCGAAGCATCAACAAAAACAATTAGGTTTTTATTGCTTTGACGTTCAACATAATAGTTGAAGGAGACTGATCAACAAAAAAAAATAAGTTCAGATGAAGCCATGATTGTGGAAAAAGATGATGAACAATAGAAAAGTTTTCAATAAGCGCCAGAACTTTTAGTTGAATTGGTAGAAAATAAATCATTATACCTTCCTTTTGATCAAAGATGATGAGTGGTGAGAGAAAATCACCGCTTCACATGCCTTTCATGCTCCGATTAGAACCAATAACCGAATAGCAGCTCAACATTCCCTGTAACTGTCAAACGTCGTTTGTGTATCCAAAGCATGTGTTAGAGAATACAAAAGGACACGCCATCATTTAAATTATCTTTTTTTGAACATGCTCTTTTCAGATTACTTCATTTTGGAATTGTAACACCATTCAAAACAGAGTTTATATTATGTAAAATCACGAGGATTTTAGTGTAAGAGTGTGTTAAAGAAAAAGAATTTAGCAAATTACACTAATGTGGGATTTGTGATATCAAATTATTTCATATGAAAAGCAATATGATCCCAGGCAACGATCTCTTACTTCTTAGTCAAGAGATACTCAGAAGTGCTTGTGTGGTTTCCTATTGAATTATGATCGCCAATGTGTTAAGAAATTGTGAAAGGCTTCTTTTAAGTAGATACAAATGTGAAACATTAATTGATCAATTTGATCCGAATTAAGAATAAATTGTAACATGGCTCATAGGATGTAACACCGAGATGAATCAAAGAAAGATCTCTACATTTTGAATTTAAAACCTGGATCTATTTGGAAGAAATGATATGGATTCAATCATCTCATTAAAATCACACAAAAGAATATTTGAGATATCAATATTTGTGGTACACCGTCAATTCATTAAGTAAAAAACTAGAATAAAAGATTTGTTCACCGTTAATTTAGTAAGTGAAAATCTAGAACAATAAATTGTTTAGCATAAATTCATTAAGGAGTTATTTGTTGGGTTTCACTGAGGTCATGGTGATAACAACTTCAAAATCATAAACACAAACTCTTCTGTAATCTCGATCCTAGTTGGTTTTTGTGCCAGGAATCTTAGGATTACAATATATGAACTAGAATTAATGGAGAATAAGAGTTTTCAAAAGAATAGATGGAAGGTCTCATGCAAATCATGGTATCAATGACTTATGATCATAAACAAAGAATGTTTGTAGCCCTATATTGAAGCAGGTATTACTTCAACAATCAAGGGACTACACGAAAGTCGTGAAAAGTTATTGTTGAAAGAATGTATGATATCGACCGTCAATTCCATTAAAGTACAACATTTTTGGATTTTTAAATTTTTAAAAATTAAATGCAAAAACAAAGAAAATACATTTGAAAATTTGAAAATTTGCAAATTAAATGCATATATATATATATATATATATATATATATATATATATATATATATATATTGATTTTTGAATTTTTGAAAGTTAAATGCAAAATAAAAAAAAACCTACAAACTCAGAAGATCATAATGATTATGTAATGAATAGTGACTTCAGAATTACTCTGAAGCTCGAAATGATTCAAAATATGTACAGTAAATTTAGATTGCTTCCGAAGCTTAGGATGATTTGGAATATGAACAGTAAATTCAGATTTCCTCCGAAGCTCAGAATGATTCGGAATGTGATATGTAAATTCTGAAAGGAGCTATGTTGTTGACTTTGGAACAGATTCAACTTCAATCATGGTTAGTCCTTGTAAGATCTGGTTAAAGGGTACTTATGGTAGAGCTTTTATGAAAATATCAACTAATTGGTTCGCAGATCTGATGAAATGAACTTCAATATTGTCATCTTCAACATGATCCTTGATAAAATGATATCTTAGTGCAATGTGTTTCGTATTTGAATGTTGTACTAGATTGTGACAAATACATATAACACTTTCGGAATCTCAATACAATGGAATCCTTTTCATGATAATCCTATAATCTCGTAACTAACTGTATGTCCAGATTATTTGAAAAGTACACGAAGCAGCAACAATATATTCAGCTTTTGCAGTTATTAAGGAAAAACAGGTTTGTTTCTTAGATTGCCAAATTACAAGCTTTCCGTTAAGAAATTGACATCCACGAGTGGTACCTTTCTGATCAAGACCACATCCACCTAAATCAACATCTGAATATGCATGCACAAAAAATCTAGAATTAGATGGATACCATAAACCAAGTGAATATGTCTTCTTGAGATATCTAAATATATTCTTCAATGCCATCATATATAGTTCCCTTGGATTTTCTTGAAACCTAGCACAACAACATACAACAAACATTATATCCGATTGACTAGAAATTAGATACAATCATCTGACGATATAAAGTAATATTTGTTGCCGGTTTGTCATGTGAAAGAGTCAACTTCATTCTGAATGCCATTGGTACTTTTATTTTTGAATCACCATTCATACTGAATTGGCTAGTAGATTCTTTGTAAAAGATTCTTAGTTAATGAATATTCATTCTCTACTTTGTCTTACATTCAATCCAAGGAAAAAATTAATTGGTAAAACTCATTTCAAATTTAGTTTCCATTTAATTTTAGAATTCAGCACTTAAGTTGGGATTTGTTGATCTGAAAATAATATCATCAACATAAATTTGAACAATTATTAATTTGTTACCATCTTTCTTAAAAAAACAATGTTGGATCAATAAAACCTTGTTTAAACTTAGATTGTTTTAAGAAACAAGTATGAGTTTCATACCATGCCCTTAGAGCTTGTTTCATACACTATACAGCTTTACCAAATACACAACAATGATTAGGAAAATTTTCATTCAAAAAACCTAGTGGCTGTTCAACATAGACTGTTTCTTTAAGGTCACCATTCAAAAATTCACACATCACATCCATTTGAATACTTCAACGTTTTTATGAGCAGCATATGTCAAAAACATTCAAACTGATTCAAGTAGGGCAACTGGAGTAAATGTACCTTCGTAATCAATACCGTCTTCTTTACAATATCCTTTGACAATAAGCCGTGCATTATTGTGAACAACATTTCCTTTTTTATTCATTTTTGTTTCAAAAAACCCATTCCAAACCAGCAACTGAAACATTTTATGTAATCTGAATCAGTCTCCAAACTTTATTTCTCTCAAATTCTTTAATTTCATCTTGCCTTGCTTTCACCCCATCTGCATGATCAAGAGCAATATTAACATGTTTAGGTTCAAATTTTGAAATAAAAGAATTAAACATGAAAAATTCCATTTTAGAAAGTAATGCATTTGTTTATCTTTCTGTCGAGCATGAGTCAAAAGCACATAACAAGTATCACAAATCACTTGATATTTTGGATGGTCCCGAGTCCATTTTATTAAAGGTGTATCTGATCATAAACTGGATCCAACTCAGCTACAATCTCTTCAACTTTCGATTGCACTTCAGATTCATCATGATCATGATTACCCCTGGATATCAACATTAAATTCATAATTACAATTTGAACTCTCCCCCTCAATGTAAGCACCATGAACAGAATAATTATCCTGAACGGTATTACAAAATTTTGAATTAGAATTCTTAATATAATTTGAATTTGGAGAATTATTCTCACTCTCCCCTTTAACAATATCAGTTGGTAATCCTGTTGAGTTTAGAACAGTTTCATCTTCATGAGTTTCAATATTTTCCACAGCCTCATCCACTAGTTTCAATAATTCATCTTCATGATTATCAGTTTCCTTTGTTTATGAAGAAATAGCCATTTTGGATTCATCAAACAAAGTCATAAAACCCGCATATAGTGTAACACCGCAAATTCAGAAGGTCAAGAAATGAAAGAAAACCCCAAGTCATGAGGTCTACTTGTCGAGTCCAGGGAGGAACTCGACGAGTGGGAGCGAGTTTCATGTCGTGGATTAAGTGGCCGACTCGGCGAGTCGGGGGAATGACTCGATGAGTTTGGAATAGGTTGGGAAACCCTAACTTCGAGACTCGGTGCCCTATTTAAGCATCATATTCTCATTCCCTCAGCCTCATCTTCATCCCCCAGACCCCAAACCGTCACCCACGAAACCCTAGTGCACCTTGTGATTGTTTGAGCCACCTTTGAGTGATTTTTTTGCTCTTGACGGGGAAGAAGGATAAAAAGGAAGTTGGAGGTTCAAGAAGGAGGAAGTAGATCCAGAAGATACACTCCAATGGCTGCATTTCTTGGTAATCAAGTCTTCATCTTGGCTTTTAATTTATTAGATCTCTTCATAGTCCATTCTATGAAGATTTTGGTCGATGAATGAGTGGTGTGGGATTTGGACGTCCTCAAAGAAGTTCCTTTCAGATCTAAGAGTATTGTGGGCAGTTAAGGCATAATGGTGGAAGCTTTATGCCATTAGAACTCCCCATGCAAAGTATAAGAGGTTTTTATGGCCTTTTAAGCACAAAGGGCCATGCATGGATGGCTTTGCGTGTGAGTCCAACCCTAGAAGGTTAGATCTAGGTCCCGAATGCTTTGCGCTCGGCTAGAATCGTCTGAATAGATTTGGACATAGAGGGACTCGGGGAGTCAATTATAGGACTCGACGAGTCAGGCCGCTTCCTTGCCCAAAAACCCTTCTGTTCTTGGGTATGAGTTGAGTTAGATGGGACTCAGTCAGTTTGGGTTCTTAGAGTACCTCGGCAAGTCCAAAGCAATCTACCAACCCATGATGATGGACTCGACGATTTGTTCATATAACTCGGCAATTCATAGACTGGACACATTCATATGATGAAGATGGACTTGACGAGTTCAAAGGTGAACCTGGCGAGTCAGTTGAAGAAGGTTCCCGATGTGTTTGAGGGTGAACTCGACGTTCTCAAGGAAGACTCGAAGAGTTGGTTCACAATTTCAGGATCCTGAGCATTATGACTTGACGAGTTGATCGAGCATGGATCGTTGACGAGTCAAGTCAATCTGGAAGTGCTGACTTTGACCATAGATCGTTGACTTAAACTTTGTCCAGAGTTGACTTAGTTTGATTTCAGGAGGCATTTTGGGACTAAGTGTTATGTTGGTATTGTAGCTCAGGGAGCTAGTGGAGCAGTTGCTCAGGGGATTGTCAGATAGCAGCCAGAGGTGTTTAAGCCAGTCTTCATCCGTGCGAGGTGAGTCTCGTCACTGTTTTTATGGGTCTAAGGCACCAATGTCGGCCCATTATGTTCATGTTTATGTAAAATAGGAAGACCCAGGGGTTAGCCCTAAGCGCTTATTGTATATGTTCCGGGTTACGACCTGATGCCGGGAAAGGCCCGAGGAAGGTTAGAATGCTAGAGGACCTTGTAATTCTTGCATGAGTAGGTATAACAGATTCACGACTAGGGGTCCGATGTCGGGGTAAGCCCGTAGTATGTTAGTTCATAGTATGTCTCCGAGCCAAGGGTTCGATGTTGGGGCAATCCCGAGGAAGATTCATAGGTTGTATGTTAGATTATACTTGTTGTCTCTGTGATACTTGTATGTGCCTGGTAGGGAGGTGAGTGCGGGCAAGGCCCCGTATCTCATCACTAGCAAAGTATTGATGGGGTTCTGTATCACATTAGTAGTGGACAGGAGCGACGCCAGAGGTAGGAGAGATGTGAGTGTAGGAGGGGGCCCGTGTCTCACTATCAACAGGAGCATAGACGAGGTTTCATGACTCACCAGTAGCAGGACAGGGGCGATGCCGAAGATAGGTGAGGCCTTAAAACAGGATTGCAGTAGAATATGTTTAGATTATGTGTTATGTGTTATATATAAATTTGTGTATGTTTAGTGGGCGGAGCCCAGAGACAGGCGGGGCCTAAGAGAAACAGATTTGTATACTAAGCGAGGCTTGATGCCAGGCGGGGCCACATTCCGGATTCATCCAATGTCAGGTGTGGCCCGAAGTAGCGGGCTAGGCCCAATGGTTGCAATATGTGATTATGTATGGTATGAGGTATATTTGGAAACTCACTAAGCTTTGTGCTTACAGTTTTCATCGTTGGTTTTAGATACTTCCGGTAGTGGAGGGAAGAGCTTGGGATGATCACATGGTACACTCCAAGAAGTTTTAGCCTGGGATGTTTTGCTCTCATAAAAAGATCATGTTTTGAGATGATACTCAGGTTTGATATATATAAACCTTTGTTATGGATGAAATGACTTGATACTTATGATTTCATTAATATTCTAAAAAGAAACTTTTGGTCATGGTTTTTGGGATGTTACAAGCTGGCATCAGAGCCTTGGTTTGAGGGATTCAGACACACTCTCGGGTGTGTCTGGACTCAACCTAAGGGATTGGTATGAGAAAATTTTCCAAAGAAAATATTTTTTTTTATAAAACAAGCTTTGAGATAGGAAAAGAGTTTTAAACAGAGAGAAGAACTTTGAAAAGAGAAAAGGGTGTGGTGCATGCAATCAGCTGAGCTCAAGTAAGTTCTCCCAGATTACCCATACAAGTTTATGTTATGATATGTGTATCAGAACTGCATGCTAGTTTAGGACCAAGGATCTAGGAGGATGCCTTAGGTGCCTGTTATATGTGTATGATATATATATATATATATATATATATATATATATATATATATATATATATATATATATATATATATATATATATATATATATAAGTTGCATACTAGTATAGAATCCTGAGTAGAGGATAACATCTTGATTGGATTATGTGATTAGATTTTCTTTTTGTGTGAATGCTACTTGCTTTGTTCTTTATATGAATCTGAGTGATGGGAGTTAGCCATTAGGTGAATACGTCACATCACATCTGATGAGGGTTGAATAATCTCAGAGTGCTAGATTTGGCCGTATTGCGTAGCTCTCTTGTAGCATCCCGAAAATTATGGACCAAAAATTTCATTTATAATTAAGTGATTTGCAAAAACGTTAGTAACAAAATATCATTCGACCATTTCATTTAATAAAACATGTCTCGCGTTTGTAAACCCAAATGTAAATCATAATAATATCAGAGTACAAATCCCAGAATGTCTTATAGTGCGGAAAAACAAGAGCATGTGTGTGATATGCTGCTACTGCGCCAGCTCCTTCCCCTTGGCTGAAGAGGTACTTGAAACAACAACTAAAAACCGTAAGCATGAATCTTAGTGAGTTCCCCCAACGTACCGCATACCAAATAACCACATAACATACAAATATTGTTAGGCATATCTGGGTGCCCGACCTACCCCTTCGGCCTTCTCGACCAGATACTGACTAGCATATCTGGGTGCTGGTCTCCCCTTCGGTCCTTTCGACCGGATACTAACTAGCATATATGGGTGATGGTATCCCCTTCGGTCCTTTCGACCGGATACTGACTAGCATATCTGGGTGATGGTCTCCCCTTCGGTCCTTTCGACCGGATACTGACTAGCATATCTGGGTGTTGGTCTCCCCTTTGGTCCTTTCGATCAGATACTGGGGAGTATTTTACTCCCTACCACTACCACATAACACGTATCACATAATCTATTTAGCATGGCTGGGCATGACTGACCCTTCGGCCCTATCGACCGGTAACCTGGGGACTATCTCCCCTACTATCGCTAGCACATAGCAGCATATCGTACAAACACATAAACATAACACAGGTAGTGGCAATCCTAGATGAATATCACAGAGACAATCATCTAATCATACAATTCCTACTAGTGGGCCAGCATTGTGGCCTTAGACCCACTGCTACTAGAAGGTAACTCACCTCGAAGTAGCTGCTGAAAGTCTGCTTGCTGAGCGCCTGACCGCTGAACCGGAACTCCCCGGCTACAATTTCCATAAACACTAAGTCAGATACTAATAACTAATATTAGGGTAAAATGACTATTTTACCCCCGGTAAAAGTCGACATCCTAGTCAAAATCAACTTCCTGGTTGACCAGACTCACCGAGTTGGCTCACCAACTCGCCGAGTCCCTTCCATCTGTTTTAGTTTTATACCCCTTCTACTCGTCGAGATTAACGAAGACTCGATGCGTTCTTCCTTGATACACACATACTAAGTCTAAGTTCATCCGACTCACCGAGTTGAAGAACGACTCGTCGAGTCCAAGGCAATCTTCATCGGACTCGCCGAGTTGCTCATCCAACTTGCCGAGTCCACGGCTATCTTCATAGGACTCGCCGAGTCCATCGTTCTACTCGCCAAGTTCATCCATTCCTTTTTCCATACATACCTGATTTGAGTCATGCGGCGACTCCAAACCACAGATCTAGGCTTCTAGGGCATGCTTATCACGTAAAGTTGCAAACTTTACGTGCATGCATAGCTTTAGGAGCTTCAATGTCCAAACCAAGCTCTTAATGGGGTTTTAAGCTCAAGAGGGATCTTAATCACAAATATGACTGAAACTTAACACTTCTAGAAGGTAATGAGAGTCCAGATATGAAGTATAACCCAACCATAAGGTTTCTCTACAAGGATTTGGGATTTTAGGGCTTAAAGGCAACAATTTAGGGACAACCATGTCCACTCTGTACCCTTCTGGTGCTGCCACTGCACCTTCACCAACTGAACCACCTTGTTCCTCAAGTTCTTCGCCTTTCGATCTATGATCGCACCTGGTCTCTCGATATAATTCAGGTTGCTATCAACCTGAATCTCCTCCAAGGGTACAACTGCTGACTCGTCCACCAAACACGTTCTCAACTGAGAAACATGAAAATTGGTGTGGATCTGGCTGAGCTCTGCTGGAAGATCCAATCGATAGGCAGCCCGACCCACCCGGGCCAAAACCCTAAAAGGACCAATTAACCTGGGTCCCAACTTGCCCCTCTTCCGGAACCTAATGACACCCTTCCAGGGGGATACCTTCAGGAGGACCATGTGACCCACCTGAAACTCCAAGTCTGAATGCCTCCTGTTGGCGTAACTCTTCTTCCGACTCTGCGCAGTCTGCAGTCTACTACGAACCTGCTGTATCAACTCCGTCGTCTTGAGCACCACTTCGGTGCTCCCAATGACACGCTGACCGACCTCGCCCTAATAAATCGGGGTCCTGCACTTTGTACCGTTGAGCATCTCGAAAGGAGGGCAGTCAATACTCGCATGGTAACTGTTGTTATACTAAAATTCTACTAACGGAAGATACGTAGCCCAACTGCCACCAAAATCTAGCACGCATGCCCGCAACATATCCTCAAGAGTCTGAATGGTCCGCTCACTCTGACCATCCGTCTGCGGGTGGAAGGCAGTGCTAACATGCAGACGAGTGCCCAACTCATCATGAAACTTCTTCCAAAACCTAGAAGTAAATCGCACATCTCTGTTTGAAATCACTGACACTGGCACCCCGTGCCGCGCCACTATCTTCCTGATATAGATTTCGGCCAACTTCTCGGCCGAGATGCTCTCCTGAATTGGAATAAAATGGGCGCTCTTGGTCAATCGATCCATGATGACCCATATAGAATCCACTCCTTGCGCTGTCCTAGGAAGCTTCATGATAAAATCCAATACTCGCATGGTAACTGTTGTTATACGAAAATTCTGCCAACAGAAGATACGTATCCCAACTACCACCGAAATCTAGCACGCATGCCCGCAACATATCCTCAAGATTCTGAATGGTCCGCTCACTTTGACCATTCATCTGCGGGTGGAAGGCAGTGCTAACATGCAGACGAGTTCCAACTCATCATGAAACTTCTTCCAAAACCTGGAAGTAAAACGCACATCTCTGTCTGAAATCACTAACACTGGCACCCTGTGCCGCGCCACTATCTCCCTTATATAGATGTCTGCCAACTTCTTAGCCGAGATGCTCTCTTGAATTGGAATAAAATGGGTGCTCTTGGTCAATCGATACACGATGACCTATATAGAATCCACTCCTCGTGCGGTCCTGCAAAGCTTCGTGATAAAATTCATCGTAATATCCTACCACATCCACAACGGGATTTCCAACGGCTGCATCTTGTCGTGCGTTCTCTGATGCTCGGCCTTGACCTTCCTGCTGGTCAAGCACCGCTCGACGAACCAAGCCATATCCCGCTTCATGCAGGGCCACCAATAGTCCAGAAGAAGATCCGTATACATCTTCGTCGCCCTGGGATGAATGGAGAATCGGGATTTGTGCGCCTCCTCCATCAAAATCTGGCGCATGCCTCTGAGGTATGGCACCCATACCCTGCGGTGTAATGTCAATAATCCCCTACTGTCATAGTTGAAGGAGGAAACCTGACCCACTATGCGCTCACTCTTCCGATGTTCCTCCTTCAGGGCCTCCTATTGGGCCTCCCGAATTCGCTCCAAAAACAGAGTCACCACTGACATCCGCATGCAAATATCCCTGATCGGCGCCGCCTTACGGCTAAGCGCATCGGCCATCACAATGGCCTTCCCCGGGTGGTAAAGGATCTCACAATCATAATCCTTCACCACATCAAGCCACCAACGTTGTGTCATGTTCAAATTCGGCTGATCCATGAGTTACCTCAAACTCTTGTGGTCCGTGTAAATGGTACACCGAACCCCGTAGAGGTAATGTCACCAAATCTTGAGGGTGAAGACCACCGCCCAGAACTTTAAATCATGCATCGGGTAGTTCTCCTCGTGAGGCTTCAGCTGCCTCGAAGCGTAGGCTATGACGTGCCCTCTCTGCGTCAGCACCACGCCCAACCCCGAAATGGACGCATCACAATATACAACAAAATCCTCTACACCCTCTGGTAGGGCTAAGATTGGTGCCTCACAAAATCTCTGTCTCAGAACCTCAAATGTTGCCTGCTGCTCAGGCCCCCATCGAAAGACTATGACTTCCCGTGTCAAGGGTACGGCTATCTTGGAGAAGTCCTGAATGAATCTCCGATAGTAGCCCGCTAAACCCAGAAAATTCTGAATCTTGGATGGAGACTTCGGAACCTCCCATCTCATCACGGCCTCTATCTTGGCCGGGTCGACCAGTATACCATTCTGGTTGACAAGGTGCCCAAGGAATTGCACCTCGCGTAACTAGAACTCGCACTTGGAGAGCTTAGCGTACAAGTTCTCCCTCCTCAGAGTCTCCAAAACCTCTCTCCGATGCTCCTCGTGCTCCTCCTGCGTCTTAGAGTAAACCAAGATATCATCGATGAAAACTATCACATACCGATCCAACATCGGTCTGCACACGCGGTTCATGAGGTCCATGAACGCGGCAGGAGCATTGGTGAGCCCAAACGACATCACCACGAACTCATAATGGCCATAACGCGTCCGAAACGCGGTCTTCATCACATCCTCCTCTCTGACCCTCATCTAATGGTAACCTGAATGCAAATCGATCTTGGAGAACCAAGATGCTCCCAGTAATTGGTCAAAGAGATCATCAATCCTCGGGAGTGGGTAACAGTTCTTCACCGTCACCTTGCTCAGCTCTCGGTAATCTATACACATCCGATGCGACCCGTCCTTCTTTTTCACAAACACGATCGGGGCTCCCCAAGGTGAACTGCTTGGTCTAATGAATCGCTTTTTCAAACAGCTCCTGTAGCTGTGTAGACAACTCCTGCATCTCAGGAAGAGCCAACCGATACGGTGCCTTGGCTATCGGAGCCTCACTAGGAACTAGGTCGATCCTGAACTCTACATGTCGCTCCAAAGGTATTCGAGGAAGCTCCTCCGGGAACACATCAGCGTAGTCTCGCACCACTGGAAACTCGTTCACCGACGCCTTACCCGCCTCCCGGGTATCCACAACATACGCGACATATCCCGCGCAACCCTACTAAAGGTAGCGCCTAGATCTCGCTGCTGAACAAACTGTGGGTCCACGTTGTTGCCTCTCGCTGTGGATCACCAATTCTCCCCGCTTGGGGTCCTAATTCACACTAGTTGTTGTGCACAATCTATCACCGCCCCATTAGAGCTCAACTAATCCATACCTATAATCACCTTGTTCCCACGCAACGGAATGGGAACCAAATCCACCAACTAGCGCTCCTCGAATAACCTCAGAATGCAATCTCTGAACACCACTGATGCCCGCACCGATCGATCATCAGCGATCTCTACCTCTAAAGGGCAATCCAACATGCCTGAAAACTCATAAAACTTCTTGCTAAGCGCAAGAGAAACAAACGATCAGGTGGCACCCAAGTCAAACAACACCTGAACAGGGATACCGTTCACATGGAACGATCCTAAGGCATATACACAGAGCACATATCAATAACATAACATCATGGCAATGAAATAGAGGGAAAGAATCATACCACCACATCGGGTGTGGCGCGTGCCTCCTCGGTTTTCAGCTGAAAAGCCTGACTCCTCACCACTGGAGCCTCTTCCTTGCCCTGTCGGCTGCAGGGTTGCTGGAGCTGGCGCCCTTACTGGCGCCGATGCTGCTGTCAATTGGAGGCAACTGGCCCTCTTGTGGCCCCTCTAGTTGCAATGGAAATATAGCAACTCAGACGTCTGTATCACAGGCGAAGGGGCGGTACAATCCCTGCTGAAGTGCCCTGACTTGTCGCACTTGTAGCAGCCTGACGATCCCATCTTGCACTCTCCGTCGTGCACCTTGTTGCATTTACTGCAACGGCCCCGCCCCTGTTGGCCTTTCGTCCCCGTATTTGGTCCCTTGGGCATCTTCCCCGAAGCCCCCATAACATGACCCTCTTCCGCCTTCCTCTTCTGGATGTGCTCCAGATCTATCTCCCTCTCCCTTGCACTGGCAATCATAGAGCCCAGGGTAGGGTAAGCTGAAAAACTGACATGCTCCCGAATATCAGCTCGTAACATGTCATGATAGCGGGTCCTCCTCATATCCTCATCACCCGTGTACTGGGGCACCAACAACGCCTTCTCCCGGAACTTGGTGGTGATCTCCACCACAGTCTCCGTCGTCTGCCTCATATCTAAATACTCCTTGGCCAGCTGCTGAAGCTCGATAGCTGGTGCAAACTCTGCCCTGAACCTGGTCACGAAGTCCGACCAAGTCATAGCATCGACAGCCGAGGCTCCCAACGAGTCACCAACGGACCCCTACCAATCCCTAGCTCGATCCCTCAGACATCCTGCTGCAAATCTCTTCGACCCTCAGGGTAAAAGCTAGTCAACTGTGCAGACTCAATGTCTACAATCCATCACCTAGAAGCTATGGGGTCCTTCACCCCATGAAAATCCGACGCACCACTGCCCCTGAAGTCCTTAAAGGACAGTGTGCAAGATCCCGACTGGCCAGATGCCATGTCGCTCCTGAATGCTCGAAGGCGATCCTCCATCAGCTCAACTACCCATTCCTTGATCGACCCGAAGATAATGGGGGTCGACTCAAGGATGCCCCTGGTGATCTCTAATGTGATGAAATCGCGTAGCCTCTCATCCACTGCTCGGAACCTGATCTCGAACCCCATCCCTCTCTTGAATTGACAACTGCTGGTCTAGGGCGTAATACCACCATTCTGAAACACAATGATGAGTTTATATAACTCTTTGATCGATTAAATCTTCTAACAGGTAAATAAAGAATGCGAAAAACAGTAAGATAAAGCACGAGAATGAATCTGAATATGTCGAATGATTCAATTACTTCAATCCTCAGCAAAGCTCGATTAAGAACTTCCGCTGTAGAGGATTCTAGGGTTACAAAAGATAAGAACGACGAATGCTATTAAATCTCTATCAAAGTCTATCGTACTTGAATGCATGCAAGCATCTATAAATAATAAACCCTACAAAACAACTCACAGATGGACAGGCCCACACTGGAGACAAAACTGGACTAACTAGCGAGCCCAAAGACGCAACACCTTCTAGACCTAACAATCTCCCCCTTTGCGTCAATTGGAGCGAGACTATTACTTCTTCTTGTTGGGTCCAGCTGCCAGAACCTTCTTAGTGTTGTCAAACAGACGTGGGATAATAGCAAGAATTTTCTATCTGAAGTGAATGTACCAATGAGTCATATCACCAAAATACTTCTTTTCATCTGATGAGTTTTGCTTGCAACGATGAATGATACCCAAAACATGTTCAAGGCATGGAGTGGTATATAGATGTTTGTCTGGCAAAGTGAAAATACATTTTTGGCCTTCGTTTCTGGTAAACATAACGGAATTTCTCTTTGGGTCTATCTTCCCCATCTGCATCATGTTCAGGTCACTTGCTGATCCAACAGGAGAAATGGTAGGCTTCTTCTTGAAAATGATGGCAATCTCCTGATTCATCTTGGCGACTTCCATGATGTAGCAAACAAGCATCCTCTTGAAGTGATTAATTATTGGACCATACTCCGCTTCATTTGTGAGAAGGATATTATGCAGAATTATCCAATCATGTGGATTCAAATTGGGAAGATCAGCAAGCGAAAGGGCATGTTCGGTCTTGGCAGATCCTCTCAGCACCTTGAACCGAACGTTCGTTAAGATCCCTTCCCGAAAAGGCTTGAGGACCCGAACGTTGATAATTTTCTGAGTGCTCCAAGTTTGATGTTGTGGTTGGGCAGCCCTCAGATAAAACTCGACCAGATCCTTGTCAACCTTTGGATGAGGATGAGGTACATTTGCAACGTTGTCAAAAGCATGAAAGATGAAGGCCTTTCGGGTCAGTGGCATGTCGAACTGAGAATCAACAGAATTAATACGATCCAGTGAAATCACCGGTTCTAGCCACAAGATGCTTGGGGTTTCAATCGCTTCTTTCAGCAATTTCTCAAGAGTCCATGGAGGAAAAAGAGTTTTCCTACTCTCAAGAAGATCGTGAGCCTCTTTCTGTTTTCTTTCAGCAGCCTCAGCCTCTCTAGCAACTCGAGCACTCACATCTGCATCCTTATCTCGACCTTGCTTCTTCAAGAGATTAGCAATCGTCTCTTGATCGTCATCACTATCTTCTGCAACCTGTTTCCCTTTATCTTTGACACACGAACCTAAGGCTTGACCTGTTGAAAGAGGTTCAGATGTTTTTCTTAATGTAGAAGTAGGAGGTGGTTGAGATATATCCTCCCCCCTTGTTTCGGAATGGACACAAAATCAAGGAGCCCTTCAATCTTGCTTAGAAGTGCAAGGGCGGGAGAAAGCGTTTCTGCAAGAGTACACCTCATCGAATAGTTTAGTATCGGATCATGGGCTTCAAGGATGTTGGATAGAGTGGCGTGGACATCCGAAACATCAGATGAAATCACCTCTCGTTCAGATCGAAGAGACTCAATCTCCTTTTGAGAATTGGAGAGTTGAAGATTCTTGACCTTGAGAGCAGTGCTCTCTCGAGCAAGAGCGTCTATGAGAGAGTTCTCAGCAGTTAGATCTTTATGGAGCTTAGTCAATCACTCCTCAATCATCGCCTTAAATGATGAGTTGTCGTCGATGAGAGTTTGACAGAGTGGCGAAAGACTGCAGTTCAGAAGCAACTGAGGTAGCCAGCTTGTTGACAATAGGGTCAAGCTTCGTTGTAGTGGCATCTGCAGTTTCCTATAAAGACTGCAAAAGAGATGAAGCATTAGTAAATAGTTTTTTGACTTTTTCGGTCGTAGCCGCACAGGCTTTGGTTGAGGCATCAATTGCGGTAGTTGTTGAGCTGTTGGAGGCTTTATGCGCTTGAGTAAATGCATCAACGATCCGCTGCATAGCAGCATCGGAGATGGTAGACTGTGATGAAGAAGATGAGGAAGCGATAAGAGAATCAATCTTCTCATTAAGCTCCTTGAGATGCTTTTTGGTTACAGGGGCATCATCATCATCATCACTCTGCACTTGATACCGACTGAAGTAGACCGAATCAAAGGTCATGTTTTCCCCACCAAGAAATGGTTCTTCATCCTCAGCTGACTGAATATGTGGAGGTGAAGGTGGAGGCTCGGTAGGGGAAGTAGGTTCGGGTTGTGAAGTATGTTCGGTAGTGGGAGGGGGTTTTGGTGCGTCAGTAGGAGCCTCCAAATCAGATACGTTGGTTCTTACTTCTGCGGTTGTGGTGGTTGCGTCAGTGAAAATTAGAGTTGATATTGGGATAGAGGTGGATGGTATTGAAGTGGTGTAGGTTATGGGGGGGAATGGAAGTAGAAATGGATATAGGTGGAGAGGAGACAGGTGAACAAGAAACTTGTATTTCTGGGGTAGGCGATCGTGGTGGAGTGTTACCACAGAGGGACTCTTCAGAGTCAAAACTCTGTTCCTCAGATTCGGTTGAGGAGGATGCGATTATCAGTTTTCGCCTGGGTTGTAGTTTCCTCTTCTTTGGAGGAGGGGATTGAATAGCCTTGGTAGTTTTACGTTTCTTGGGAGAAGGGCCTTTCTCTCCCTTGCCAACCTGCTTGTATTTGCTCTTTTCATTCTTCTTTCCCCTTGGAGTAGGCTTGTCGGCGTCATGAATGGATTTGACCATCTCAGGAGTGAGCTCTCTAGGATCAGAGCAACGAATCTCCTTGTAAGTTCGAATGATACGGCTATCGGCAGGAATATCTCCAAACATCGACTCAGGGATGGAGCCAATGAACTGAAATTTGGATGCATCGGAGACTATTATCTTCGTAGTATGGAAAGTACTAATCGAAGATAGTGGGGAACCAACAACAATGGGGATGTGATACATGTCCATCACCCATTTTGTGACTAGAGTCCAGAAGCGAGCATAGGAGATTTCGGAATGTTGAGATGTAGAGGCCAGACTCTGAATTAGCTGCTGCCATAGGACCGACCCATAGTCCAGGTTGATACCGTTGTAGACCCCATAAAGAATAGTGATGAACAGACGACTCGCTCCGTCTGATCCGGTACTGCGTTCAGATAACCCTTTGAACAGTACAATAAATAACCCGTTCCATTGAGGAGGTAGGCACGATTTCTTGAACTTAGTGACCGTTGTCAGCACCTCAGTATATCCCATATTATAGAACATAGAAAATATGTGACCCACTGAAATGGATTCAGGGTTAACCCTAGATGACTCGGTTTAAAACCCTAAAAGTGAGCAGAATCGCTGCTTGGAGATTGATGCCTTGTGATCAAGAATGTCGAAGAAGATCCTATCGACAGACTTATCATAATGAGCAGTGGCAAAAATTTGGGATAAACACTCCATAGGAACAACTTCAGCTTTGGTGAGAGCAGGAGCAAGCGGCGAATACTTGAGGCATTCGATGATTGGGAACGTGAAAGCATCGTAAGCATGAGGAGTAAGATCGATGATCAGACTCTGTTGGGGACGAATCGGTAGGATGTTCGAAGTGGCATGAATAGATGATGAATCAGCCATTGCAGTGAAGAGGTTGGGATAGATGATAAACAGTAGAATTTTCTAAGGTGTTCTTGCTTCAGAATTTTTGGGTGCAGTAAAGAGGTAAATAATGGATGAAGTTACCTTTTATACTGTGGGAAGAGGAGAGAGAAGAATCTGTTCCCAAATCTTCGAGGGAAATACGAAGGGTTTTTCGGAGTGTAATTAATGTGTGACAGTTGATAGCACCGATGATTACGCATGAGAGAGAATAATTGTCCTGATTCACACGCCCTCCCATCATGCGCCGTTTAAAACGGTTCTACTTCACACGCCTGTCATTCAAGTGCCATTTGAAAATCAAAGCAATTGGACTCCCGCCTGAGTCAGCATCTTATCCCTTTATAGGGAACACCATCGTAAATTAAAATGACCATGTGTAACAGTATGAGCCACAACTCATTTATAACTTCAATTTCCAAAAAAAACTTGTAAGTAATGAAACCGGAATTTTGGAAAATCAAAAGATTTTCGTGCGTAGTGTGTAAAAGATAAAGAAATAAAACAACACATATGTGGGAATTTGTGATGTCAGTTAAGACACAAAACAATGGATCCCGGGCACGAATCTCTTTCTTCAAAGTCAAGAGAGACTTTAAAGTGTTTGTGTGGTTTCCCGTTGAATAACGATCAAACACTTATTGAGAAGTGTTGAAAGGCTTCTTTTAAGAAGGCTAATTTGGGTGGCTTTCGCTTCAGTTCAGAATTCCTGATCTTGATATAAGACAGAAAGCGAACGAAGTACTTTTGAGACCAATGTAGTCTGTTGAACAAGTAAGTTTGAGATATTTTAAGTGGCAAGGTAAAATACTTTATGGAAAATCTCAAAAAAAAAATTAAAAACTGGATTCCAAGGAAAGAAATGTTATGGGATTTAACAATTCATAGGAATCACACAAAAAGAAATTAGAGATTTCACGTTACATCCACATGGACAATTTCGTCAAGTCGTTAGTGAAAGCTAGAGCAAAGTTGATTGTTCACCGTCAATGCATAGTAGGTATTGAATTGTGGGTTTCACTTAGCACGTAGTGGCATGAAGCTAAGATCATGAACACAGAAATTGTGTAACCATAAACCTCAGTGGTAACTTCTGAGAGTCTCAAGGGTTACGTTTATGAAGCGAATAAGATGGAGAAAAGTAGTGTAGATGGTGTAAGGAAACCAAAGTACCTCTGCTGTAAAATAAGGACCAAGCAGAAAACTCTTATCTCATGTGAGAAGAGAGTTAGGTAGCTCATGATTAGAATAAATATGAAAGCCTAATTGGGAAGACAAGGTTTGTATATACCAAGTCAGTAAGGCTATTATTCAGAATCGGTGAGGCTTTAGACACATACAACAACATGCTTCTAAGGACACTTAACTAATAAAGAAATTTCCCCACAAAAAAATATCGAACACATAATAATAATAATTTTTTTTTGGAGTTTTTGATTTGAAAAATAATAAAAATGAAACACAAAAAAATTTGGAACCGAACCCGAACGTTCGGTCTATTTCGGTTGGAAAAAAATAAGATTGAAAGAAAAAAAACTTTGAAAATAAGATAGCTGAAGTTTTTAAAAGGATACAAAAGGTTTACAACAAAAGAAACTACCTTTGTGTGATAAGCGAAGATAAGAGAATAGGAACGCACCCGAGCGTTCGGTTCATTTCAGCACACTCGTGAACCGAACCCGAACGTTCGGTTCATTTCGCTTTCGACTGTTAATTTTGAGAAGTAGTTTTTGGTACTAACTCCGATTCCATCATTCCTAGCCCTTGCATAATTTTATTGAAACTCGCTTCAGGAAGAGCTTTGGTGAAGATATCGGCTAGTTGATCAGTGGTTCGAACAAAGTGAATTTCGACGTTTCCATCTTCCACATGATCCTTTATAAAGTGATACCTCAGTGCTATATGCTTGGTCTTGGAGTGTTGCACTGGGTTATGATAGATCCTAATTGCACTTTCTGAATCGCAATATAGTGGGATTTTTTCATATTTAGACCATAGTCACGGAGCTGGCTTTGGATCCAGATCACTTGAGATGTACAGGAGGCAGCTGTGATGTACTCTGCTTCGGCTGTAGATAGAGAAACAAACGTTTTTTCTTTGATTGCCAGCTAACCAACTTCCCATTGAGGAATTGACATCCTCCTGTAGTGCTTTTCCTGTCTAAACCACATCCTCCAAGGTCTGCATCTGAATAGGCTTGAACAAAGAAACCTGAGTTGGATGGATACCATAGACCGAGAGAGGTGGTTCGTTTCAGATACCGGAGTATGTTTTTCACTGCTAGCATATGTGGTTCACGAGGATTCGCCTGAAACCTAGCACAATAACACACATAAAACATTATATCGGGCCTGCTAGCTGTGAGATACATCAGAGAACCAATCATCTGACAGTATAACGTTATATCGACTGCCGGTTTTTCCAAGGATGGAGTGAGCTTGGTGCCAAACGCCATCGGTACTTTGACCTTTGAGTCTCCCATCATGCCAGATTTATCAAGAAGAGTCTTGGTGTATGCTTCCTGGTTGATGAATATGCCTTCGGGTCCCTGTCTAGTATTTAAACCAAGGAAAAAGTTAATTGGACCCATTAAGCTCATTTCAAATTTAGTCTCCATCAACTTTCTGAATTTAGCAGTTAAGCTAGGGTTCGTTGAGCCAAAGATGATACCATCGACATAGATTTGAACAATCATAAGGTGGTTACCTTCCTTCTTACGAAAGAAGATTGGGTCAACCGAACTTTGTTTGAATTTTGATAACTTTAAGAACTTAGTTAGCGTTTCATACCATGCTCTAGGCGCTTGTTTCAGATCGTAAACTGCCTTGTCCAGAATATAACAGTGATTGGGATGCTTTTCATTGACAAACCACGGAGGTTTCTCCACGTAAACAGTTTCTTCAATTTCTCCATTCAGAAAGGCGCACTTTACATCCATTTGGTAGACCTTGAAGTTCTTGTGTGCAGCGTAGGCAAGAAATATTCGAACAGATTCCAGCCTAGCTACCGGAGCGAAGGTTTCCTCGGAATCAATTCCTTCTTCCTGGCAGTATCCTTTCACCACGAGCCGAGCTTTGTTTCGAATCACATTACCTTCCTTGTCCATTTTGTTTTGGAATACCCATTTGAGACCAACAACTGAGGCATCTTTAGGAGTTGGAATAAGGCGCCATACCTTGTTTCTTTCGAACTCATTGAGTTCATCTTGCATAGCTTGAACCCAGTCAGAATGATCAAGAGCAGTATTTACTGTCTTTGGTTCAACTTTTGATATGAAAGAATTATACATGCTAAACTCAACTTTGGATAATAAAGATGATTGCTTTGCCTTCAGTTGAGATCGACTCAGGACCTTTTCAGAGACATTACCCACTATCTGAGATACATGATGATCTCTGGTCCATTTAACAAGAGGAGGGTAATTTGGATCATAAGATGGATCCAATTCGGCATTGACCATCTCTTCCAATTCAGATTGACTATCGTCATCGTAGAACAAATCGGAATGCTCCCCTTGGACTGATGAGCTTTTAGGTGTAGCAGGACTTTCTGGTGCTACAGGACTTTCGGGTGTAGTTGAGCATTCGGGTGCTACAGGACTTTCGGGTGTAGCCGAGCTTTCGGGTGCTACAAGAGTTCCGAGTGTAGCCGAGATTTCGGGTGCTACAGGACTTTCGGGTGTAGCCGAGCTTTCGGGTGCTACATGAATAAAATGCTCCTCCTGAAATTGTGAGTTCAGTTGATTCTCCCCCCTCAACTGAAGCGCCTTGCTGAGGAGGTTCGTTCAGAACTTGTTTTCCCTTACCTGTTCGGTTGGCTGCATCTTTGACAATTTGCTTCAGATGATCGACTTTGTTGTCTGCTGCCTTGGCTTCCGAGAGAGTAGCTTTCTCAGGTTCATCGAATAATTCCACAAACTGATCGAACAAATTAGCAATCTGGGCTGTGACTTGACCTGTTTGAGAGAAAATTTCTCCAATTGCTTCTCCATCAGTCTTTATCTTCTTGACGTAGCTGTCATCGAAATTCACATAATATGTTTCCTCAATTCTTCTAGAACGCTTATTTAAAACACTGTATGCTTTTGAAGTAAGAGAGTATCCCAGAAAAATTCCTTCATCAGCTTTAACGTCAAACTTGTTACGATGTTCTTTGGAGTTGAAGATGAAACATTGTGAACCGAACACATGGAAAAATTTTACGTTCGGCTTTCTGTTGTTGATGATTTCATAAGGAGCAAGAGAGAACCGCTTGTTGAGATAAGATCTGTTCTACGTAAAACATGCTGCAGCTATAGCATCAGCCCAAAAATATAAAGGAAGAGAGGCGAAACTTAGCATAGTTCGGGTCGCCTCACATAAGGATCGGTTTAGCCTTTCGACAATTCCGTTCTGTTGAGGTGTGTAGGGGGATGAGAAGTTGTGACTGGTTCCTTTTTCTGCCAAAAAATCTTCAAATTCTTTGTTCTTGAACTCCAGTCCATTGTCGCTCCTAATGTTGCGAACGACTTTTCTCAGTTGCACTTCAATCTGCTTGATAAACATCTTTAGCTTAGGAGTAGCCTCAGATTTGTGTCTCAGAAAGAACACCCATGTAAAGCGTGAGAAATCATCAACAATAACAAGAATATACTTGCTACTGCCAATGCTTTCGATTGATGATGGACCACACAAGTCAATTTGAAGCAACTCAAGTGGTTCAACAACTTTTGTGTTTATCGTGGATGGGTGACTTTGACGACTTTGTTTCCCTATTTCACATGCAGCGCACAAGTGTTCTCGTTCAAACTTGAGCAATGGGAGACCCCGTACGTGACCTCTAGTAACGAGCTTGTTGATGTCCTTGAAGTTGAGATGTGAGAGCCTTCGGTGCCACAACCAGCTTTCGTCAGAATGAGCTTTGGACAAAAGACATATAGCTGGATTTCCTTTGATTGGTTTGAGATTTAGAGGAAACATTTCGCCTTTGCGTTCTGATTTGAGAATAACTCTTTTTGATTTCTTTTCTATGATTTCTGAACCTTCATCGTCAAATAAAACTTTGAGACCAGTACCGCTTACCAGTTGAGACACACTGATAAGATTATGTTGTAGCCCTTCAACGTACGCAACCTTTCTTATTGTGAAGTCTCCATTGGTTATTATTCCATAACCCTTTATCGTTCGATAGGAATTATTACCAAACTTGACATTACCACCATTTTGAAGAGATCGATACTCCCTCAGCTCTTCCTTCCTTCCTGTCATGTGACGAGAGCATCCACTGTCAATGTACCATTCTTCGTCAAACTGCTCGTCACTGATAACCTGCAAAAATTAAGCAGATTTAGGAACCCAAAGTTTCTTGGGTCCACGTGAGCCTTTCATAGGAACAGGAATAGTAAGAGAAACATCAACAAGATATGTTCTTTTTATTAAATTTATTTCATCTTTCTTGTTAATAATGAACACTTTGATTTTGTTAGGATTTGCAACAGTCATTTTGGTTTCATATTTTGTTGTTTGAGCATTAGACCGCTTTCGGTCATCCTTGACTGAGGAAATCTTCAATTTTCCTTTCAAGTTCGTTGATGATTTTGAATGAGAGAATTTATACTGGGAGTTTTTCCTGACTTGAGGTTCTAAGTGACCCTTTTGTTTATGGTCATTAGTGAGACCGAACCTGGATCTTCGGTAGTTGTTGCTTTCGGAACCGAACCTGTCCTTTCGGTTGCTGTTGCTTTCTGAACCGAACATGTCCTTTCGGTTGCTGTTGCTTTCATGTGGCCTAAAAGCCATTTTCTCTGGCTTTGAATTTTTGTCATGATAAGAAAAATTGACGTTTTGAGATCGCCAAAACTGCTTTCGCTCTGAGAGATTCTTTTTGTATCTCAGATTCCACTGGTGCTTTTGATTTTTCACTTGTTTCGGCTATCTGTGGATGTTTTCCTTCTGTTTCAACTTCTTGACAGCTGGTTCCCCTTTTACAGATGAGGTTTTGCTTGTGGAAGTACCTTCTTCTACAGGTATTTCTTTTGTGCCACTTGTGCTTGGCACGTCAAAGTTGTTAGGCTTATTTAGCGGCTCTGGTATATATCTTCCTTTAGTTTTCCAGGACGTTCTTTCTGACAAACCAACCGTTTCATCTGCATTGTCTATAGGAGTAGACCAGAAAAACTCATCACAGCCATTTGCGTTATCTTCGTTCACTATGGCAGTGAGTTCGGCTGTTTGATGCTCGGTTACTCCTGTGACCTTATACACTTGATTTGGTGTTGTTCTCACCTTTTGGTGCATAACAGCCTTTTCAAGAACTGAGGACTTATTTTTGGACAAACGAGCAAACTCCACATAATTTTCATAAATCAGGTTTGTGTGGTTCTCGGGTCCGCTCTTGACAAACTCAGAACAGTCGACTTCATTCTCTACAGAAATTTCACTTATATCATCGTCCTCATTAAGTTCAGATGCGTTTTCAACATCAATTTTATTTTCTGAACTTAAATTGGCACTCAATGAGTCGAATTTTTGTATTGTTTCGGTCCTAAGTTTATGCTTATCATTTTCATCCAAAAGATATTTGGGCATGTCCTTATGGTCTTTGGACTTAATACAAGATTCAATTTTGTCCAGACCATACATATAAGTAGGATTCACATCATCAGACGATAAAACATTTTCACAGTTGTATGCTTCAGCATCGATTTCATCCTCCTTAAACTCAAGGAAGGGTAAAATCATGTGATGTATTTTCTGCCCTATTTCACAATTTAGATGCAGTTGAGTAATGTTAGCATAAAGTCTTTTAGCAATTAAACAAAACACATTCCTTTGTTTTAATAATTTCAAATTGTCTCTTTGCAAATAAATGTTTTCATCCTTAGACTTAAGTAGCTCCGACTCCTTCAGCTCAATCCACATCCTTCGCTCTTCACTCTTGGACAACACTCTGCTTATTTGGTCAGTTAGGTTAGAATTGGTGACCCTTGTTTGAGTTAAACAACTATCCAGATTTGAGATTCTTAAATTTAGGTTATTTAATTCCTTTTCATATGATTTCTATGGGATTTTGAATGAAATAAAAAGAGATTGTACCTTCTTGATCAATTCATCAAGTTCATTGATCTGCACACTGAGAGGTTTTGCTATGAAGCATAAGTCCTCTTGCTCCTTGGTGTCCTCATTTTCAACATTAGTATTGTATCCCCCCATGTGAGATACATCAGTTACCATTAGACACTTTCCACTGCTTTCACCGCCTCTTGCGACATACGCCTTTCCATGTGAAGGCTTTCTCACCTCATCATCTTCTGAGTCGGTTGACCACACCTGTACGCCACCGAACTCGTCATCCTCTGCCGAACCCTGTACAATAAGAGCATTCATAGAAGGATTAGTAGCAGCTTTCTTCCTCTTAATCTCTTCCAGCTTTTTCATCAGGATTGCATCTTCATCTTTCTCCTCGTCTTTCTCTGCCATTTTCTTCAAAACACAATCTTTGGCATAGTGATTATTTCCTCCACAGTAATAGCAGCTGACACCAGAATCTGCTTCAACCTTCGCCTCTTTCTTTGGTTCCTCAGTTTTCGGCTCCTCCCTTACCTTTTTAGAATTGTAGCTCCCCTGCCAGTTTCTGTTTTTATTGGTAGGAAACTTCTTCTTGATGAACCTCTTGGGATTTGACACCATCATAGCATAATCTTCTGAGGTTAGATCGTAGTCCTCCAGGTTCAGATCTTCGTCTTCCACTACATTCTTGATTTTAGAGAGGAGGGCCAAGGACCCCAAGTTTGAGACCACACTCTTCTCTTGCATCACTATCTTTTCTTGTGATTTCAGAATCCCCACCAGTTTCGCCAGCGAATATGTCTTGAACTGCTCGTGGGCTTTAACAGTAGACACTACAGCTCTCCATTCGGATCTTAAGACATTAAGAAAAGTGACCTTCTGTTCAATCAGCTTCCTTTCGATATCATGTTTGATCATCTTGCTGAGGAGATGATTGAAGCGATCAAACGTCTGTGTAACAGACTCATCGGGATTTTGCTTAAACTCTCCAAACTCAGACAAGAGCAAGGTCTAAATTGAGTGCTCCAAATCTACATCTGTGGAATACGGCTCTCGCAACCGATCCTAGATTTCTTTAGCGGTACTACAGGAACTCACCAACCTAAACGTGTCAGATTGAAGAGAAAATCGGATTAGTCTCAATGCTTTGATGTTGCACTGAAACTTCTCCTTTTCATCTTGAGCAATGTCTTTCACATCTTTTAACAGATCATTATACTCTTTCTGAGTTTTAATGATTCTGGATGTTCCTGAGTGAGCGAATGGTCCAGACACAATAGCTTCCCATATAAGATACCCATTATCTTCAGATCCGATGACATAGTCTTCAAAGTGATGCGCCCAAACTTCGTAATCTTCGGTGTAAAGAATAGGAATCTTTGTTGTTGATCCAATGTTGTTTGAGATGTTGATAGGATTAGATTGAGAATCGTCCATGCTTGATCGTTTAACTTGTTTGAAAGATCAGACTTGTATATATAATATTAGGGCAAAACGAATAAATAATAAGATACGTCAATTATGGAGTGACGGCTCAATAAATATCAGTTAATGCGGAATAAACCCTAATCACTTCTTTCATAGAAGAGATGTGTATGAATTACACAACCTCCTACTCTGATACCAATTGATGAGTTTATATAACTCTTTGATCGATTAGATCTTCTAACAGGTAAATAAAGAATGCGAAAAACAGTAAGATAAAGCACGAGAATGAATCTGAATATGTCGAATGATTCAATTACTTCAATCCTCAGCAGAGCTCGATTAAGAACTTCCGCTATAGAGGATTATAGGGTTACAAAAGATAAGAACGACGAATGCTATTAAATCTCTATCAAAGTCTATCGTACTTGAATGAATGCAAGCATCTATAAATAATAAACCCTACAAAACAACTCACGGATGGATAGGCCCACAATGGAGACAAAACTGGACTAACTAGCGAGCCCAAAGACGCAACACCTTCTGGACCTAACACACAACATAATAAACGTCAGGAACACTGATATATCTCGAGGAATCACTACTACCACAAGTTTCCTGATCTCATCTCATCTTTCCTTGATTCGAGTATGGATCCTCTGCTTCCAGTAGTACGGGCTTATACTACCTTCCACATCTATCCGTACATTCCTCAAGTACTGCCTTGACTCCACCAAGTCACTATTACTGCTAATAATCTATGCTACTCCCATCCTAGGCTTGCCCTAGGGAGTTCTCTTACTATACCCAATCCAGTCCTCAGCTACTGAAAGCCTCCATGTGATGCCAATGAGCCATCAGCTGAATACCATCACATGCAGTGAGGCTCAGATAATCCTTCGAGTAAAAGGCTCATCCCTACAACGGTTAGACTCAGAAAAGAGCTGCGCAATAGGGCCAAGTCTAGCACTCTGAGATTATTCAACCTTGTTCGCATGTGATGTGACGCATTCACCTAATGGCTAACTCCCATCACTTAGAGTCCCACAAAGCACAAAGCAAGCAACATTCAGACATAGGAGACTACTCAAGCAATTCTATCCTTATAATGGGAAACTATACTAGCATACAATGCTAAGCTCATGTTATCAGGCATAACCTAAACAGGCTATCCTACTGCTGTCTACTCAATCCCAGCATGCAATTTTCATATACTGAAGCACATAAAGCAGACACATAAGACATCACATCTAGATCCTTAGTCCTATTCGAGCATGCAGTTCTACTGAAACTGATAAACATACATAAACTTGTATGGGTACATTGGGGAATACTTACTTCAGCTCGGCCGGTTACTCACATCACACACTTTGTTCCTTCTTAAAATTCTACTTAACCTTTTAGAAAACTTTTTTCTTTTTCAAAATCTAGTAATCCCTTGATTTGTGTAACACCATAAATTTCAAAACAAAATTTTTCAATTTTCTTATAAAACAAAATTCGATTAATATTCATCAAACAACCATATTAATTATCCAATATAGGTCAATACAAAATCCCAAGATCACAATGTAAAAACTCCGAGTGTGTGTGTACGGATCAAGCCGGCGCCTTCCCGCGGTCGTCACTAGTACCTGAAACAATAACATCAAACACTGTAAGCACAAAGCTTAGTGAGTTCCCCAAAATACCACATATAATACATATTAGCCACTCGAGGCTATAACTGTGTGGGTCCGTGCACCCAAACTCTGTGAACCCTCAGGTTCTAGCTCTGATAAACATGCACCACATAAATCACATAAATAATGCAGTACAACACATAACATACATAGCATACAAATACTCTATCACATAACTCTGGTTACCTACTCAAGGTAATAGTATAGTGAGAAGACTCACCTCGCGTATCTCGGTATCTCATGAATCCTGGAAATCCATCGTGCTCGATCCTCTGAGCTCTAATCCCCCTATAACATTATATGTCTCTAATTAACACTTTATATCTCTAAGGTTGACTATCCCTAAGAAGTCAACACAGGTCAACTCTGGTCAACGGTCAACGATCAACTTTGACTGGACTCGGCGAGTACTACGGCGACTCGGCGAGTGTAGACGTTTTCACCAACCCTCTGAAGTCCCCTTACTACACGTCGAGTATCCCCCCTTACTCGATGAGTTTCACCTGAAGGAATCGCGGGGCCACCCCGACTCAACTCGCCGAGTCTCAAGAACAACTCGGCGAGTCCCGGTTTGACTCAGTCCACTCGTCATCCCTCTCCAACTCACCCTGACTCACTGAGTCTACCCATGACTCGATTGGACCACTCACTGAGCAATCCCAAGGCAATCTTCAAACTACTCGCCGAGTCGGATGAACAGACTCGGCGAGTCCATGCCATGCAACCACTCCAACTTGCTTCTAAGGTCAGATCTGCTTCCACAATCCATAGATCTGGCCTCCCTAGACTGATTCATCACGTAAAGCTCCTATCTTGGTGCCCATAACACACCCCATAGCTCATAAATGGATTTTTGACCTAAGGCATGAGGATTCCAATCCAAAGCCTCCATTGATTCCCAAAAAGCTTGGGTAAAGGGACACTCTGGACCTCTAAGGGTCCAGATCTATGGTTTAAACCTCATAAGGGACCAAGAGGACACTAGATCTTGCCATAAAAGGGTTCAGCAAACCCTAAATCTAGATAAACAACAACAAGGAAGAAGATAACTCGAATTTATTACCACAATAGTGATGCTTTGGACTCCAAACCCACAGAAGTGGCTCCTCTTGCTTTCCCTTGGCTAGCTCTTCTCCTTCCTTGCAACAATGACACCTCCAAGATCAATAATGGCCTCCTACTTAGCTCCAAATGCTCACACTCGATTAGGGTTTCACTCAAGGGACTGGTGAGCACAAATGACGACCATTAGGCCCTTTAAATAGGTCTCAAACCTGAGAAATTAGGGTTTCATTACACAGCGCTGACTCGCCGAGTCCAGGCGCGATCCCGCGTCCAGATCCGCATCCCTAGTCGGCGAGTCTGAGCTCCAACTCGCCGAGTCCCCTCTCAAATCACCAAAAATACAAATATACAAGATACCTGAAAAATCTGGCTATTACAACTCTCCCCCACTAGGACTAGACTTCACCCTCGAAGTCTCGCTCTAAAAACAGCTCCGGATGCTGCTCCTGCATCATACGCTCTGGCTCCCAGGTCATCTCTGATCCCCTCCGGTGTTGCCACTGAACCAACACCAGAGGTACCTCCTTATTTCTCAGAACCTTGACCTTTCGATCCTGGATGGCCACTGGTCTCTCGGCATAATTCAGGCTTGCATCCACCTGAATATCCTCTAACGGAACCACTGCTCATTCATCGGCTATACACTTCCTCAACTGCGACACATGAAAAGTGTCGTGAATCTGTCCCAACTCTGCAGTAAACTCCAACCGATAGGCTACCCGGCCTATCCTCGCAATCACACGAAATGGACCTATAAATCGGGGGCCCAACTTGCCCCTCTTCCTGAACCGAATCACTCCTTTCCTAGGAGAAACCTTCAGGAGAACGAAGTCGACGACCTGAAATTCAAGCTCGGACCGGCGCCTGTCCGCATAACTCTTTTGTCGGCTCTGGGCGGTCAATAACCTCTGTCTGACCCGCTGTATCTGCTCGGTCGTCTGAATCATGATCTCTGTACTGCTCTCTACCCAACCTCACCCCAACAAATGGGAGTCCGACACCTCCTACCATACAACAGCTCAAAGGCCGGCATACCGATGCTCGAATGATGGCTGTTATTGTAGGAAAACTCTACCAAGGGTAAATACGTATCCCAGCTACCCCCAAAATCCAATACACATGCTCGAAGCATGTAATCAATCGTCTGAATCGTCCGCTCACTCTGGCCGTCTGTCTGGGGATGATATGCGGTACTAAAATGCACTTTAGTACCCAACTCCTCATGAAATTTCTTCCAGAATCGGGAAGTGAAGCGCACATCACGGTCCGAAACAATCGAGATCGGCACCCCATGCCGAGATACCACTTCTCTCACATAAACCTCCGCCAACTTCTCCGCCGAAGAACTCTCACTGATGGCAAGAAAGTGAGCGCTCTTCGTCAACCTATCCACAATCACCCAAATTGCATCAACTCCTCTGGCAGTCCTCAGCAATCTGGTGATGAAATCCATAGTGATCTGTTCCCACTTCCACTCGGGAACCTCTAATGGCTGCAACTTGCCATGTGGTCTCTGATGCTCGGCCTTAACCCTTCGACAGGTCAAACACCTCTCGACAAACCATGCGACGTCCCTCTTCATACAAGGCCATCAATACTCTTTCCTCAAATCCAAATACATTTTCGTAGCCCCGGGATGGATCGAAAATTTCGATCTATGAGCTTCCTCCATCAATGTAGTACGCGTACCGCCCACAAACGGTACCCAAATCCGGCCCTGAAAAGTCATAAGCCCTCGACTATCCGAAACGAACTCTGAAACCATCCCAAGGAAGCTCCTGATCTCAGAGGGTGACTTTGGCACCTCCCAACTCATCACCGCATCAACCTTGGCCGGATCGACCAATATCCCCTTCTAATTAACGAGTTGCCCCAGGAACTGGACCTCCCGCAACCAGAAATCGCACTTGGAAAACTTTGCATAAAGTTTCTCCGATCTCAAAACCCCAAGAACTTCCCTCAAATGCTCCTCATGCTGCTCTCTAGATCTCGTATATACCAGAATATCATCGATGAATACAATCACCGACCGATCCAACATCGGCCTGCATACCCTGTTCATGAGGTCCATGAACACAGCCGGGGCATTGTTGATCCCAAAAGGCATCACCACAAACTCATAATGCCCATAACGCATCCTGGATGCTGTCTTCTGGACGTCCTCGTCCCGCACTCTCACCTGATGATAACCCGACCTCAAATCGATCTTGGAGAACCAAGATGCTCCCTGTAACTGATCGAATAAATCGTCGAAACTCGGCAACGGGTAACGGTTCTTGACCGTCAGCTTATTCAATTCTCGGTAATCAATACACATTCGATGCGAGCCATCCTTCTTCTTCACAAACAGAATGGGTGCTCCCCACGGCGAGCTACTCGGCCGAATAAACCCCTTCCCCAGCAGCTCCTGAAGCTGGGAGGATAACTCTTGCATCTCTGGAGGTGAAAGACGATAAGGCACCTTAGCGATAGGCGCGGCTCCCGGAATCAAATCAATACTGAACTTCACTTGCCTCACGGGAGGCACACCCGATAATTCTTCGGGAAAAACATCTAGAAACTCACGCACCACCGGAACTTCATCCACTGAACTCGGTCTCTCGGAGATCACTTGCGTATCCATCACATACGCCACAAAACCCTTACAGCCCTACTGTAAACACTGCCTCGCCCTAACGGCCAAACAAAAGGTTGATCCAGAACGTGTACCCTCGCCGTATACCGAAAGAACTCCCCCACTAGGATCTCGTATGGTCACCAGTTGACGCTCGCAGTCCATGCCCACTATGACACAGACATGCCCACTATGACACAGACATCACTCATCTCAATAGGAACCAGATCGATCGGAAACTCAACCCCAAAAATCTCTAACACACATCCCCGGAGGACCTCCGTGGCACAAATCACTCTGTCGGCAGCTATGGAAACCCGCAGAGGCCGACTCTTGGCTAGCTCTTCTCCTTCCTTGCAACAATGACACCTCCAAGATCAATAATGGCCTCCTACTTAGCTCCAAATGCTCACACTCGATTAGGGTTTCACTCAAGGGACTGGTGAGCACAAATAACGGCCATTAGGCCCTTTAAATAGGTCTCAAACCTGAGAAATTAGGGTTTCATTACACAGCGCTGACTCGCCGAGTCCATATCCTGGACTCGCCGAGTCCAGGCGCGATCCCGCATCCAAATCCGCGTCCCTACTCGGCGAGTCTGAGCTCCAACTCGCCGAGTCCCCTCTCAAATCACCAAAAATACAAATATACAAGATACCTTAAAAATCCGGCTGTTACAACTCTCCCCCACTAGGACTAGACTTCGCCCTCGAAGTCTCGCTCTAAAAACAGCTCCGGATGCTGCTCCTGCATCATACGCTCTGGCTCCCAGGTCATCTCTGATCCACTCCGGTGTTGCCACTAAACCAACACCAGAGGTACCTCCTTATTTCTCAGAACCTTGATCTTCCGATCCCGAATGGCCACTGGTCTCTCGGCATAATTCAGGCTTGCATCCACCTGAATATCCTCTAACGGAACCACTGCCGATTCATCGGCTATACACTTCCTCAACTGCGGCACATGAAAAGTGTCGTGAATCTGTCCCAACTCTGCTGGAAACTCCAACCGATAGGCTACCTGGCCTATCTTCGCAATCACACGAAATGGACCTATAAATCGGGGCCCCAACTTGCCCCTCTTCCTGAACCGAATCACTGCTTTCCTAGGAGAAACCTTCAGGAGAACGAAGTCGCCAACCTGAAATTCAAGCTCGGACCGGCGCCTGTCCGCATAACTCTTTTGTCGGCTCTGGGCGGTCAATAACCTCTGTCTGACCCGCTGTATCTGCTCGGTCGTCTGAATCACGATCTCTTTATTGCCCATCACTCTCTGCCCAACCTCACCCCAACAAATGGGAGTTCGACACCTCCTACCATACAACAGCTCAAAGGGCGGCATACCGATGTTCGAATGATGGCTGTTATTGTAGGAAAACTCTGCCAAGGGTAAATACGTATCCCAGCTACCCCCAAAATCCAATACACATGCTCGAAGCATGTCCTCAAGCGTCTGAATCGTCCACTCACTCTGGCCGTCTGTCTGGGGATGATATGCGGTACTAAAATGCAGTTTAGTACCCAACTCCTCATGAAATTTCTTCCAGAATCGGGAAGTGAAGCGCACATCACGGTCCGAAACAATCGAGATCGGCACCCCATGCCGAGATACCACTTCTCTCACATAAACCTCCGCCAACTTCTCCGCCGAAGAACTCTCACTGATGGCAAGAAAGTGAGCGCTCTTCGTCAACCTATCCACAATCACCCAAATTGCATCAACTCCTCTGGCAGTCCTCGGCAATCTGGTGATGAAATCCATAGTGATATGTTCCCACTTCCACTCGGGAACCTCTAATGGCTGCAACTTGCCATGTGGTCTCTGATGCTCGGCCTTAACCCTTCGACAGGTCAAACACCTCTCGACAAACCATGCGACGTCCCTCTTCATACAAGGCCATCAATACTCTTTCCTCAAATCCAAATACATTTTCGTAGCCCCGGGATGGATCGAAAATTTCGATCTATGAGCTTCCTCCATCAATGTAGTACGCGTACCGCCCATAAACGGTACCCAAATCCGGCCCTGAAAAGTCATAAGCCCTCGACTATCCGAAACGAACTCTGAAACCAAACCAACGAACCGTTCTTTCTTCTGCATCTCCGGATGCACAGCCTCGACCTGTGCCCCATGAATGGCGTCCAGAACTGGAGCTATCACGATCAATCTCAAACATACATTTCGCAGTGGAGTACTCTCTGCCCTGCGGCTCAACGCGTCGGCTACCACATTAGCCTTGCCCGGGTGGTACAGGATCTCACAATCATAATCCTTGACCACATCTAACCACCTCCCCTGCCGCATATTTAGGTTAGGATGATCCATCAAGTACTTCAAGCTCTTATGGTCCGTGTATATCGTACAACGAACCCATTACAAGTAGTGTCGCCAAATCTTGAGGGCGAACACCACTGCCCCCAACTCTAAATCATGTGTGGGATATCTCGTCTCATGAGGCTTCAACTGCCTCGATGCATATGCTATCACAGGTCCCTTCTGCATCAGCACCGCTCCCAGCCTTAAAATCGATGCATCACAAAATACCACAAAATCTTCCATCCCTTCCGGAAGAGCTAATACCGGAGCTTCGCACAACCTTTGGCGAAGCGTCTCAAAGGAGGTCTGCTGCTCGGGACCCCATAAAAATGTAACACCCTTCCGGGTCAATCTAGTGAGTGGCACTGCGATCTTGGAGAAATCCTTGATAAACCTCCGATAGTACCCTGCCATCCCAAGGAAGCTCCTGATCTCAGAGGGTGACTTTGGCACCTCCTAACTCATCACCGCATCAACCTTGGCCGGATCGACCAATATCCCCTTCTGATTAATGAGTTGCCCCAGGAACTGGACCTCCCGCAACCAGAAATCGCACTTGGAAAACTTTGCATAAAGTTTCTCCGATCTCAAAACCCCAAGAACTTCCCTCAAATGCTCCTCATGCTGCTCTCTAGATCTCGAATATACCAGAATATCATCGATGAATACAATCACCGACCGATCCAACATCGGCCTGCATACCCTGTTCATGAGGTCCATGAACACAGCCGGGGCATTGTTGATCCCAAAAGGCATCACCACAAACTCATAATGCCCATAACGCATCCTGGATGCTGTCTTCTGGACGTCCTCGTCCCGCACTCTCACCTGATGATAACCCGACCTCAAATCGATCTTGGAGAACCAAGATGCTCCCTGTAACTGATCGAATAAATCGTCGAAACTCGGCAACGGGTAACGGTTCTTGACCGTCAGCTTATTCAATTCTCGGTAATCAATACACATTCGATGCGAGCCATCCTTCTTCTTCACAAACAGAATGGGTGCTCCCCACGGCGAGCTACTCGGCCGAATAAACCCCTTCCCCAGCAGCTCCTGAAGCTGGGAGGATAACTCTTGCATCTCTGGAGGTGCAAGACGATAAGGCACCTTAGCGATAGGCGCGGCTCCCGGAATCAAATCAATACTGAACTTCACTTGCCTCACGGGAGGCACACCCGATAATTCTTCGGGAAAAACATCTAGAAACTCACGCACCACCGGAACTTCATCCACTGAACTCGGTCTCTCGGAGATCACTTGCGTATCCATCACATACGCCACAAAACCCTTACAGCCCTACTGTAAACACTGCCTCGCCCTAACGGCCAAACAAAAGGTTGATCCAGAACGTGTACCCTCGCCGTATACCGAAAGAACTCCCCCACTAGGATCTCGTATGGTCACCAGTTGACGCTCGCAGTCCATGCCCACTATGACACAGACATGCCCACTATGACACAGACATC
Organism: Lactuca saligna; assembly: GCF_052625555.1. Classification (NCBI taxonomy): domain Eukaryota; kingdom Viridiplantae; phylum Streptophyta; class Magnoliopsida; order Asterales; family Asteraceae; genus Lactuca; species Lactuca saligna. The sequence goes on from NC_136421.1 coordinate 232,346,362, forward strand.
ACTCATCTCAATAGGAACCAGATCGATCGGAAACTCAACCCCAAAAATCTCTAACACACATCCCCGGAGGACCTCCGTGGCACAAATCACTCTGTCGACAGCTATGGAAACCCGCAGAGGCCGACTCAATGCCTCACGACTAACACTGATATGCTGACTAAAGGCCAAAGATACAAAAGACCGACTCGCACCCGAGTCAAATAACACTAAAGCAGGCACAGAGTTCACAAGGAAGGTACCTATGCATAAGATAATATAAGCATAATATCTCAACACCAAAATAAATATATAGAAGGAAACGTACCAGCCACAACGTCGGGTGCAGCGCGAACCTCTTCCGCAGTCAGCTGAAAGGCTCTCCCTCGAGCTCTCGGTGCCTCGGCCTTCACGGGACGACTCTCTGTAGCTCTGATTGCGGCAGGAGCAGATCCCTGAGATGCTCCGCGCAGCAGCAGACACTCTGCCTTCCGGTGTCCGGTCTGGTTGCAGTGAAAACACACTGCAAACCCCTTAGGGCAATCCTTGGCCATATGCCCCTCCTTGCCACATTTGTAGCAAGATCATGCTCGACAGACTCCATCATGACCCTTGCCGCACTTCCTGCAAGTGCGGCCCTTCTGGCTCCATCAAGTACTTCAAAATCTAGTAATCCCTTGATTTGTGTAACACCGTAAATTTCAAAACAAAATTTTCAATTTTCTTATAAAACAAAATTCGATTAATATTCATCAAACAACCATATTAAATATCCAATATAGGTCAATACAAAATCCCAAGATCACAATGTAAAAACTCCGAGTGTGTGTGTACGGATCAAGCCGGCGCCTTCCCGCGGTCATCACTAGTACCTGAAACAATAACATCAAACACTGTAAGCACAAAGCTTAGTGAGTTCCCCAAAATACCACATATAACACATATTAGCCACTCGAGGCTATAACTCTGTGGGTCCGTGCACCCAAACTCTGTGAACCCTCAGGTTCTAGCTCTGATAAACATGCACCACATAAATCACATAGAAATAATGCAGTACAACACATAACATACATAGCATACAAATACTCTATCACATAACTCTGGTTACCTACTCAAGATAATAGTATAGTGAGAAGACTCACCTCGTGTATCTCGGTATCTCACGAATCCTGGAAATCCCTCGTGCTCGATCCTCTGAGCTCTAATCCGCCTATAACATTATATGTCTCTAATTAACACTTTATATCTCTAAGGTTGACTATCCCTAAGAAGTCACCACAGTTCAACTCTGGTCAACGGTCAACGGTCAGCTTTGATCGGACTCAGCGAGTGCTACGGCGACTCGGCGAGTCTAGACATTTTCACCAACCCTCTGAAATCCCCTTACTACACGTCGAGTATCCCCCCTTACTCGACGAGTTTCACCTGAAGGAATCGCGGGGCCACCCCGACTCAACTCGCCGAGTCTCAAGAACAACTCGGCGAGTCCCAGTTTGACTCAGTCCACTCGTCATCCCTCTCCAACTCACCCTGACTCACTGAGTCTACCCATGACTCGATTGGACCACTCACTGAGCAATCCCAAGGCAATCTTCAAACTACTCGCCGAGTCGGATGAACAGACTCGGCGAGTCCATGCCATGCAACCACTCCAACTTGCTTCTATGGTCAGATCTGCTTCCATAATCCATAGATCTGGCCTCCCTAGACTGATTCATCATGTAAAGCTCCTATCTTGTTGCCCATAACACACCCCATAGCTCATAAATGGAGTTTTGACCTAAGGCATGAGGATTCCAATCCAAAGCCTCCATTGATTCCCAAAAAGCTTGGGTAAAGGGACACTCTGGACCTCTAAGGGTCCAGATCTATGGTTCAAACCTCATAAGGGACCAAGAGGACACTAGATCTTGCCATAAAAGGGTTCAACAAACCCTAAATCTAGATAAACAACAACAAGGAAGAAGATAACTCGAATTTATTACCACAATAGTGATGCTCTGGACTCCAAACCCACAGAAGTGGCTCCTCTTGCTTTCCCTTGGCTAGCTCTTCTCCTTCCTTGCAACAATGACACCTCCAAGATCAATAATGGCCTCCTACTTAGCTCCAAATGCTCACACTCGATTAGGGTTTCACTCAAGGTACTGGTGAGCACAAATGACGGCCATTAGGCCCTTTAAATAGGTCTCAAACCCGAGAAATTAGGGTTTCATTACACAGCGCTGACTCGCCGAGTCCATATCCTGGACTCGCCGAGTCCAGGCGCGATCCCGCGTCCAGATCTGCGTCCCTACTCGGCGAGTCTTAGCTCCAACTCGCCGAGTCCCCTCTCAAATCACCAAAAATACAAATATACAAGATACCTGAAAAATCCGGCTGTTACAATTTGAGTTCAGACACCCCTGAAAGTCTGTCCGAATCCCTCAAAACAGGGCTCTGATGCCAACTTGTAACATCCCAAAAATTATGGACCAAAAATTTCATTTTTAATTAAGTGATTTGCAAAAACGTTAGTAACAAAATATCATTCGACCATATCATTTAATATAACATGTGTCGCATTTGTAAACCAGAACGTAAATCATAATAATATCAGAGTACAAATCCCAGAATGTCTCATAGTGTGAAAAAACAAGAGCGTGTGTGTGATATGCCGCTACCGTGCCAGCTCCTTCCCTTAGGCTAAAGTGGTACTTGAAACAACAACTAAAAACCGTAAGCACGAAGCTTAGTGATTTCCCTTAACGTACCGCATACCAAATAACCACATAACATACAAATATTGTCAGGCATATCTGGGTGCCCGACCTACCCCTTCGACCCTCTCGACTGGATACTGACTAGCATATCTGGGTGCTAGTCTCCCCTTCGGTCCTTTCGACTAGATACTAACTAGCATATCTGGGTGCCGGTCTCCCCTTCGGTCCTTTCGACCAGATACTAACTAGCATATCTGGGTGCTGGTCTCCCCTTCGGTCCTTTTGACTGGATAGTGACTAGCATATCTGGGTGCTGGTCTCCCCTTCGGTCCTTTCGACTAGATACTGGGGACTATTTCACCCCTACCACTACCACATAACACGTATCACATAATCTATTTAGCATGGCTGGGCATGACTGCCCCTTCGGCCCTATCGACCGGTAACCTGGGGACTATCTCCCCTACTATCACTAGCACATAGCATCATATCGTACAAACACATAAACATAAAACAGGTAGTGGCAATCCTAGATGAATATCACAGAGAAAATCATCTAATCATACAATTCCTACTAGTGGGCCGGTATTGTGGCCTTAGACGCACTGCTACTAGAAGGTAACTCACCTCGAAGTAGTTGCTGAAAGTCTGATTGCTAAGCGCCTGAACGTTGAACCGGAACTCCCCGGCTACAATTTCCATAAACACTAATTAAGATACTGATAACTAATATTAGGGTAAAATGACTATTTTACCCCCCGGTCAAAGTCAACATCCTAGTCAAAGTCAAATTCTTGGTTGACCAGACTCGCTGAGTTGGCTCGCCAACTCGCCGAGTCCCTTCCATCTGTTTTAGTTTTATACCCCTTCTACTCGTCGAGATTAATGAAGACTCGATGCATTCTTCCTTGATACACACATACTAAGTGTAAGTTCATCTGACTCACCGAGTTGAAGAACAACTCGTCGAGTCCAAGGCAATCTTCATCAGACTCGCCGAGTTGCTCATCCAACTCGCTGAGTCCACAACTATCTTCATAGGACTCGCCGAGTCCATCGTTCTACTCACCGAGTTCATCCAGTCCTTTTTCCATACAGACCTGATTTGAGCCATGCAGCGGCTCCAAACCACAGATCTAGGCTTCTAGGGCATTCTTATCACGTAAAGTTGCAAACTTTGCGTGCATGCATAGCTTTAGGAGCTTCAATGTCCAAACCAAGCTCTTAATGGGATTTTAAGCTCAAGAGGGATCTAATCACAAATATGACTGAAACTTAACACTTCTAGAAGGTAATGAGAGTCCAGATCTGAAGTATAACCCAACCATAAGGTTTCTCTACAAGGATTTGGGGTTTTAGGGCTTAAAGGCAACAATTTAGGGACAACCAAGATCTAATAGATCAATAATCAAGATGGAAACTTTATTACCAGAATGGATGGCCACAAATGAATGTGTTCTGGATCTAAGTCCCCTTCCTTGACCTCTTCAACCTCTCCCTTCTTCTACTTGCTCCAAAGTGCACCAAAAGTCCCTTCACAAAGCAACAATCACTCAAACTTACCAATGGAGGCTAAGGTTTCGATAAGGAATGCTTTGAGAGTGATGGACGCTGAGATGGGGCTATAAGGATGTTTAAATAGGGTGCAAACCCTAAGGATTAGGGTCTACTCCTGATTGGCCTTCTCGCCGAGTCCAGGCGTGGACTCGCCGAGTAGATCACTTAAAGCCCGCATCCACTCGACATCTACTCGGTGAGTCAGGGCAACAACTCGCCGAGTAGCTCTTCCCAAAAAGAACAGTTAATCAAAATAAGTACATACCAGGAACAAGGAGTTACATCTCTTCTGAGTCTAACCATTGTAGGGATGAGTCCTTTACTCGAAGGATTATCTGAGCCTCGTCACATGTGATGGTATTTAGGTAGTGGCTAATTGGCATTATGAAGATGCTTTTAGTAACTGAGGACTAGGTGAAGGTTGGAGCTTACCCTAGGACAAACCTAGGATGGGAGTAGTGCTGGGAGCATTAGTAGTAGTAAGGGACTTGGTGAAGTTGAGGCAATCCTTGAGGAAAGTACGGATAGATATGGAAGGTAGTAAGGGCCCATACTATTGGAAGTAGAGGATATATACTCGAGTCAAGGAGGGATGAGATAAGACCAGGGAACTTCTAATGAGTGTGAAATTCCTCGGTAGTGAGGAGTATTCTAATGAAAGTTATGCTATATTGAAGAATGGTGACGTTGCGTGAGAGACCAGTGGGCAGTTCAGGTGCCGGTGATGGATCAGGCTCGGGTTCAGGAATTGAGCAGCTCGGGGAGTAGATGAGAGAGTTTATATCAGTTGAGATTATGCATAGTATTCTAGATTGTCTCAAGATGATATTCTCAGGGGTTGTTCAAAGCAGGCACGGTATGCGACGATTAGGAATGTAGTGAGAAGTTGTAGGGTTGTGAGCCGAAGCAGACTTCGAGGACGAAGTCTAGTTTAAGTGGGGGAGAGTTGTAACACCCCAAATTCAGAAGGTCAAGGAAGGAAAGAAAAACCCAAGTCAAGAGGTCTACTCCTCGAGTCCATGGAGGAACTCGAAGAGTGGGAGCGACTTCCATGTCACGGATTAAGTGGCCGACTCGGCGAGTTAGGGGACTGACTCGCCAAGTCTGGCTTGGTTTGGGAAACCCTAATTTCGAGACTCGGTTCCCTATTTAAGCATCATATTCTCATTCCCATAGCCTCATCTTCAGCCCCCTGACCCCAAACCCTCACCCACGAAACCCTAGTGCACCATGTGAGTGTTTGATCCACCTTTGTGTGATTTTTTTTCTCTTGAAGAGGAAGAAGGAGAAGAAGGCAGTTGGAGGTTCAAGAAGGAGGAAGTAGATCTAGAAGATACACTCTAATGGTTGCGTTTCTTGGTAATCAAGTCTTCATCTTAGCTTTTAATTTATTAAATCTCTTCATAGTCCTGTTTATGAAGATTTTGGTCCATGAATGAGTGTGTGTGGGATTTAGACGTCCCCAAATAAGATCCTTTCAGATCTGAGAGTATTGTGGGTGGTTAAGGCATAAAGGTGGAAGCTTTATGCCATTAGAACTCCCCATGCAATGTATTAGAGGTTGTTATGGCCTTTTGAGTAAAAGGTACATACATGAGCTTTGCGTGCTATTCCGAACCTAGAAGGTTAGATCTGGGTCCGGGATGCTTTGTCCTCGACTGGAATCATTTGAATAGATTTGGACATAGAGGGACTTGGCGAGTCACTTATAGGAATCGGCGAGTCAGGTCGTTTCCTTGCCATAAAACCCTTCTATTATTGGGTATGAGTTAAGTTGGAAGGGTACTCAGTCAGTTTGGGTTCTTAGAGGACCTACAGATCATCATACTCGACAAGTTCATGGAGGAACTCGGTGAGTCCATGGTAATCTCCCAACCCATGAAGATGGACTCGACAAGTTGTTAATATAACTCAGTGAGTCATAGACTAGACACATTCATATCATGAAGATGGACTCGAGGAGTTCGACGGTGAACTTGGTGAGTCAGTTGAATAAGGGTCCCGATGTGTTGAAGGGTGAACTCAATGAGATGAAGGAAGACTTGACGAGTTGGTTGGCAATTTTAGGATCCTGAGCGTTAGGACTCGACATGTTGATGGAGCAACTCGCCGAGTCAAGTCAATCTGGAAGTGCTGACTTTGACCATGGATCGTTGACTTTGAATTTGTCCAGAGTTGACTAAGTTTGACTTCCGAAGGGCATTTTGGGACTAATTGTTATTTTGGTATTGTAGCTAAGGGAGCTAGGGGAGTAGTAGCTCGGGGGATAGTCAGATAGCAACCAGGGGTGTTTTTTCCAGTCTTCAGCCGTGCGAGGTGAGTCTCCTCATTGTTTTTATGGGTCTAAGGCACCAATGCCAGCCCATTATGTGATGGGTTTTGAGCATTCTAACACTTCCTAAGTGTACATGCAACCCTAATAACCTTGGATCTATGTTTGTCTAATTTGTCATGCAAAGTTGAATTCCAAGGTTATATCCTATCTAGCATACATGGGGAACAATTTTAACATAAAGTATAGATAGAATAACTTACCTTGTTGTTGCTTGTGTTCCTTGAAACCTTGTGAGCCTAGCACCTCAAGTGGTGATGCCTCAAATGCTTCACACAACACCAAATACTCTTGGAAGAACTTATGAGAGAATACTCACTTCTCCAAATCGGCCAAGCCCTCTATTTCTTTGTTGCAACCGATTTTGGTGGAGATTATGCTTCTTATATAGTGTTGACACATCTAGGGTTAAACCCTAATGTGTCATGACTCTTCATTTCCATGACCCATGGGTTTGTAACTCCCATGGAGCATCCATGGAGCATCCTATGGGTGGAACCCAACTTGATGATCCATGGAGCCTTTTAGCCCACTATACAAGATATGGATGATTTACTTAATCAACCCATATATTTAATTAGTTATCTTTTGATCACTTAATTAATTCTAAATTAATTCTTGATCAAACTAATCAAATAATATTATTAATATATTAGAACTTATAATATATTAATAATCTCCAAGCGTTATTTCTCTCATTTAGTTTATCCAATTGCATGGTGCCATGCAACCCAAATGGACCATGCCGGGTCGGGTCAAGTACATACCAGAAATAGTTATGGACTTAGACACCTTATCCAACAGTCTCCCACTTGGATAAGTCTAGTAACTATTACTGCAAGTATGACTTCAGGAACCGATCGGCAATCGTAGCTCTTTACAAGGTTTCTCGAAACTTGAGAAGATGATGGTACGCCATTTAAGATAAGTGATCATATAATCCTCTGTTCTAGATATCAGTCGGACAAATACATGGAACAATGTCTTACTTATTGTCCAACATTTGTTTCCTGATTTCCGATTTGTTTGACAAAGAACTTTATTGAACACATCAATCTAGTTCTGACCGGGCCCGGTACATAGGTCAAAACAAAATCATCGAGGGGCCCAGATATCAGCTTCTAATCCAAGAAGGAACAGATAAACTTCGACTCATATGTTTGTTCTACTACTTATTGAATTACACATAAGAGCACGATTTTATAACATCGAGTTACCAATGCGTTTTTCGTACAATTAATGCATAACCAACTCGTAAGTAACAAATCATATCTCTAGGTTTAAAGACTTATATGATATTACCGTCTCACGATCACTCGAGATAGAATTCCATGAAGTGATTCCAGTGAGCGTGGGTTGTGTCCAATGCTCAGAACTTATGAGCACTCATGATTGTTGTAGCCTTGTCCCAGACCTCTACAACCAAGCATGACAGTCTTGATTCATACCTACTTCCGACATATGACCGACTGTGGAGGTTTGAATAATATGTTATACCAAACAAAATTATTCTGGAAGTCAAAACATGCAAAAGAAATATAGTAAACGATCGACAAGAGATAGCAACACTTTACTCATAAATAAAACACTTTTATTCATCATCAAATGTCAATTAAACTTTACAAATTTCAAGATTATCTAACTACTAAATCTAATATCATCCTTCAGCCCTATGCTCCGAGCATGCTGGAGATGCTTAACCCGAGTCAGTCCCTTCGTGAGGGGATCTGCTGGGTTCTCATCCGATGATACCCTCTTTGCCACGAGGAGTCCTTCTTCGATCCGATGTCTGATGAAATGGTATTTTCTGTCGATGTGTCTGGATCTCCCGTGATCCCTTGGTTCCTTGGCTAAGGCAACAGCACTTTCACTATCACAAAAAATTTCCATCGGCTCTTTAATAGCTGGTACAACTCCAAGGTCTCCAATGAAGTTCCTCAGCCATAACGCCTCCTTTGCTGCTTCGCTAGCTGCAATATACTCTGATTCACAAGTAGAATCTGCCACTGTCTCTTGCTTGGAACTTTTCCAAGAAATTGCTCCTCCATTTAGGGTAAAGACCCAGCCCGACTGAGAGCGGAAGTTATCCCTATCAGTCTGGAAGCTAGCATCACTATACCCTACAACTCTCAAGTCATCACTCCCACCGAGGGTAAGGACCCAGTCCTTAGTCCTTCGTAGGTACTTGAGAATATTCTTTACCGCAATCCAGTGTGCCTTGCCAGGGTTCCCCTGAAACCTGCTAACCATGCTCAAGGCAAAGGCTACATCAGGTCGAGTACACGTCATAGCATACATGATCGAACCTACAGCCGAAGCATAAGGTAATCGACTCATTTCTGCTATCTCAGCCTCAGTGCTAGGGCTTTGTGTCTTACTCAGCTTGGCGCTACTCTGGATGGGCAACTCTCCTTTCTTGGAGTTTTGCATTCTGAATCTCTTCAGAATCTTCTCCAAGTAGGTACTTTGACTAAGTCCAATTAGTCTTTTACTCCGATCTCTCAAGATTCTTATCCCCAAAATATAGGCAGCTTCACCAAGGTCCTTCATAGCGAAACACTTTCCAAGCCAGGACTTTACTTCCTGCAAGGTTGGAATGTCGTTTCCTATGAGTAGTATGTCATCCACATACAATACCAAAAAGCTAACTATACTCCCACTAGCCTTGACATATACACAAGATTTATCTTCACTCCTAGAACAGCCAAATTCCTTGACCTTTTCATCAAAGCAAAGATTCCATCTGCGAGGTGCTTGCTTTAATCCATAAATGGATTTCTCAAGCTTACACACTCTATTAGGGTACTCGTTACTGACAAAACCCTCTGGCTGACTCATGTAAACATCTTCAGCCAACTTTCCATTAAGGAAAGCGGTTTTGACATCCATTTGCCAAATTTCATAGTCATGAAATGCGGCTATGGCTAACAGAACCCGAATAGACTTAATCTTGGCTACCGGAGAAAAGGTCTCATCATAGTCCACTCCAAGAATTTGAGAGAAGCCCTTTGCAACCAGTCTAGCCTTATAAGTGTGTACTTTACCATCCATGTCGGTCTTCTTTTTGAAGACCCATTTGCACCCTACAGTCTTTCGACCTGGTACATTCTCAACCAAGTTCCAAACTTGATTGTCATACATGGATTGTATCTCGCTATCCATAGCCTCTTTCCATTTGGCAGACTCGGGGCCTGCCATGGCTTCCTCGTAGCTGTTAGGGTCATCTTGACTTACTAGTGTCTCATCACTAATAAGTGTCTCACCTTCTGCAGTAATATGGAATCCATAGTAATGCTCAGGTGCACTCCTAACTCTCGTGGAACGCCTCAGAGGTACAGATTCGTCAATTGGCTCAACAGGAGTTTCCTCCTCAAGTTGAGGGCTAGTGTTTGAAGTTCCTTCACCACTTGACTCTTGAATTTCTTCAAGATCAACTTGCCTCCCACTGTCTCCTTGGCTTATAAACTCTCTTTCTCGAAAGACTCCTCTTCTTGCTACAAAGACCACGTTGTCACTAGGTCTGTAGAAGAGGTAACCAAAGGAATGTTGTGGGTAGCCGATGAAAATACACCTCTCGCTTCGGGATTCGAGCTTATCATGAGTCTCGCGTCTCACGAAAGCCTCGCAGCCCCAAATCTTGATGTGGTCTAGTTTAGGTACTTTACCAGTCCACATCTCGTGAGGAGTTTTGGCAACTTTCTTTGTAGGGACTAGATTAAGGATATGGGCGGCAGTCTCTAAGGCATACCTCCAGAATGAGATTGGTAGCGAAGCTCGACTCATCATGGAACGAACCATGTCCAACAAGGTTCGATTACGCCTCTCAGCCACACCATTCAACTGCGGTGTCCTGGGAGGTGTCAATTGTGAGACAATCCCACATTCCTTTAGATAGTCGAGGAACTCTGAACTAAGATACTCACCACCTCGATCGGATCGAAGCATCTTAATGTTCCTGCCCAATTGATTCTCGACTTCCTGTTTAAATTCCTTAAACTTCTCGAAAGTCTCTGACTTATGCTTGATTAAGTAGACATATCCATATCTACTGTAATCATCGGTAAAAGTCAAATAATAACGATTAGCATCTCTCGTGGCATGTTTGAATGGTCCACACACATCCGTGTATATAAGGTCCAACAAACCTTCACCCCTTTCACATGAACCTGTGAAGGGTGACTTTGTCATTTTTCCAAGTAAGCATGATTCGCAACTATCATTTGACTTTAGGTCAAACGACTCCAAGACTCCATCCTTTTGGAGTTGGCCTATGCGTTTCTTGCTTATATGTCCAAGACGACAATGCCATAGTGATGCTTTATCCAAGTTATTATTATTGGTAGAATCAATACACAAAACATTATTTCCTAAGTTATCTACAATAGATACAGCTTCATACACACCATCACAAGGTAATGCTTTAAAATAAAGTACATTATTAAAGAAAGCATTAATCGAACCAACTTCATTATCAAACGAAAAGGTGAAACCTTGTTTGTACAATGCATGAAAGGTAATAATATTTCTTGCCATTTCTGGCGAATAACAACACATATTCAAATCTAAATTTAACCCACTACTTAGCGATAAAGTATAAACTCCAATCTTGGTGACAGGTGTAACCTTCCTATTCCCCATGATTAAGTTTATTCTTCCTTGCTCCACATTCTCACTTCTTCCTAGTCCCTGCAAGTCACAACAAATATGAATTCCGCAACCTGTATCAAGGACCCAAGATTTCGAATGGGGTGAGTTATTAGAAATGATAGTGTAAATACCTGCATGGTTGGGTTTGACTTTCCCATCCTTTACATCTTGCTGGTACTTTGGGCAGTTCCGCTTCCAATGAGCTTTTTCGTGGCAATAGAAGCATTCCGCCTCTTTTGGGTCAGAAGAAGGAGTAATGAAACCTTTCTTGGTTCCACTTGAAGAAGAGCCATCAAGGGTCCGAGCCTTGGTACCCTTTGAAGATCTCTTTCTCTTCCTCCCTCGACTCTGCCCGATTGCCAAGACCGGATTTGTTTCTGGAGTAGGAGTGATAGCAACCGACTTCCCCTTAAGACCTGTTTCTGCGGTCTTGAGAAGTCCCTGAAGTTTGCTGAGGGTGACCTCTTCCTTGTTCATGTGATATGTCATGCGGAATTGATCATAACACGATGGTAAGGAGTGCAAAATGATATCTATTGCAAGCTCCTCAGGAAAGTTCACATTGAGCTTCAGCAACCGATCCACATACCTTTGCATTTTCTGCATGTGGCTCGTGACGGACTCTCCGTCCTTCATCATGGTTGTTATCATGGAGCAGATGACTTCGTACCTCTCTTGTCGTGCACTTTGATGGTATCTTTCCATCAAATCTTGGTGCATTTCATAAGGGTAGAAGTCTTCGTAAGACTTTTGGAGTTCAGCTGTCATGGTGGCTAACATGATGCAAGCCACCTTGGTTGCATCTCTTTCATGAGTATGAAAGTCAGCGATCTCCTGGGGAGTTGTAGTGGACTCGTCAATTTCCTTAAGCTCCTTGTCAAGGACATATTCTTTGTCCTCGTAGCGGGTAATCATCCTGATGTTTCTGATCCACTTATTGAAGTTGGATCCATCAAAGGTGACTTTCCCGCACAGACTCATAAGAGTAAAGGAGCCATTAGGATTCGAGCCAGAAGCATTATTTGAAGACATCTGAAAGAGAAGAACAAGTTTAGTTTAGATTTAAGAGAGTCCTTAATAAAACACCCAAATGTAATATTAAGGCTAGGATCCAATCACAATATAATATAACTTAGAAGAGGTATGCCGTAATCTAAGCTATACCATATTTGAAAGGTAGGTGAATGACGATTCACCAATTTCCACCACGAAAACCGAAATATTAAATATTTAGTTTTATAGGTTTTAGAAATTCCTAGATTCTTTGAGATCCAATGAACTTTTTCAAAGGCATGTTTCGATCTCGGGAGTGCCCTCCAGGTTTTGTGACTGGGATGCCGAGGATCACAAAACGAGGTGTGAAGTAACCATGCAAATCACTTGGTACCTTTAAAGTTTATCACTCAATCGATGTGCCGGTAAACCACACACGCTCCACCGATACTATAATAAACTTTTAAGTCACCCTTTACCTACCTTGTTAAGTCCAAGTTAGTGTGCCGGTTAACCACACACGCTCCACCAACGACTCAGACAAAGTGTAAAGTGTAATTTCATGGATTAGCACCTTATTCACATTTTTCCTAAAGTAACTAAGATTGGGAATTTAATAAAACGTTTAGTTACTTTATATATTCATCATACTTTGAATGAGAATTTATAAGTCCTTGTCTTACCCGTTCGGCTAACGACCCTCCACCAGTCAAGCAAGCGGTGGGTGAGAATATACACCCATTAAGTCACCATTTTATAGGCAACAACCTTATACCCACCTTATAGACCGGCTTCGTGAATGAGGCGTACTAGCGGTAAGACGACTTGTTCTTATACATATATATATAATTATTAAATTATCATAATATAAGTATAAGGGTTGAATTTTAACTTTTAAAATTCTAGGGGTTGGAACTAAAGTTTTAACTTAACTCTACTTGTTCCAAAACTTGAGGGCAAGTTTTGTAACTTTCAAAACTTTTCATTTCTTGTAACTTATGAGTTTAATAGAGTCATAAAATGAAGACTCTTCATTTTTATAACTCTTGTGTTTTCTTAATGGTTTTTTAACTCAAGTGACTCTTGGTTTTCCATAACTTAGGGATAAGTTATGGACTCCATTAAAACACATTATGATCAAGAATTAAACTACCAAATAGGTTACAAATAATTCCTATGATCATCTAAAACTTCATAAGAACAAGAACATGAATATGAACATAATCAAAAATTACATAAAACTTTGTAATTTTGATAACTAATTGTTGTAAATGAATTAGCAAAACATTACACCACCAAAAACAAGTTTATATTTACTAAAACAGTTTAGGGTAATGTTTCTAATTCATTTTCCAGCAACTGAATCGAAATTCTGCACTCATTCGACCCTACTCGCCGAGTGCATGAACATGACTCGCCGAGTTGGTTGAAGATACACATGGACTCGGCGAGTCCCCCCTATGGACTCGGCGAGTCCGATCGCAGACAGCAAATTTTCGATTCTGTTTTTCAACTTTTAAGAACAAATAAGAACAAACAAGCCTAGGCTCTGATACCACTGATGGGTTTTGAGCATTCTAACACTTCCTAAGTGTACATGCAACCCTAATAACCTTGGATCTATGTTTGTCTAATTTGTCATGCAAAGTTGAATTCCAAGGTTATATCCTATCTAGCATACATGGGGAACAATTTTAACATAAAGTATAGATAGAATAACTTACCTTGTTGTTGCTTGTGTTCCTTGAAACCTTGTGAGCCTAGCACCTCAAGTGGTGATGCCTCAAATGCTTCACACAACACCAAATACTCTTGGAAGAACTTATGAGAGAATACTCACTTCTCCAAATCGGCCAAGCCCTCTATTTCTTTGTTGCAACCGATTTTGGTGGAGATTATGCTTCTTATATAGTGTTGACACATCTAGGGTTAAACCCTAATGTGTCATGACTCTTCATTTCCATGACCCATGGGTTTGTAACTCCCATGGAGCATCCATGGAGCATCCTATGGGTGGAACCCAACTTGATGATCCATGGAGCCTTTTAGCCCACTATACAAGATATGGATGATTTACTTAATCAACCCATATATTTAATTAGTTATCTTTTGATCACTTAATTAATTCTAAATTAATTCTTGATCAAACTAATCAAATAATATTATTAATATATTAGAACTTATAATATATTAATAATCTCCAAGCGTTATTTCTCTCATTTAGTTTATCCAATTGCATGGTGCCATGCAACCCAAATGGACCATGCCGGGTCGGGTCAAGTACATACCAGAAATAGTTATGGACTTAGACACCTTATCCAACATTATGTTCATGTTTATGTATAATAGGAAGACTTGGGGGTTAGCCCTAGGCACTTATTGTATATGTTTTGGGTTACGACCTGATGTCGAGCGAGGCCCGAGGATGGTTAGAATGCTAGAGGTCTTTATGATTCTTGCATGAGTAGGTATGATAGATTCAGGATCGGAGATCCGATGTCGGGGTAAGTCTGTAGTATGTTAGTTGATAGTATGTCTCCAGGTCGGGGGTCCGATGCCAGGGCAATCTCGAGGAATATTCTTAGGTTGTATGTTAGATTATACATGTTGTCTCTATCATACTTGTATGTGCCTGGTAGGGAGGTGAGTGTGGGTGAGGCCCTGTATCTCATCACTAGCAGAGTATGTATGGGGTTTCGTATATCATTAGTAGCGGACAGGGGCAAGCCCCGAGATAAGAGAGAGATGAGTGTGGGAAGGGGCCCGTATCTCACTATCAACAGGAGCATGGACAGGGTTCCATGACTCACCAGCAGCAGGACAGGGGCGAGGCCTTAGAATAGGATTGCAGTAGAATATGTTTATATTATGTGTTATAAGTTATGTATACGTTTGAGTATGTTTAACGGGTGGGGCCAAGAGACAGGCGGGGCCTAAGAGAAACAAATATGTATACCGAGCGGGGCTCGATGCCAGGCAAGGCCTGATGTCGGATTCGTCCGATGTCGGGCGAGGCACAAAGTAGTGAGCTAGGCCCAATGGTTGCCGTATGTGATTATGTATGGTATGAGGTAGATTGAGGAACTCACTAAGCTTTTTGTTTATGGCTTTCAGTTTTGGTTTCAGTTACTTCCGGTAGCGGAGGGAAGAGGTCGGGATGATCACTTGGCACATACCAAGAAGTTTTAGCCTGGGATGTTTTGCTCTCATAAAAAGATCATGTTTTGAGATGATACTCAGATTTGATACATATAAACCTTTGTTATGGATGAACTGACTTGATACTTATGATTTCATTAATGCTCTAAAAAGAAATTTTTGGTCATGGTTTTTGGGATGTTACAAGTTGGTATCAGAGCCTTGGTTTGAGGGATTCGGATACACTCTCGAGTGTGTCTAGACTCAAACTAAGGGATTGGTATGAGAAAATTTTCAAAAGAAAATCATTTTTTTATAAAACAAGCTTTGAGAAAAGAAAAGAGTTTTGAACAGAGAAAAGAATTTTGAAAAGAGAAAAGAATTTTGAAAAGAGAAAAGGGTGTGGTGCATGCAATCAGCTGAGCTCAAGTAAGTTCTCCCAGATTACTCATACAAGTTTATGTTAAGATATGTGTATCAGAACTACATGCTAGTTTAGGACCAAGGATCTAGGAGGATGCCTTATGTTCCTGTTATATGTGTATGAGCTTTATAAGTTGCATACTAGTATAGTATCCTGAGTAGAGGATAACATCTTGATTGGATTATGTGGTTAGATTTACATTTTATCTGAATGCTACTTGCTTTGTACTTTATGGGACTCTGAGTGATGGGAGTTAGCCATTAGATGAATACGTCAAATCACATGTGATGAGGGTTGAGTAATCTCAGAGTACTAGATGTGGCCCTATTTCATAGCTCTCTTTTGAGTCTAACCATTGTAGGGATGAGTCCTTTACTCGAAGGATTATCTGAGCCTTGTCACATGTGATGGTATTCAGGTAGTGGCTAATTGGCATTATGAAGATGCTTTAGTAGCTGAGGACTGGGTGCAGGTTGGAGGTTACCCTAGGATAAGCCTAGGATGGGAGTAGTGCTGGGAGCATTAGTAGTAGTAAGGGACTTGGTGGAGTCGAGGCAATCCTTGAGGAAAGTACGGATAGATATGGAAGGTAGTAGGGGCCCATACTACTGGAAGTAGAGGATCTATACTCGAGTCAATAAGGGATGAGATAAGACCAGGGAACTTCTAGTGAGTGTGAAATTCCTCGGTAGTGAGGAGTATTCTAATTAAAATTATGCTATATTGAAGAATGGTGACGTTGCGTGAGAGACCAGTGGGCAGCTCAGGTGCCGGTGACGGATCAGGCTCGGGTTCAGGAACTGAGCAGCTCGGGGAGTATATGAGAGAGTTTATATCAGCTGAGATTACACGTAGTATTCTAGACCGGACTCCTGTGATCTTCGGTACCATCAAGGAGGTATGTTGACATTCAAAGAGTTCCGAGCTTGTGGAGCTCCAGATTACCATTGGTCCAGGGACCCCATCGCTAGCAGCAGGTGGTTGGCCGATGTTGCCAACACTTTCCGTATGACCCGGTCTCCTGAGGGGGACAAGGTTTGACTTGCCTCCTGTCTTCTGTAGGACGGAGCACGGGATTGGTGGGAGGAGGTTGGACATGTGATTGGTGATGATGCCGCATTGGTCCCGATCACATGGAGTGATTTCTCGACCAGGTTCAGGGCCGATCTTACACCAGTTATTGACGTACAGCAGTTAGCACATGAGTTTCAGGACCTCCAGTAGACTACTGAGATAGCGGCAAAGATCACCACCAAGTTCAGAGAGAGAGAGAGAGAGAGAGAGAGAGAGAGCCCTCCTTGTTCCGCAGTATGTGGCGGATAAGGTGATGAAGAAGGCACGGTTTCGCGAGATGTTGAGGAGCGTCATTAGATAGTTTGTGAGCCGGTCCAGCTGCAAGATGTTGGAGGATATGAGAAACAAACAGGTATACCGAGCGGGGCTCGATGCTAGGCGGGGTCTGATGCCGGATTCATCCGATGCCGGGTAAGGCACGAAGTCGCGGGCTAGGCTCAATGGTTGTTGTATGTGATTATGTTTGGTATGAGGTAGATTGAGGAACTCACTAAGCTTCGTGCTTACGGTTTTCAGTTTTGGTTTCAGTTACTTCCGGTAGTGGAGGGAAGAGGTCGAGATGATCGCATGGCAGACACCAAGAAGTTTTAGTCTGGGATGTTTTACTCTGATAAAAAGATCATGTTTTGAGATGATACTTAGATTTGATATATATAAACCTTAGTTATGGATGAAATGACTTGATACTTATGATTTCATTAATGTTCTAAAAAGAAATTTTTGGTCGTGATTTTTGGGATGTTACATATAGTCATAACCGAAATTGTTTTTGAAATTCTTAATGGAAAAATTTCTTCAACTTGACTTGCATTTATTGGATAAGATTTGATGTATGGATCGTCAAAAGTAACATAATAACTTTCTTTAGTTTTCCTTGTCTTTTCATTGGGAAATGTATAAGCTTTTGAAGTTACTGAGTAACCCAAAAGATTGCTTCATCTGCTTTAGTATTAATTTTTTTTTTGAGGTTCTTTCGAATTATATAAGAAACACGTGGAAGCAAACACATGAATTTTTTTTTACATTAGGCTTTCGATTATTAAGAATTTCATATGGAGTAATTAGAAAACATTTGGTAATCTATGAACGATTTTTGTGTGAAACAAGCTGCAGCTATAGCATCTGCACAAAAATACAATGGTAAGTTCACGTTCTTGCTACTTCACACAAAGATCGGTTTCTTTTTCCACTACCCCATTCTTCTTGAGGCGTGTGTGGTGAAGAAAAATTATGAAAAATGCCTTTGTGTGATAAAAACTCTTCAAAAACTTGATTTTTGAATTCTGAACCAGTATCACTTCTTATATTCTGAACAGGTTTTCATAATTGAAGTTCAACTTGCTTGATAAAATCAATCAGTTTCGGAGTCACTTCAGATATTTGTTTAAGAAAAAATACCCACGTAAATAAGGAAAATCATCAATAGTAACCAAAATGTATTTGTCACCGTCAATACTTTCAATAGAAGATGGACCACAAAGATCAATATGCATTACTTCCAGTGGTTCTATTATTTTGGTATTCATTATTGAAGAATGAATCTTTCAGCTTTGTTTACCCAACTCACATGCAACACAAAAATGATCTTTTTCATACTTCAGAAGTAGAAGGACTTGAACAAGATCACTAGTAACAAGCTTATTTATAACTTTGAGGTTAAGATGTGATAGCGTTCTGTGCCACAACCAACTATCATCCGAAGAAGGTTTTGCAAGCAGAAAAATAGATGGTTTGCCTTAATCGGATTATATTGAGCAGATACATTTCTCCTTTTCCCTTTGATTTTAGAAGATCATTATTAATACCTGTTTGAATAATTTCTGAACCTTCTTCATCAAAAGATACTTTGAACTTGTACCTACATCCAATTGAGAAACACTTATTAAATTGTGTTGCAAGTCTTCAACATAAGCTACCTTCCGAATTGTGAATTCCCCATTTGAAATCATGGCATATCCTTTAATATCACCCGTTGCATTATTTCCATATTTTACATTTCCTTCATCTTTTAAAGTATGATACTCGCTCAATTTTGACTTCCTTTTGGTTATATGATGAGGAAAATCACTATCAATATACCATTCTGAGTCAAACTACTCATCACACAATACCTACAAAAGATTAAACATATTTAGGAATCCAAACCATCTTGGGCCCTTGTGAGATTTTTGATTTCAAAAAGTAAAACGGAAAAACCTTAGTTTTTTCAATATAATATAATCTCTTAATGAAATAACTATCCATCCCTTTTTTAAATTCGTAAACTTTCATTCTCTTATCACGAAGATTTACTTCAACAAAAGATTATTTTCTTTGAATAAACTCTTTGTACTTTGGAACTATCTTTCTTGAAATGTCTCTTTCTTCCTTTTGATTTTTGCATCAAATTTTACAAGAGTATCATCTTGATCAAGTACCTTTTCACTTGAAATTTTGATATCTTTTTAGTTTTTCTCTTTCTTTGAGTAGAATCAATTCAGTGAAAAGTTTCAGTTTGACTTGTAAATATGAGATGAAAAAATCTTTTGATTAAAGGATTTTGTTGAATTAAAAAAATTCAAATTTCCTTTCTGAGAATGAACATGAACTTTATTATTTTCATTATGTTTTTCTTTATTCTTCAAAATATGTTTCCTTTTAATCAATTATTTTTATATCTAGCATTCATTTCTTTCTTCTTTGCAATTATTTCTTCAATTAATTTTCGAACATTTACTTTTAGTTTCTCGTTTATTTTCAACTTCTCATCCTTTTCCATCGAAATATCACTTGGAATCCCTTTTGTACCAGTTGGTCTAGCCCCATCATTGTTGTAATACACACGATTTAATGATTTTGAAACATATTTTTCTTTTACTTTCTAGCCTGTCTTTTTTGAAAGACCTTTTGTTTCATGAGAATTATCAATTGGTATGGATCAAAAGCAATCAACACTTTCATTTTCATTATCAAGATTCACCATTGACTTTAATTCCAGTGTATCACTTTTGTCTAGTCTAGTTGTCACAAAAACTTGATTTTGAGTTTTCTAAACCTTTGGAAAAATAGTTTCCTTTTCTTTTAAAATTTTCAAACCTTTGTTGTCAATGATTTCAATAAATTTAATTGAATATTCAAAAATTAGATTTTTTTTAAGTTCATTCATATTTTTCACAAAAAGGAACAATCAATTTCATCTTCAACAAAAATTTCACTCGTTTTGCTTTCATCAAATTCAGAAAATAGTCTTGGAATTGAGTCTATTTTATGAGCTTAACTTCTTGTACAATAAGTTATGTTTTTGTATTACACTCAATTTGATATGTTTTTATCCTCTATGGTTAAAATATTTTTCATCATGTTTTTGTTTACTTTGGACTTAATATATTCTTTAATTTTCTCAATTCTAACCCTATACGAATCAGAAACACTTTCACTAGATGAAACAATTGATTCACACCTGTAACATTCAACATCTATTTCATCCTACTTTAATTAAATAAAAGGTAATATATTTTTATGCATTTTCTTCCCTATTTCACAATCTAAATGAAGTGAGTAATATTAAAGTACAATCGTTTGGTAATCTGGCAAAAAATATTACGTTGTTTCTGAATTACCCTATAGTCTCTGTTTGGTAAAATTACATCATCCCTACTTCTATTTCACTCAACCTCCATTGCTTTTATTTTCATTCTTCAATCTTCGCTTTTAAAGAAACCTTGCTAAGATTTTCATTCATATTAGAATAACTAATACAAATCCATTTTAAGCTACCACTAAAATCAGAAATCGTATATCGTAAATCATTCAATTCATTATCATAACGAGAAACAAGAATATTAAGATATTTAAAGATAGGATGTACCTTATCGACAACCTTCTCACACTCAGCTACCTACTCCTTGATATATCTCGTAGAAAAGTAGTTATCATAACCCTTTCCTCATTCAGAAGTCTTACCTCCATCGGTGAAATATCCTTTCTCTTCCAGACGAATGTCTTGCACCATCATACACCTTCCTTTTTCTCTTTTCTCTTCTAATTTAACCACAAAACATTCCTTATGAGTAGGCCTTCTGACTTCCTCATCTTTGGAATCTGTTAACCAAACTTCTATTTTCCCTTCATCACTTTCTTCTTAAACCAACATAACAGGTTTTGCTACAGTCTTCATTTAGAGTTTCTGAATCTTCTACACATAATATGCTTCATCGGTATTTTTCACCTTCTTCTCACTCATCTTCCTCAACATACATTCTTTTGCAAAACGAATTTTACCGTGACAATAGTTGTGACAACCCGAACCTTTTTTCCATTATCGTTAGCCAATTTCCGTTAATAAAATTTGAATTTTATTGACTTCTGTTAATTTCCTTTGATTTGGAAAATAATTTAGTTATATAATTGAATTTTATATATATCAGTCCGAACCAAAAATCACGCGAAAACCTGAGTTTCCTTTGAAAAAATCAATGCTTTTCAGCCTGAGTGATGTTCACGGTCGTAAAGCCGTTTACGACCGTACACCCGTTTACGGCCAGCGACATGTGGCCCCCACCACCGACCATATGGAACCCCCTATAAATATGAGCATCTACCCCTCATTTACACTTTTTTGGCCGAAAACTCTCCTACGCTTTCTCTTTCTCTCTAAACTCTCAACCGTAAACACCAAAACACACTCTTTTCCTCCGCAAATCATCAAGAATAATCTTTGGAGGTTGTTTTGGAGCATCTAAAATGCGTTTTTCATCGAATCCAAAATCATTTTTCTTGAGTTTATGGCCATACATTCTTCAAATCTTCAAAGGCCGCAAACCTTTTACGGACGTACACCATTCAAAAGTTCATATTCCCTTTAAGAGGTTGTTCATGGCCATAAACAGTTCACGACCGTAAACCCCCTTCAAGACTGTAAACCCTTCCTGAGTGGTGAACTTGGCTGAAAACCCACTTTTTACGGACATACCCAAGGGTCTTCACTCCCAGTCTCGCTATCCGACTAATCACAAGACCAACAGTGAGTTCATACCCCTATGCTTTTACTATTTTTCATGTTTTAAGGGGGGGGGGGGGGGAACAAGTTAAACACAAATGATTTTGTGAACTTATACAAAAGAATTTTCAACAAGTTTAAAACTTATGCAATTGATACAACCAAAAGATTTCCATGTTTGATAAAATATTTAGATATTTTATCCCTGTTGTAACATGTTGAGCATAAGCGACGTTTTCAACGTACAACCATAATTGCATAGTTTTCAGATCAATACACGAATTGAGTACACAACACACATGCAAACTATAATAGGTGTAGTTTGGTATCTCAATACATAATTTTACAAATTCAGAGCTTATACATTAAAACACATATAAACTATGATAGACTTAGTTTATGATATACACTACTACTTTCGAAATTCAGGAGTACTAAATTAGATAATTATTTAAGTATAATTATTGATACTCTACCAAGTATACAAACAGTTTCAATTACGAGAAAATGATACAAAACTACACGTAAACTAGTTAATACAGGATTGTGAGACAACTCTTCAACTGTACCCTTCGGGGTACTGATAAAATCCTCAACATTTAGTGTAACCAGAGTCTCCTGGAGGGAGAGCATGAGATTTGTGAATAGATTTATTCGGGACTGACAATCCCAAACCTAAAATGTTAGCTAGAGTTAGGCAGGCATACCTAGGATGACAAATATAATACCGTACGACGCCTGAAGAACGTTGCTGAGGTCATTAGTCATACCAAGCATGGTTATACGAATTCACAATAGTATAAACTAACGTTTGTTTACAGGATTTCATTCTTCATTAGTTTTATTTTAATTAATAGAACTACCATACATTACACTGGAGGATTCCATGGATACAAGACTCGGTTTTATTTTAAATAATAAAACTATTGTGCATACTGGTGCTGACCAGGGTTTTTGAACAGAACATACTATACATACTGGTGGTAGCTAGGGTTTTCAAATAGAACATACTACACATAGTGGTGGTGACCAGGGTTTTCAAACAGAACATATTATACGTACTGGTGGTAACCAGAGTTTTCAAACAAGAACTTACTATACATATTGGTGGTAACCAGAGTTTTTAAATAGAACATAGTAACGAACATATAAGTTAGAAAAATATTGGATTTTCTTGAGAAACGTACATAAATTTTACAAATTCATTGATAGGTTTCAATACAAAAACATTCTCATGAACTCACCAGCTTAATGCTGATACTCTTTCAAAATTTCTTGTATTCTCTATGAAAATCAGTAGACAGGTACTCCTACAGCATTTTGAGAAGATGGAGTGTATAGAGACACATCTTTTACTTGTTTTGTCACACTTTTGATGTGTACAAACTATGTATCAAACAGATGTAAATATTCATATCTTAATATAATGATTGTGTTTACTTTGATTACTATGATACAACTGTTGTGATACTGCACATGACGTCCTCCACCCCCGAACGTTTCCGCCGTTTTGGTTTGCGGGGTGTGATAGATTGGTATTAGTCATAACCAGAATCTCCTAGCCACTTCTTCTCCTTCTTCTCTTCATCCTTTTGAAAACCATTATAATTTTCCTCTTTCGATTTTTCTGAACTTGAATTCCCTTGGTTATAATTGTTTCCTCCTGAATCTCCTCCATTTTTTAAACGAGAGAATTTTTTCTTGAAAATTTTATTTGGATTCATCTACATTAACACCTTGTCTTCCTTTGAAAGTTCATCATTAGAAATGTTTGATTCAGATTCTTTAATGACTACTTTTAACTTCTTTTTTCTCTTTTAGTAACCAAATGGCAGTGAACCAAGGTTACAATCTTGGAGTGTTACTCTAAGACTCAATTTTGCAACGAAGTATGATTCATCTTTTGATTTAACCATTTCAACGATTCATGATTCCTCTTCTTAGTCAAACAAATGCACTAAGATGTCCTTAGAGGATCAACTGTGATATGGTTTTTCATAGTTATTAAGATCATCATAAAACATGACACTGAAGTACTCTCCCATCCTTTCAGATTGGATAAACTTTTATATTTTTTCCTAATTTGATTATTCTCATTCATCCTCCCATACGTTGAAACTTTTCCAATGTTTCAGAATTATACTTAAACTTGTAAGCACAACCATATTTACTAAACTTTAGTAAATCATGACGAATACTCTTCTCGTTCTTTGTGGTGTACATGATCAACGCACAACCAAGTGTATCTGATCTCCTAGTCCTTCACTTAACTCACATATACATGTGAACAATGAATTAGTCTTAATTTCCCAAAGATGAAAATTCACATTCATCATATAATACAAGTTGCATGATTCCAAGTTTCTATCCAACTGAAACTTGGGTGATGAAAATCTTTCCTTATTTGGTAAATTATGACACAACCACAAACGAAAGAATCAAATCCATTTTCCAATATTGCTATCAATGGAATCATATAAACAACAATTTTCACAAATGCCATCGTAAGGATACTTAAAATAAATAAAAACTTTTCTTTATAAAATTTGTAGAAAAAACTCTTCCATACAATGCAATGAAAACTATGTTGTTATCTATTCTTAAGCAATCTATCATAACTCTTAAGTAGCAACTCAATATTCTGATCTTCGAATCATGCGATCCAAATCCATCTTCGCGATCAAATTTAGCATACTCTTTTTCTAAGCTTCCTCTTTTTTTTTCCGATTCTACAAATCATCAAAATGTGACCTAGTAACATCATGTAATAAGAATCTCTAAATAGGAACATAACAGAGTTAGATAGTGGACTTACCTCAAGCAGAGTCAAACTTTTGACTTTACCATCCTTATGATCTTTCAGGTAAATAGGGTAGCTTCGCAACCAATGCCCCTTCTTTTGGCAATAGAAACATATGGACTCTTTGAAATGGTACATAAGACTATTTCAGACTTAGCCTTTCTCTTTACCATTGGGTCAAATGACTTGACCATAGCCGATCCCTTTCCATTGGGAAGATAGAGCTTTTCTGGATTTCTAATGTTACCATTTTCAATGCCCATGGAAGTTTGGGAAGTAGATCTTCCAATCAGGTTTTCCTTACCAGTGCTCCAAATCATTGCTAATTCAGCAGTATCAAGCAAATATGTAAGATCATTAAGGGTCATGTCGTGGTCTGTCACATAGTAGTCCTTAATGAACTCACTATATAACTCAGGAAGCGATTGAAGAACCCAGTCAACAACCAACTTTCTTAAAGCTTTGACACACAACTCTCCCGGCCTGTCAATATGTGACTTCATCTCTAAGATGTGAGTGCACATAGACTTTGTCAATAGGGCTTGAGTGACCTTGAACTTTTTAAGTCTTTGAACTTGTGGGTTAGGGAGAATAATTGGAGGAGGTGAAGAAAGTGAAACATGATTTCCAGTCTCATTAATTCACGATAAATGGATTAATCTTTCACCTTGATCGCCATGTGGGATATCATCTTCATTAGGAAAGCTTTATCCAAAAGGATAAGGAAGACCATAGTTGTCTGAACTAGACATCTATGAAAGAGAAATTCAAGCAAGTTGATTTAAATCCTTAATATAACACCAAATATGAAATATTAAGGATAGGACCCAACACAATATTTTATAACTTGGAAGAGGGATGTCATAATCCAAGCTACAAAATATTTGAAGGTAGGTAAATGAGGATTTACCAATTTCCACCATGAAAAACAAAAAAGAATTTTAGGTTTTAAGTGAACTGAAAATCCTATATCCTTTAAGATTGATTGAACTATTCAACGGCATGTTTAAATCTTGATTTTGCCCTTCAAGTTTGTGACTGGGATGCCGAGGATCACAAACAAGGAGTTAATAATCATGAAAATTAGCTTGGTACACCCAATGTTACAACCACCTAATCAATGTGTTGGTTAACCACACTGTCACACACCAAAACTGGAACGGAGGAAACGTTCGGGGTGGAGGATGTCATGTACAATATCACAACATAAAATAATAGTAAACAAGCAAACAACATCATCCATTGCATTAATAATATAATTTAATACAAGTGTGTTCTGTATAGTTTATATGACATGAAAAATGTAAACCAAAATATAAGATGAGACTTGAATGCGCTCCATCTTCTCAAAAGCTAGCATTGGTACCTGTCTACTGATGACCTGAGAATACAAGTTATTTTGAAAGAGTTTGTCAGTATTAAAGCTGGTGAGTTTATAAGTATTTTAGTATCATTGTTTGCATCAAAATTTTTGTAACAATGTTTGAAGTATGAGTTTGTAAACGTTTGTAGTAAAAGTATGTGAATGCTTGTAAATGTTTGTAACTCCTAGAAAATCCTATATTTTCTACTAAAAGTAGCCTTTTACCAAGGCACAACTATTTTATATGTTAGTTTCTTGTAAAAGTGTATAATTTTCCCAAGTGTAACTATCATTATCAAAATATAGTTTATACATTATTGTTTATGTAAACTAATCACAAAATAAATGCAAATGGTAAATTAATGTAGTACTGTAGTGTTGTATTATAATAACTACTGTTGTACTAACTACCTTAAACCGAATTTATATTAAGGTATTATGTGATTAATTGTACCATGCTATCGACTATGAACACGACGATGCAAGACATCGAAAGTAATGACATTTGGCACCCGTAGACCTACAGGTCCCACTGTAGCTAGCAACAAGGTGTAGGATAGTCAATCCAGTATAGATCTATATGCAAACTCACTCTCTCCCTCCAGGAGATTGTGGTTACAAATCGGGCCATGGTAGTGAACACATGCCCCGAAATAATGGTTCACATTTATGTTATAGTATACTTGTATATGTAATATATGTACTACTGTAGTGAATGTATTGTTTCTCACCATAGTATCGTTGTATTGTTTTTCATAATAGTATCGTTGTATAGTTTCTCATCATAGTATAGTTGTATAGTTTCTCATAATAGTATCGTTGTATAGTTTCTCATAATTGTAAGTATTGACTCATGAATGAACTGACTCTTTGTATGCTTCATTGAACTAGAAGTAATGAGTAGTATAACCCTAAACTAGACCTATTATAGTTTACTTGTATAATCGTTTGTATGACTGAATGTATTGAACTGAGATAAAAGCCTTTATATCTACACATATATACATAATATATAACTAAGGATCCAACGACACTCGGACAAACAACAGGGTACTCTAATTCCATAACCAAACAAGGAACAGGAAATAAAGTGAGTTGGCAGTCCTAAGTCCTTCAATCCTTACTTATATAATTATATATGTAATAGAAATGGTTTTAACAATATATAAGTTTGAAAACAATAATTCAAAAGGTTTGATACATAAAAGTGAGTTTAGTAAAGAGTTTAACATGTGAAAGAGTTTGACAAGTAGTTTGAAGTCATTTTTTTAGTAAAACAGTTTGAAAGTATAATAAATCCATATGTTTGATACTTCTTAATCACATGTGATTGATATAATAACTATGATATTCAACTTCTATCCCCCCCCCCCTATAAAAGAATTTAAAATCATTTAAAAGGTTGATTAAGGGGTATGAACTCACATGTAGTGAGTGATGCGACTATAAGATCGGTTTAGGAAGTAGAGTGTCAATTGCGGACTTGAGCACAAACGAATCCTATTACCCATATAACGATATATATATATATATATATATATATATATATATATATATATATATATATATATATATATATATATATGTACAATTTGTGCTTGTAACAACTAATTATTGAATTGGGACCACCTTAGGGACTAGTAAACACTTATATTGAATTGTTACAACCATATATGATTGTATATGAGGGGTATGTGGCTATACAAGGGAGTGTATGGTCAAAATACACCATATTAGAGTGTATGTGCGACTAGGGTGTGTGTGGCCGCACACTCCCCCCTGGCCGCACATTCCCCATGAAGTGTGTCAAAACATATTTTGAGGCCTTAGGACTTATCTAGGAAGGTTTGTTACTTCATGTTCTAGCCATATTTGGAGTTCGTTGCCATTTTAGGACCTAAAAAGGGTGTGTATGTTGCACTTTGGTGTGTGCGGTCGTATACACCTGAAGATCATGATATTCGGGATTTTTCATGCAAATATTCAACTGTTCTTGGCATATAAAAAGTTATTAATGAATCAAGGAAGCAATACTCACTTGATTTGAAGATTTGAAGATGAATGTGGATGATACTTTAGAGAAAACGAGTTCCATCTTTGAAGGAGTGGTAAAAGTGTTCAAAAGTGAGGCCATACACTCAAGTGTGCAGCCACACACTCCATCTGTTGGAGTGTTTGTCCCAAGCTTGTTTGATATGCATCATGTTATCCCATTTCTAAGCTCCTACCTTGATAGTACTAGGTTTAGAACACTCAAATAGACCCTAAACAGTGTTAAAAGATAGAAAAACGAGTCTAACTTTGATAGAATTGATCTATTGTTCGAGATAGAAATTTCGGGTTGTCACATCATCCCCCTGTTAGAGGGAATTTTTTCCCGAAATTAGAGTTTATGCAATAACTAGTTAGAATTTAACTAAGCGAAAAAGATGAGGATATTTCAGTTCCATTTGATCCTCGCGCTCCCAAGTAAATTTTGGTCCTCTCTTGGCATTCTAGCGAACCTTCACTATCGGGATTCGGCTATGCTTTGTTCACTTAACCTCTCGGTCCATGATCTCTACTGGTTCCTCCATGAAGTTGAGGTTCTCGTTGATCTCACTCTCGTCTAGTGGGATTACAAGAGTCTCGTCAGATAGACACTTTTTCAAGTGCGAGACGTGGAAAGTAGAATGTACGCTGCTAAGCTTGCGGGGTAGGTTGAGTTTGCAAGCTACAGGGCCGATTCTAGCGAGAATCTTGAAAGGCCCTCTGTATCTTGGATTGAGCTTACCACGCTTTCTGAAGCGTATCAAACCCTTCTAGGGTGAGACTTTCAAAACGACTTGGTCTCTCACCTGGAATTCCAAAGGTTTCCTTCATTTGTCTGCATAGCTTTTCTGTCGGTCTCTAGAGGCTTTCAATCGTTCACGAATCTGAATGATCTTCTCTGCCGTTTCCCGAATGATCTACGGACCCGTGATAGTAATGTCAGGAACTCATCCTTTAGCTAACTGGGTGTCACCCACCTCAGCTCAGCACAGAGGGGATCTGCACTTTCGGCCATAGAGGGCTTCAAATGGGGCAGGCTTTATGCTCGTATGATAACTATTGTTGTAGGAAAACTCGACAAGGGGTAGATGAGCATCCCACGCTTTCCCAAAGTCGATCACACAGGCTCACAACATATCTTCCAGGGTTTGGATAGTTCTCTCACTTTGTCTGTCGGTCTGAGGATGGTAGGTTGTACTCATGTCTAGCCTTATTCCAAGGGAAATTTGTAGCGACTTCCAGAATCTCAAAGTGAATCTACTATCTCTATCGAAGATAATGGATATAGGAACATCATGTAGTCGTATGATCTCCCGAATGTATGTTCTTGTAAGTTTCTCCATCTTGTCAATTTCTTTGATAGGCAGGAAGTGTGCGGACTTGGTCAATCTATCAACGATGACCGAAATGGTATTAAGTCCACCAGTTGTCTTGGGTAACTTGGTTATAAAGTCCATAGTGATCCGCTCCCACTTCCATTCTAGTATCTCTGGTTGTTGTAGTAAATCGGAGGGTTTCTGGTATTCGACCTTGACCTTAGCGCAAGTAAGGCATTTACTCACGAAGGTAGCAATTTATGTTTTCATGTTAGGCCACAAGTATAACTTTTTAAGATGCAGATACATCTTATCTGAACCTGGGTGGACAGAATATCGAGTGTTATGTGCTTCGGTCATGACCAAGTCTCTAAATCCACCGTGTTTCGGTGTCCGGATCCGGTCCATGAGATATAAGGCTCCGACACCCTTGACTTCCAAGTTCTTATCCATCCCTCTAATAGATTCATCTACCACATTCTCAGGTTTCAAGGCTTCGAGCTGGGCTTCCTTAATTTGTGTGGACATGTGAGAATGGATAGTCATGGTTAATGATTTGACCCTTCGACAAGAATATTCTTTCCGGATTAGGGCGTCTGCTACTACGTTGGCTTTACCCGGATGATAACAAATTTCGCATTCGTAGTCATTGAGTAGCTCGAACCACCGTTTTTGTCTCATGTTGAGCTCCTTCTGATCGAATATGTGGTGTAAACTCTTGTGGTCTGTAAAGATAGTGTTTTTCGTACCATACAGATAGTGTCTCCAGATCTTCTGAGCAAACACAACTGCTCCTAGTTCAAGATCATGTGTGGTATAGTTGACTTCATGTGTCTTCAGTTGTCTCGAGGCATAGGCGATGACCTTACCTTGTTGCATCAGAACATAGCCGAGCCCCTGGTTAGATGCATCGCAATAAACTACGAAGTTTTGTATCCCTTCGGGGAGGGATAGTATCGGTACGGTGCATAAGGCTCGCTTTTGTGTTTGAAATGATTTTTCTTGTTTCACTTCCCAGTCAAAGGCCACGCCCTTCTGGGTCAGTGTTTTCAGAGGTTTCGTGATCCGAGAGAAGTTTTGTATGAATCTGCGGTAGTAGCCAGCGAGATCTAGAAATTGATGAATTTTTGTAGGCGTCGTCGGTGCTGACCAGTTCTCAATGGCTTTAATTTTGGAAGGGTCCACGTGGATTCCCTCTTCGCTAACCATGTGACCTAGAAATTCGACTCTTCGGATCCAAAATTCGCATTTCGAGAACTTCGCATAGAGCTTCTCTGATTGTAAGGTTCCTAGGACTTGTCACAGATGATCGCTATGTTTCTCCTTACTTCGAGAGTAGATCACTATGTCATCAATGAAAACGATGACGAACTGATCCAAGTAAGGACGACATACCTTATTCATTAAGTCGATGAATAATGTGGGCGCATTAGTCAATCCGAATGGCATCACCACGAACTTGTAGTGTCTGTAACGAGTTCAGAAACCTGTCTTCGGAACATCCTCCTCTAGCACTCGTAACTGGTGATATCTGGAGCTTAGATCAATCTTGGAAAAATAGCTCGCCCCTTGCAGTTGGTCGAAAAAATTGTCCATGCGAGGCAAAGGGTAACGATTCTTGACCATAAGCTTGTTGAGTTCTCTGTAGTCGATACACATATGGAACGATCCGTCTTTCTTCTTATCAAACAAGACCGATGCTCCCCATGGCGAGAAGCTAGGTCTGATGAAGCCTTTGCTGAGCAATTCATTAAGTTGACCAGATAGTTCCTACATCTCCGCTGGTGCTAATCAGTAGGGTAATTTGGCTATTGGGGTAGCTCTTGGGACTAAGTCGATTCTGAACTAGACTTGTCGTTGCGGAGGTAATCCGGGTAGTTCTTCTGGAAAGATGTTGGGAAAGTCGCTCACTACCGAGATGTTCTTTAGTTCTTTCGTTTCTAGGCTCGTATCGACAACGTGAGCAAGGAAGGCATGATATTCCTTACGTAAGTACTTCTATGCTTGAATATTTCAGATGATATGAAGGCTAGTGTCGGGTTTGTCGCCATAAATAATAAGAGTTTTGTTAGATGGATGGTTACGGCGAATAGCTTTCTCGTAGCACATGATGTCGGGGCGATGAAGACTCAACCAATCCATGTGTTGGGTTATGAGCATTCTAACACTCCTAAGTGTACATGCAACCCTAAATACCTTGGATCTATGTTTTCTCTATTATACATGCAAATATGAATATCCAAGGTATTATCCTAATCTAGCATACAAAACTATCAATATAACAAGATAGAATACATACCTCTTTGATGTAGAATGTCTTCATGAAGCTTGAGTGCCTAGTGCCCCAAGTGTGACATCTCAAATGGTTCACAATCATCAAAACACTTAGAATAACTTGAGAGAGTTCTACACTTCATGAAAATCGGCTAGCCCTTTCTTACTCTCATTAGTGACTCTAGTGGCCGATTTTGGTCAAGAATAAGATCTATATATAGTGTTACAATTAGGGTAAACTCTAATTGTCATGACTTTCCATTTCCTTGGATCCATGGGTTCAAATACACCATGGAGCATCATATGGGTTATGGCCCAACTAGATAATCCATGGAGCATTAGCCCACTATACAAGTATGGATGATTTACACAATTAACCCATATATTTAATTAGTCTTCTTTTGATCACTTAATTAATCCTAGATTAATTCTTGATCAATACTAATTAAATAATCTTATTATTCTTATTATTAATATACTAGAACTTATAATATATTAATAACCGTAAGTGTCTTATTTCTCTTATTATAGTCTATCCAAGTGCATGATGCCATGCAACCCAAATGGACCATGCCGGGTCAGGTCAAGTCTTACCAATTATAGTTATGGACTTAGACATTAATCCAACAGTCTCCCACTTGGATAAGTCTAAAACTATTATTGCGTATGACTTCAGGAACCAACTGACAATCATAGCTCTCAAAAGCTTCTGTCGAACTCTGACCTTGTAGATGAACTCTGATCTTGTCAATGACTTGTCCATTAGATAAGGGATCATATATTCCTCCATTCTAGATATCATATGGACTGAGACATGGATTATAATCATTCTCTCTGTCCATTAGTTGTTTCCCGATTTCCGATTTATGACGACTGACTAATTGAACAAATCAAATTAGTCCTGGCCCGGCCGAGCACTTCCATTTGACATCATCAAATCATCGAGGGGCCCATAGATATCGCTTTTATCCCGAAGGTAAAAGGAATGGATAAACTTCGACTCATATGGCTTGTTCTACTACTTGTTGAATCATACACAAAGGCACGTTTTATAGCACCGAGTTACCAAATGCAGTTCCGTGCAATCAATGTACAACCAACTCATAGTAACAACTCATATCTCTAGGTTTGAAGAATATAAGATATTATCGTCTCATGATCATTCGTGATAAAATCCATGAAGTGATTCCAATGAGCGCGGGTTGAATCCAATACTCAGAACTTATGAGCACTCATGAGTGTTGTAGCCATTTGTCCAATACCTTAGACCTCTACAAGCCAACCCATGACAGTCTTAATTCATATATACTTCCAACATATGACCGACTGTGGATGGTTTGAATAACTTAGTCATTCTGGAAGAATAACCTAGTTTATTCGGGAAGTCAAAACATGCAAAGTGAAACACAATAATAATTGAATCCAATATGGTATCAAAACCTATGAACATAAATAAAACACCTTTTATTTATCACCATATGATTACACATTATTCATTGTATACTGTTTCAGCTATCAACTTTATTCTTGAATTTAAAACCATAGTTGTCCCATGCTCCAAGCATGTACACTATGTTTTCTAAACAGTAGTCATGCCATACACCAAGTATGCATACTATGTTTGTCTATGATCTTTACTTTGTGAACTAGATCAATTGAACATAACTTCAATGATTCTCTTTTCACACTCCCAAATCCTTACTGTAAATACAAGAATTCCAAATTCATGTCATCTACTGAAATCTATTAGATTCTAAACTTATATGCATTGATCCTCTTGTAATGATTATGCACAAATTCATAAAGACTTGACAACAATCATTACAGAGCATTCCAAAGGAGATCAGCTCCTTAGAAACATCCTTCTTGCATTAAGTTTCCTAATCTTAAACAGATTGAAAATTCTAACTTTGAAACATTTCCAGATTCCATTTTGACTATCACTTCTGAACAAGAGTTGCCTCCTTACAGATTATGTCAATATGGTCCTTCCAGAATTATCACTATACTTCCAACTGTCCTTGAGCAACCAATCTTTGGTAAACCTTAGATTGTCCTCGACAATTGTTTAATCCTTTTAGTCATATCCAGTTCTAAACCTTTTCCCTTCTTAATTCCCTAGGCATTTGGAAAATTTTAGAAAGGATGAATATAGCACATGTAATCGATCCTATATCCGAAGCATATGGGACACGATTCATGATGTCTCACATAAAGACTAAACCAGTCTTTTGCTATAACATTTCCATTTCTATTTGCCAAGTTCTCATAATTCAGATTATAAAAAGGGATGCCGTAATCATAATCGAATTTTAGAATGCAAATAATGGACCCATATACAGAATTTCCTTATGTTGAGCCATTCCAACATGAATTCATATATATCCTTGACTAAATGATTAAAACCTCACGATCTAAGCTTATAGATTTGAGATGAAGTATAATTTCCTCTCCCTTAATTATAGCAAAACAACTCTTTCCCAGTTGAAACTTTTGTTTTCTATAATTAACATTGCTAACTTGCAATCTTTATCATAATTATCATGCTCCCACTAACATGATGATTATTAGCATAACACTTGTGCTCCCACTAGCTTTGACATGTACTCAGAAATCAGCTGGACTTCTAGAAATCAATACTTTATTAACTTTCTTACCAAAGTTCAGATTTCTGATACTAGATTTCCTTGATAAGACTTTATCAATATCATACACCTCTCTTAGATAGCTCACATGTGTGTATAAACAATTATGAAGAGGGATGCCGTAATCATAATGGTTAGACCTTTTTGCCACTTCTCACAAGTCCAGGTTAGTGTGCCGGTAAACCACACACGCTCCACTAACGACTTTGAGAATGCAAATATCACAATTGCTATCTAGCTAAAATCTACTTAGTGAAAGTGTTTCCTCACCATCATTTTCATGAATCGGAGAGAAACCTTATGACACTTAGATTTAATGGTGTATATGTTCTTATCCATGTGAATTGTCAAAACCATAGTCACAAGACAAGGATAATGACAAATCCAAACTCATATGGACTGAACTCAATCTTAACTTCTTGCCACCTGGCAGCTCAAGGGCCTGCCATTGCTTCCAAGTTGTTGTGCAACACATTGAGAACTCTAAGAACTCATATGCAAAGCCAACTTTAACTGGAATGGGCATAGAATGTGTCAACACGATAGGTTATAAACCTCAAGTTGTGTGCTAGTGAGGAACTTCAGGTTTCATTCTTGATTAGTTCTTGAGATTTTCAAGACCTTTAAGACTCCCACTGTCCTCTTGACCTATAAGACTCCCTTGTCAAACATCCAAGAGATAGTGTGGATTCTAATCAAGACAAACACTTCACACAATTGGCCTAAGTTGATCTTTGTTTTATCCAAAACATCACAACTTACCAATTTCAAATGTACAAGAGTAGAAAACTTTTACTCTTACATTTGACAAGTGTTTTAAACCTTCCTTAAGACATGTCACTCAAGTTACAATCTTGGAGTATGACTCTAAGACTTGTATTGGAACGAAGTATGACTCATCTTCTTGATTTAACCATTTCAACAATTCAAGATCCCTTCTTCTTAGTCATAAGAATGAACTAAGACTTCCTTAGAGAACTAATTTTGATATGGTTTCTTAATCATTAAGATGATCACAAAACTGATACTAAAGTACTCTCCCATCTTTTCAGATTTGAGAAACTTTTATCCTTCTGCCTAATTTGATTCTTCTTATTCGCTCTGCCTTACATTGGAACCTTTTCCAATGTCTCAGAGTTACACTTAAGCTTGTAAGTATAATCATATTTATTGAGCTTTAGTAAACTATGACGAATAGTCTTATCAATCTTTTGTGGTGGACTTAATCAGTGCACATGACTATGTACTCGATCCCTTAGTCCATTACTTGACTCACACATCCATGTGAATAAGTAATTAGTCTTAATTTTCCAATACTTGAAAGTTCTCATTCATCATGCTATAGAATTTGCATGATTCCAAGTCCCGGTCCACTTGAGACTTGGGTGACGAGAATCTTTCCTTATTTGGTAAATTTAGACATTGCCACAAATGAAAGAATCAATTTCATATTTCCACTCTTGTTATTAATGGAATTATATAAGCAACAATTTTTCCTCAAATGCCATTGTAAGGATATTTTAAAATAACTAAAATCAAAAGTTTTCTTTTATTTTAAAACTATGCAGAAAAACTTATCCTTACAATCCACATGAAAACCTTGTTGTTATCTATTCCTAAGCAACATCTCATAACTCCTAAGAATTAGCTCAAGAATCCGATTTTCAAACTGCGCGATAGAAATCCATCTATGCGATCAGATTCAGCATATTCTTTCTTTAAGTTCCTTCACTTTTCTTTGATTCTTAAAACATTAACATGTGACCTAGTCACATCATGTAATAAGAATTTCAGAATAGAAACTTAGCAGAGTTAGATAGTGGACTTTACCTGAAGTAGAGTCAAACTTATTGACTTTAACATCTTTAGGTAAACTTGGCAGCTTCGCAACTAATGACCCTTCCTTTGGCAATATAAACATATGGACTCTTTGATAATGGTACACGGGACTATTACAGACTTAGCCTTTTCTCTTTACCATTTGGTCAACCTAGTTGACTATGGTCAATCCCTTTCCTTGGGAAGAGAGTGCTTTTTCTGTATTTCCAGTGTCACCATTGTCAATGTCCATAGAGTTTCAGGAAGTTGATCTTAGCAAATAGATAAGATCATTAAGGGTCTTGTCATAGTCTATTTCATAGGTGTCCCAAAGGAACTCACTATGTGACTTAGAAAGTGATTGAACCACCAACTTTCTCAAGACTTTGACACCCAACTCTCCCGGCTTGTCAATATGTGACTACATCTCCAAGATGTGACCACACCTACACCTTAACTTGCCAATAGGGCTTGAGTGATCTTAAACTTTTCAAGAACTTGTGGGTTAGGGAGAATAATTGGAGGAGGAGAAAGAAGTATGATATCCATGGGACATCATCTTCATTAGGAATGCTTGTTTCAAGAGATTTGGGAAGATCATAAATGTCTAAACCAGACATGTTTTAGGAGATATTCCAGGTAGTTGATCTTAAAGTCCTTAATATGACACCCAATATGAAATATTAAGGCTAGGACCCAACAAACTATTTTTATAACTTAGAAGAGGTATGCCGTAATCCAAGCTATAAAATAATTTGAAGGTAGGTGAATGACGATTCACCAATTTCCACCAAGATAAACGAAATGTATTATTAGGTTTTAATTGGATTTGAAACTCCTAGGTCTTTTGAGATTCATTGAACTGTTCAACGGCATGTTTCAAACTCGAGTGTGCCCTTCAGGTTTTGTGACTGGGATGCCGAGGATCACAAAACAAGGTGTGAAGTAACCATGCAAATTACTTGGTACCCTTAAGTGTTTACCCCTTAATCGATGTGCCGGTTAACCACACACGCTCCATCGATACTATGATAAATATTAAGTCACCCTTTACCTACCTTGTTAAGTCCAAGTTAGTGTGCCGGTTAACCACACACGCTCTACTAACGACTTAGACAAAGTGTAAAGTGTAATTTCATGAATTAGCACCTTATTCACATTTTCCTAAGTAACTAAGATTGGGAATTATTAAGAGTTTAGTTACTTAGTATTTATCATTAATACTTTTAATGAAGGGAGAATTATAGTCCTGTCAAACCCGTTCGGCTAACGACCCTCCACCAGTCAAGCAAGCGGTGGGTGAGAGTAGACACCCATTAAGTTGCCATTTTATAGGTAACAACCTTATACCCACCTTATAGACCGGCTTCGTGAATGAGGCGTACTAGCGGTAAGACTGACTTTACTCTTATACATATATATATTATTAACTTATAATATTATAAAGTATAAGGGTTGAATTTTAACTTTTAAAATTCTAAGGGCTAACTTGGAATTAAAGTATTCATATGAGAAAACTTTACAAATTCCAAAACTTAAGGGCAAGTTTTGAAACTATTCAAAACTAATTAATTTCATAACTTATGTGTTTAAAGTAGTTTTAATCCAAAAACTCTTCAAGTTCCATAACTTGTGGACAAATTATGGAAGACTTTAAACTAATAAAGAATTAACTTTTCTTTATTTTATAACTTATGGAATTAATTAAGGTTACATTATTTTTTTTATTTATTTAATGAAGAGACTCTTGGTCCTCCATAACTTGAGGACAAATTATGGAGTCATAACTCCAATTAATTAGAACTAGACTCTTCATTTTTGTAACCTTTGCCAACTTTTATGAGTTTTATGAAACTTAAATGTGACTTTTCATATAACTTGAGGACAAGTTACAGAAACACATTTTAGAATCAACTCTTAGATTAATTTGGATTGAAAACAACTTTTTCACTCAACTTTTCTATTAATCTAAGCAACTCATAAGAACAAGATAATTCAAATCAAACTTTTTCATGTAATTAGTCTAACCTTTAAATTAATACAAAACATGAATCTATTGACAATTATCTTTGAAAATGGATTAGCATGAACATTACCACATTAAAAAAAAACAAGTTTATAAGTTCAAAACAACTTAGGGTAATGTTCCTAGTCCATTTCTAGCCAAAAGGATCGAATTTATGCTGTCTGGGGGTCCAACTCGTCGAGTGCACTAACCAACTCGGCGAGTTGGATGCTTTTTGCCTTGGACTCGTCGAGTCCCTTCATGGACTCGGCGAGTCTGCTGGGTAGACAGCAACAAAACTCAATTTTTCAGCTTCTATTGCAAGTATAACAAGAAAACAAGCCTAGGCTCTGATACCACTGTTGGGTTATGAGCATTCTAACACTCCTAAGTGTACATGCAACCCTAAATACCTTGGGTCTATGTTTTCTCTATTATACATGCAAACATGAATATCCAAGGTATTATCCTAATCTAGCATACAAAACTATCAATATAACAAGATAGAATACATACCTCTTTGATGTAGAATGTCTTCATGAAGCTTGAGTGCCTAGTGCCCCAAGTGTGACACCTCAAATGGTTCACAATCATCAAAACACTTAGAATAACTTGAGAGAGTTCTACACTTCATGAAAATCGGCTAGCCCTTTCTTACTCTCACTAGTGACTCTAGTGGCCGATTTTGGTCAAGAATAAGATCTATATATAGTGTTACAATTAGGGTAAACTCTAATTGTCATGACTTTCCATTTCCTTGGATCCATGGGTTCAAATACACCATGGAGCATCATATGGGTTTTGGCCCAACTAGATAATCCATGGAGCATTAGCCCACTATACAAGTATGGATGATTTACACAATTAACCCATATATTTAATTAGTCTTCTTTTGATCACTTAATTAATCCTAGATTAATTCTTGATCAATACTAATTAAATAATCTTATTATTCTTATTATTAATATACTAGAATTTATAATATATTAATAACCGTAAGTGTCTTATTTCTCTTATTATAGTCTATCCAAGTGCATGATGCCATGCAACCCAAATGGACCATGCCGGGTCGGGTCAAGTCTTACCAATTATAGTTATGGACTTAGACATTAATCCAACACCATGTCGATTATGACATCAAAAATTTTAATTGACATCAAAAGGGATGGCTATCTAGAGTTAGGGTACATCCTATGTATATACTGCTAGTGCTCACAGTTTTCCCGTTAACCATTTCCACAGTGAATGGTTCTTTAAGTGTGTGTGGTTTTTGTTTAAGTAGACGAGCAAATTTATGATTCGCGAAGCTTCTCTCCGCTCCACTACCATTATCAAACAGTATGCATCCATAAGATTTTTCGAGGAGAAACATACCAGTGACCACTGTAGGATCGGCAATCGCTTCCTCGTGGCCTATACCCAAAAATCTTCCCACTCCACCGGCATTCCCTGTCTTCGGGTAGTTCCTTTTGTAGTGGCCCACCTCGCCACAACTGTAGCAAGCCTGGCCCACATCAGTGCCGGGGACTTGGGTGATCGGCCTTGCCGGAGCCTTGCAGAAACGGACAATGTGTCCTTTCCTGTTGCAGTTAGAGCACTATATTTCTCGGCAGGGACCGTTGTGGTGGAAGTTACATTTTTTGCACTTTGGAAAACTTCCAGCGTATTACCGTATCGGAGTAGCAGTGGCAGGTGCTATCGTAGCATGAACCGCCATGACCTTCTGATTTTTAGCAGCTTTCTGCTTCTTCTTGTCATCCCATAATTTTCACTTGATGTCAGTGGCTTTGGAGGGTTCTGAGATGGATAGGGTTGTTGTTGTTGATGCGGTACGGGCTCCATGGTCAATGAGCCGCTGTGCTAATCCCTTGTCACTATCGAAAGTAGTGGGGTTTGAAGCTAATACATTCCCCTGCACTGGAGGCAACAGCCCCCACATGTACCTCTCTATTTTCTTTCCCTCCGTGGGAACCATGCTGGGACACAGGGCCACCAGCTTGCTGAATCTAGCGGTAGAGGAAACTATGTCAGAGCGCTTCATGGTCAGGCCCCATAGCTCCTGTTCTAGCTTCTGGATTTCGCCCCTCGGGTAGTATTCCTCAATCATGAGGTCTTTCAGGGTTTCCTAGCCCATATCATTTTCCACTATGAGATTTAGTGACTTCACATGGCTATTACACCATGTTAGGGCTTTTTCCTCGAATGTGCAAGCAGCAAACTTGACCTTGCTCCCTGCTGGACATGAGCAGATCTCGATGATCGACTCCGTCTTTTCAAACCATTGCAAGAGGGAAATGACTCCGCCAGTCCCTTTGAAGGACTATGGCTTGCTGTTGGTGAAGTCCTTATAAGATCACTCTCTTGAGCACATGGGGATTTCACCTTGGGTAGAGTTAACACGTGTTCCACCTCCGCTGGCACCCGTAGAATGATATTGAGCCATGGTTGCTGCCACAACCGCAGATACTGCAGCATTAAGAGATGTCGTATAGATTAGTGGAGGAGGTGGTGGTGGTGTTTGATTTTTTGGACTGCCTTTGGAGGGTTCTAAAATGGCTAGGGTTGTTATTGTTGACGGGGTACAGGCTCCATGGTCAATGAGCCGCTCTGCCAATCGCTTGGCACTATCGAAAGTAGCAGGGTTTGAAGCTAATACATTCCCATGCACTGGAGGCAACAGCCCCCAGATGTACCTCTCTATTTTCTTTACCTCCGTAGGAACCATGCTGGGACACAGGGCTACCAGCTCGCTGAATCTAGCGGTATAGGAAACTATGTCGGAGCCCTTCATGGTCAGGCCCCATAGCTCCTGTTCTAGCTTCTGGATTTCGCCCCTCGGGCAGTATTCCTGAATCATGAGGTCTTTCAGGGTTTCCCAGCCCATATCATTTTCCACTATGAGAGTTAGTGACTTGACATGGCTATTACACCATGTCAGGGCTTTTTCCTCGAAGGTGCAAGCAACAAACTTGACCTTGCTCCCTGTTGGACAGGAGCAGATCTCGAAGATTGACTCCGTCTTTTCGAACCATTGCGAGAGGGAAATGAATCCGCCAGTCCCTATAAAGGACTTTGGCTTGCAGGTTGTGAAGTCCTTATAATAGCACTCTCTCGAGCACGGGGATTTCACCTTGGGTAGAGTTAACAGGTGTTCCACCTCCACTGGCACTCGTAGAATGATATTGAGCCATGGCTGTTGCCACAGCCGTAGCTACTGCAGCATTAAGAGATGTCGTATCGATTAGTGGAGGAGGTGGTGGTGGTGTTTGATTTGCCGGCCTGCCTTTGGTAGGACATTTGCCAGGTGCCATCTCTTACTAAAAGTTTATAAAGATGATGATGATAGTAAGAATCAGTTGTAAAGTATGATGAGAGTGATCCACAGACTAAATCGCCATAGTCCAAACATTGGAATCAGTGTATCATATGAATAGAGATACAACAATAGATTTTGAAAACACAAGAGTATAGACTTTCCAATAGGTTAGAAACTACCATTATTAATAGTATTACTGATGTAAATGAGTTCGAGAAAACTGACCTAACAGTAGGTCTTACATCAAACCATCTGAGGGAAAATGTTTGACCGTTTAGTAGACTAGATAGTGTACTGAAAGACAGGAATATTTTACAAACAAGTGCTTCATAGAGCACAGATAAGAAAAGGCTATTCCATAATCAAAAGAAAAGATGTGCTAGACATCTTCTTACGGCGGCGGGCATTCCTTGGGCGAACCCTAAGGTCTGCCAGTTGATGCTCCATGTCGAGAAGGTGTCGTTCATAAACTCTCTGGCGAACCCGGAGTTCTATGACTTCAGCCCGAGTCTCAGCTAGTGCTTGTAGCAGGGCCTCGTGGTCCATCACAGACCTCTCCTGAGCATGTTCTAGGTGGCTGGTGCGAATGGAATGCATTCTTTCATTTGCATCAACCTTCGTAATGCGATGGAGAGCTTTCCTACCCTAGATTTCGTTTTTGGAAACCCTTCGGATCAGGATTGGTAAGACTATGTTTGTTGAGCCTCCTTCGCTCAGGTCATAAAATCTTCGATCTCCAATGAATGGCATGGGATGATTTTGCTCTTCGCTCCATGTTTCTAAGCATTCCACCCATGTAGGTGTCGGGCCTTGAAAAGCCCGACGAGGATTAGGATTTAGGACCGGAGCCATAGGGGGTAGGTTGTTGACTTCTGGCTCGGATTCAAAACCATCAGAAAAGCCTTCTGCATGGTGATCATCCAAAGGGATTGGATGCTCATCTTCTGGCTTGTCTTCAAGCCGTCCAGCATTGCCTTCATTCGGGAAGTACGGGTCGCTGTGGGGATGGAATCCAGCCATGATATCTACGCGAGAAAAAGGGTATAAGAATTTAATATAAATAGATGTATTACTTAAGATAATTATAAGACGATCCTTACCAGTTACTTCAATACTTACATAGTTCATACCATTTATATGAATTCAAAGCAGGATAGACATTCGAATAAGTAACCCTAACTCCAAATCCACAACCAAACAAGGAACAGGAAGTAATGCAAAGACAACAAGTTCTAAGTCTATGACACCTTAATCCCATATCAGCTTAGTGTATCCACTTAGTAACAATTGACCTACTAGTAAAGACCTTTTTAGTTCTCAGATAAGTAATTATAGTAACACAAAATACTCCTATAGTATTTTAAGTTCATGTTTTGTTCTAATGTTATCATTGTAGTAGTGTTGGTAAGTTTTTAGACTTGTTGCAACACCACAACCATCCTTTGTCACATGCTAGTCACTCCTTGGAAAATATAGTTGATCAGGCTATATCCTCCAAGTTTTGACTATATGTCTCTAAGCCTAATTGTGTTGCTCAACAATCGTAATACTTTTGTTCTATCCTAGTGACACTAATTTTAGTATGAACGCAGGTATATATACTTAGTTAAATATTTTACTATTTAAAAGTATAAACTCTTGGTCGGAATATTTTAATCCCATTGTGCTTATATCTTGTATATCTTTTATGGGTTGATATACTTAATTTACTATAAACAATGCTCTGATACCAATCTGTCACACCCCAAAACTGGAACGGCGGAAACGTTCGGGGGTGGAGGACGTCATGTACAATATCACAACATAGAATAATATTAAACAAGCAAACAACATCATCCATTGCATTAATAATATAATTTAATACAAGTGTGTTCTGTATAGTTTATATGACACCAAAAATGTAAACCAAAATATAAGATGAGACTTGAATGCGCTCCATCTTCTCAAAAGCTGGCATCGGTACTTGTCTACTGATGACCTGAGAATACAAGTAATTTTGAAAGATTTTGTCAGCATTAAAGCTAGTGAGTTCATAAGTATTTTAGTGTCATTGTTTGCATCAAAATTTTTGTAACGGTGTTTGAAGTATAAGTTTGTAAACGTTTGTAGTAAAAGTATGTGAATGCTTGTAAATGTTTGTAAATCTTTGTAACTCCTAGAAAATCCTATATTTTCTACTAAAAGTAGTCTTCTATGAAGGCACGACTGTTTTGTATGTTAGTTTCTTTTAAAAGTGTATAATTTTCCCAAGTGTAACTATCATTATCAAAATATAGTTTATACATTATTGTTTATGTGAAATGATCACAAAATAAATGCAAAGGGTAAATTAATGTAGTATTGTAGTGTTGTATTATAATAACTACTGTTGTACTAACTACCTTAAACCGAATTTATATTAAGGTATTATGTGATTAATTGTACCATGTTATCGAGTATGAACACAACAATGTAAGACGTTGAAAGTAATGACATTTGGCACTCGTAGACCTGCAGGTCCCACTATAGCTAGCAGCAAGGTGTAGAATAGTCAATCCAGTATAGATCTATACGCAAACTGACGCTCTCCCTTTAGAAGATTCTGGTTACAAATCGGTCCATGGCAGTGAAGACATGCCCGAAACAGTGGTTCACATTTATGTTATAGTATACTTGTATATGTAATATATGTACTACTGTAGTGAATGTATTGTTTCTCATCATAGTATCATTATATAGTTTCTCATAATAGTATCGTTGTATAGTTTCTCATCATAGTATAGTTGTATAGTTTCTCATAATAGTATCGTCGTATAGTTTCTAATAATAGTAAGTATTGACTCATGAATGAACTGACTCTTTGTATGCTTCATTGAACTAGAACTAATGAGTAGTATAACCCTAAACTATACCTATTATAGTTTACTTGTATAATCGTTTGTATGAGTGAATGTATTGAACTAAGATAAAAGTCTTTATATCTACACATATATACATAATATATAACTAAGGATCCAACGACACTCGGACAAACAACAGGGTACTCTAAGTCCACAACGAAACAAGGAACAGGAAATAAAGTGAGTTGGCAGTCCTAAGTCCTTCAATCCTTACTTATATAACTATATATGTAATAGAAATGGTTTTAACATTATATAAGTCTGAAAACTATAATAGAAAAGGTTTGACACATAAAAGTGAGTTTAGTAAAGAGTTTAACATGTAAAAGAGTTTGACAAGTAGTTTGAAGTCATTTCTTTAGTAAAACAGTTTGAAAGTATAGTAAATCCATATGTTTGATAGTTATTAGTCACATGTGATTGATATAATAACTATGATATTCAACTT
Source organism: Lactuca saligna (assembly GCF_052625555.1). NCBI lineage: Eukaryota > Viridiplantae > Streptophyta > Magnoliopsida > Asterales > Asteraceae > Lactuca > Lactuca saligna. Next base: position 232,391,078 of record NC_136421.1, read on the forward strand.
GTATCCCCCCCCCCCTAAAATCATTCAAATTATTTAAAAGGTTGATTAAGGGGTATGAATTCACCTGTAGTGAGTGACGCGGCTATAAGATCGGTTTAGGAAGTTGAGTGTCAATTGCGGACTTGAGCACAAATGAATCCTATTACCCATATAACGACATATATAAGTATACAATTAGTGCTAGTAACAACTAATTATTGAATTGGGACCACCTTAGGGACTAGTAAACACTTATATTGAAGTGGTACAACCATATATGATTGTATATCAGGGGTATATGGCTATACAAGGGAGTGTATGGTCAAAATACACCATATTAGTGTGTGTGCGGCCAAGATGTGTGTGCGGCTGCACACTCCCCATGAAGTGTGTCAAAACGTATTTTGAGGCCTTAGGACTCATCTAGGAAGGTTTATTACTTCATGTTCTAGCCATATTTGGAGTTCGTTGCCATTTTAGGACCTAAAAAGGGTGTGTAAGGTTCCACATGGTGTGTGTGGCCGTACACACCTGAAGATCATGATATTTGGCGTTTTTCATGCAAATCTTCGAGCGTTCTTCGCATATAACAAGTTATTAATGAATCAAGGAAGCAATACTCACTTGATTTGAAGATTTGAAGTTGAATGTGGATGATAGTTGAGAGAAAACGAGTTCCAGCTTTGAAGTAGTGGTAAAAAGTGTTCAAAAATGACTAAGGGTCATATTTATAGGAGGGAGTGTGTGGCTGGGATGGGTGTACAGCCGCACACACATGTGTGTGGCCGTACACTCAAGTGTGCGGCCACACACTCCATGTGTTGGAGTGTTTGGCCCGAGCTTGCTTGATATGCATCGTGTTATCCCATTTCTATGCTCCTTCCTTGATAGTACCTAGGTTTAGAACACTCAAATAGACCCTAAATAGTGTTAAACGTTAGAAAAACGAGTCTAACTTTGATTGAATTGATCTATTGTTCGAGATAGAATTTTCGGGTTCTCACACACACACACGCTGCATTAATCTATGATTAACCTCAAGCTACCCTTTTTCATGCATTGTCGGTGCCAGATTAGTGTGTCGGTTAACCACACACGCTCCATTAACGACTTAACAAGGTGTAAAGTGCAATTTCATGGGTTAGTAACAAATTCACATTTTCCTAAAGTAAGTAAGATTGGGGATTTAATAAAGTTTAGTTACTTTATGTTTATCATTATACTTTTAATGAAGGGAGAATTAGAGTCCTCTCCTACCCATTCGGCTAACGACCCTCCACCAATCAAGGAAGCGGTGGGTGAGAGTGGATACCCAATAAACTGCCATTTTATAGGCAGTAACCTTATACCCCCTTATAGATCGGCTTCGTGAATGAGTCCTACTAACGGTAAGACTGACTATATATATATATATATATATATATATATATATATATATATATATATATATATATATATATATTAAACCTATAATATTATAATAGTATAAGGGTTGAATTTTAAACTTTTAAAATTATAGGGTCTGATTTGGAATTAAAGTATACATGGGGGTAACTTTACAAATTCCAAAACTTGAGGGCAAGTTTTGAACAATTCAAAAACTTTTAGTTTCCATAACTTATGAGTTTAATATGGTTTTTATGGAAGACTTTTCAAGTTCCATAACTTGAGGACAAGTTATGGAAGACATAAAACTATTTTATGATGGCATTTAAAATAAAAACTTTCCTTTTTTTTTTCATAAGCTATGAATCTAAATGATATTTTAAAGGAAAAAGTCTTCATATTCCTTGAGGACAAGTTATGGAGTTCATAAAAACAATTAAGATCAATTATTCCAATTAACACAATAATCAAATAATTTTTCTATGATCTAGATCAAACTCATAAGTAAAGATAATTCACATCAACAATTTTCAAGAAATTGGCTAATTATATAAACTAATACAAATCTTGAAACTTTGACAATTATCTTGTTTTTGGATGAGGATAATCATTATCATAGCATCAATATCAAATTTTATGAACAAAAACATTTTGTGGTAACGATCCAAATCCAAAAGAGGCCAAAAAAAACTCGAAAATCTGCACACAGGGAGCCCAACTTGACGAGTTGGTTGATTTTGTACATGGACTCGTCGAGTTGTGTATGGACTCGTCGAGTCCACTGTCCAGAGTCCAGATTTTCAGTTTTTCCAGCTTTGAACAATTAGTTATTCATCAAATACAATAAAAAACAACCCATGTCTCTTATACCACAGTTGGGTTTTGTATACTACCACATCCTATGGTTCACAAACAACCCTAAAAGCTTTGGATTTATCCTTTCTATAATTATATATGCATATGGTTTCCAAAGATTTAAGCCTACAACTAGCATACAAATAACATATGAATAATAAAAACAAGTTTTAGACATACCTCTTGATGTTGTTGATATTGCTAGAAAGACTTTGGCCTTTAAGAACTTAATGCCCCAAGTGTTGCACCTCAAATGGAATCACAACACATCTAGGACATAGGTGACTCTTGAGAGATAATTCCTTCCACACCAAAATCAACTCCATGAACTCCAAGAATTAGAAGTGTTGATTTTGGCTATGGAGTGGCCTATTTATATGTAGGATTCCAAGGGTCATGGGTATAACCCAAATCCATACCCATCGGTTTTATGATCCATGGTTCATGTGGCCTAACTCTTTATGTATCCATACATAAACTTAGTCCAATATGGATCATAAGCCCAACACATATAAATATAACTAATTTACACAATTACTCCCCATTGATTTAATTAGTCTCTTTTTATCACTAAATTAATTCGAAACTAATTCTTGATCAATACTAATTAAATCATATTATTTCATAGTAATATATTAGAACTTATAATGTATTAATAAATCACATATAACCTTTTCTCAAAAGTCCATCCTAACAAATTGTCCTGATGATATGCAACCCAAAAGGACCATGCTACTCTCGGTTCGAGTACATACCAATAATAGCTATGGGCTTAGACATCTAATCCAACAAATACTTCATATCTATGTGTAAAATGAAAGTAACTATACACTCACATGTTAAGTTGGTGATTCCGAACTTAGACTGCACTTCGCTTCTATTAATTTATTTTCCTTCAACGGAACCTAGTGTCATTACCACTAGATTTTAGTCTAATACTCATTGCAACTAATTATTAGTCTAGATTCATCATTAACTCAGAGTCTACTTCATGATCTATCAAGTAAGGATCAACCAGGCAGGACAGTTGGGAGGCAGGACCATTCCGGCATATAGGCTTTCTAAAATCCAACAACCAAACCCAATGTGACCATTCTAGACACATCTCTCGTAAGTAGTTCAATCAGTATAACGACTTTTAATCACTGATAAATCTTATTTATAGGTTCATAATAACGACATTATATTTAAATATAAAGTATATTTAAAGTAGGGTTGGTATATCTCACTTACAGCGGGTTTTGCTAAAAAAAACTGGGCTCTGATAGAGTAGAGCTTGTGAGCTGAAAACCTCTTTTTCTCGGAGCATTTGGGCACTCCGGGGCTTTCCTCTAGCACCTTGAGGTTACTAGGGTTTTAGAGGGGTTTTGGGAGGTTTAGAGAGAAGTTAGAGTAAGACGAAAATGGGTTTTGGTGTGAGAAATGAAGGTGATCTCGCAAGGTATTTATAGGCTAAAACAAAGCACCTTGTCGAGTTTTGGCCTCAAACTTGTTGAGTTGGTGCCACATGTCACCATATGGTGGCAAGTCTTGGGGAGAAAGGAATGGCCCAGATTCAGCCATGTCACCCCCTTCGCAGTAGCACCCTCCCAACTTCTAAACCCTGTAACTTTTGCATACGAGCTCCGTTTTCGATGTTCTTTATATCCATGCTTAGGTATTCACAAGATCTATAACTATCCTTTTGACTCCATCGACTAATTCTCGACTGATTTTATATGTAATAGTATGAGAAGGTTACACTGTTTAACAAACATGTAATATTCATAACTTCTATATACGGACTCAGTTTTCATCTGTCTTTTCATCGTTGAACTCTTATTAGTGAGATATTAAATTCTCATTTAGGTTGTGTAGGCTAAAAATCGATCGATCTAAAATTCGAATTACGAATTGTGCACTACAATGTTAAATCTTAAAAAATCATAACTTACTCATACGAAGTCAGATTTGGGTGTTCTTTTTATGCACACTCTCGGTTTAACGTATACTACAACTTCTATTTTGATATTTAAGGCTAAAAAGTAGTTTATCCAAAATTAACCTTTTACGTTATGCGGTGCCGTGCCAATTTAGCCGTAAAATTTCGATAAGTCATAACTTATTCGTTATAACTCGGATTTTGTCATTCTTTATATGTTTGGAATCCTTGTCACGACCACTACAACTTTCTTCATAGATATCGGGATTATCTAACATTTTATTTTTGACGCTTATTTTCATTCTTGATTTATTATATCTTTATAGACAAGTATATAAGTACATAAAATCACATAATGTTCAATTAATTCATCTCTATTACCTCAAAATGAGTTACAATGGTTGACACTGACTACTACATCATCATACTAATGCGTAGCCTAGAAACACGGGTGTTACGTAGTTTGACTGGCATAGGCTTTATGGTTTAATCACAAAGTTATTTCCTCCAAGAGGGTTCCTATAGGATATGTTTATTGTTCAAAGCATCATATTTTGATCTGGGTGTCTCGGTCAGTCATGCCATAAATGTAAGTGCCCTTGCCAATGGGTACTCGACGAATGAATAAATTTCTTTCAATATTTTGGATCATGGTAGCATACAAACCATATGCAAAACATCTAAACTGATCCACTATATGCTTTTAGTCGTAATAAGTGGAGGTAAGGTAAAGGTATTTAATATCAACTCTCGAGGAGTTTCAAGGTGAAACTTGTTTTCTCGAATATCCTTAAACTCAACAATATTCGAATGGAACTTAGACACTATAAGGCTTCATCTATGGTTAAATGAGTACCATTTGAGAACATAAATTAGGCTTTACCAAAGCTTTCAAAAGGGTCGATTAGCCCGAAATTATTGTCATTGAAGTTACTTTAGGCATACTGTTGATAAACTAATCCTTGTATTTTACAATAATATAGGTGATACCATTATCATCTGACCCAGTATGCATGCCAAAGGGTGAAACTAATTCATATCAAAAGGAACTTACTTTAAATTATTTCGAGAAGCATGATGGTGATAAAACAAATCGTCATCTAAAATTAGAAAATATCCAAATAGGTAAGCATAATCCAAAAGGAAAAACATAATATAATCTAGCAGCTAAACAATAGCTTTATTCTTCCATTTGAGCCACAAAATTGAGGGTCTCAAGGAATATGCTAGTTTCAATTGAATTTGCTTTGACTTTTCTTCCCTTCTGATAGTCTTGAACATCTTCGAGAGTAGCCTTACAATTCCATTGCATATGACCTAGTGGCGGAACCAGGATCAAAGTAAAGGGGTATCCTAATTTTTTTTTAGAGTAACCTAATTTTTTTCCTGGGGTACTTGGGTTTCCCGGGTTCGGGTTCGGTTTTAAACCCAAATCCTAATCGAATCCTTAGCTAACCTCAAGTCTTGTTATATAAACATGAAGTTGAAGTATATTTTGATACTTGAATCGATATGGGACTCAAAGTAGATATCAAATAAAGCATGAGGATAACACGTTTATAAAATAGAAAAAAATGGTTGAGTTTACATGTGTTTAGCGATGTGGGATAGAATAGTTGGGAAAATAAAACAAAAATAAACAAAGAATATGTAAGAAGCGAGAATAGAACTCAAGACCTTTGCTTGAATAAGCCAACACCTTAACTAGTAGACCAACTGTTTGTTTATGTTTATAAGTGGATGGATGCGTATATATACATTATACCGAATTTTTTTTGAGGAATAGGTAAACAAAAATTACACTACCGAAAAAAATTTTGAGGGGTATCCCGGGATCCCCTTGGATCCACCCCTGATATGACCATAACCATCACATTTGTAACATAGAGTTGTCTTATTAGCATAATCTCTTTCTTTGGAAAGACTATCTCTATTAGTGTTGTTCTTAATATAAGATTGCATAGGAGCCACATGGTAATGATTTGGATTAGAATTTGAACTTGTTTTGTGAACTTTAGGCTCGCAGTGATTCATTGGCTTTCATGATGGCTGACCCTTGTCCTGGTACACATTCTATTTTATTCTAAAATACGGGAGACAACTCAAAATAAGAAGGATTGTTATGTTGAGGGAGAGGATTTGTATACATTGTCTTGCCATTTACGAAATACAAGCCAATCTGAGTATTTTTCCCTTCATATTATCCATCCTCCATCATCTTAAGGAGAGGTTGTATTGTGGAGGGAGTAATCTGCTGATGCTATTTTATTATTTAAATTTAAGAAGCCAACTTCATCAATATAGCTTTCAAAATCCACCAAAGATGCCTCAGTCATATAAGTTACCTAAGACAAGTCAAAACCAACGAAATGCCAGTCATCTCATGATTCTCTCTTCAACTTACTCATATTCTTATAAAAAAAAAGTGTTTAACAAAGCCAATGTATGGAACATAATTCTAAAAGAATAAAACCTATTTGTCAAGGGCTTTCAAACGAGGGTCTGCCTATTTATATACAATCTACAATTTTTAACAACGATAAACCATCATCCAACGCAATATATTTATTTTAAGAAGAACCAGGGTTGTTGAGTTTAACTTAAAGATAAATATTTAATGATTTGAGAGCATTTATACAAGAAGGAACCATGATGAAATTGTTGTTGTAAGATGTACAAATCATGTTAGAAATCATGTTTTGAAAGTATTCATCACTATTCAGAGTTTAATAACGAGTAAACAGGATATTCTAGCAAGCAGGTTAGTGAACTATGGTTCAGTGAGTGGATGAAGTTGATGAAATGTATAAAGAAATTCAAAGTTACTCTCTACAATAAATTGATAACCTTTTTGTAATTTGATTATCAAAGTTATCAAGAGAAATCTCATTCTTCAAACATATGATTCATGTTTTCTGTTGGGAACCAACACAAGGGCTTATTAAGATATAGATATATATATATATATATATATATATATATATATATATATATATATATATATATATATATATATATATATATATATAGGGGAGGGGGGACTGATATGAGTTACATAAATATCAAATTCAAGGAGAATTATATTAGCATGTAAATCCTTTCTTGAACACAACATTGTTGGTTGGAATTAAGCATGTTAGAACTTATTCATTTTCAATCATGTCTAAGGCATCACTTACTGATTTCACACTTGGTTGCCTTCATACAAGGCTATCAAAAGGCTATCGCTTATTGGTTTCATTAGAACTACTAAAGAGGAGAGGGGAGCTAGAGGGGAGCTGAAAGCCTGAAAGACCTAAGGTTTATCATTAAAAAAAATGATGGATCCAGTAGAGTAGTACTAATACTATTCATAAGTTTTCTAAAACATCTTTTGATATAAATTTTCCTTTTATCTTTTATGTAATCATAAATTGATAATTAAAGAAGATACTAACATAAGAGTGTTTTACAATTTGAAATACTTAAAAAAACACTAGTTACTGTTAGCATTTAAGAAAGAAAATTAAGGATTTACGATAAGAGCTCACTTGAAACCCTAATCCCCCTCTCCTCCCCTTACATGCAAAATCGGTGAGTCCATCACTCGTATATGTATGTTCATCAATGCTATACTCGTATATGTATGTTCATTGATGCTATAGTAGGCATCTATTTCCTCAGAACCTCATGTATCACATGCACAATATCATATATCTAGTTATATACAAGATGTCATCTTTGTGAATGAGCCATTCTATACCTTTGGAGCCATGATTATTGGCATCTACTTCCCATACCCCATTTTAATGTGAATTCAGGAGGGTTGTTATTGTTATGGCCTTATTGCTTGGAGTATGACAAGCCTTATTGCTTGGAGTATGACAATGTTACTAATGTGGAAATTGATGAAGAGGATCATTCTATACCTTTTAAACCCATGTGGTTGGTATTTTGGTTGATCACGTTTGATCCAAGTAGACCAACACTTGGTATTTAAATTTTAAACAATTTTTTCTGTTGCGTGATTGGATTACTTGGTCGTTTTGTATCAATAAATTCCACATAAAAGTATGAAATAACTTTGGTTAAAATCCAAGCAACACGATAAGGAAACTAAACTATATAGAACCTTTTACCCGACGTCGACTTGTATTAGTTTCATTATCTAGACATTCCTATTGATACTAAAATTAGGTTAGTTTGTTTTGTATGAATACTAAAAATATGGATTTTGTTTGATTGTTATAATATTTTTAGCGTTTTAGAAAAATCTATATGTAATTATATAGTTTAAAAAATAGTTAAATTAATGGTGGGATCCTCCCCTACCGAAAGATACAGCATATAAATCTTTTTATCTTTTGTGCATGGATCAAGAGATTTGGATTTAGTCGTAAGAAAAATGTTGATATAAATAATTCACTTCTCTTTCCTCTGTTCCAACATCTACGTTGATTGAATGTTTTTGGGCCTACCTACACTTAAGGCCTAAGGATTCTTACATATAGCAATTCAATTGGATTTAGATAACCTACCGTAGTTCTTATTTCTATTTTGGTGTACTCAGATAATCAATATCTAGCGCCTTATTTCTGCTTCTCTAAGCATGGATGTACTGGTGTGCCAGTTCTGGTATAATCATAAATGATTATATAGCACCACACACTCATTTCTCCTCCGACACCATTCACACCACTATAACCGCCACCGTTACCACAACTACCACCACCACCTTTGTCACCACCACCTCTTCTGCCACCAACTATCATAATCATTTATGATTACTCAATTGTAAACAAACATATATGTATAATCATTTATGATTAGGCATACCATGTTGTTGTCGGTACATTGGAGCATTAGAACGGCAAATGAGAAATATGTAGTTGAAGTTGAATTACTTTTTTTTAATTCTCAAGTGAACCGTCTCATATATATATATATATATATATATATATATATATATATATATATATATATATATATATATATATATATATATATATATATATATATATATATATATATATATATATATATATATATATATATATATATATATATATAGGTTCAGTTCATGTGAGACGGCTTAATTTTGTGAGACCGTCAGACGTATTTTTTTATTTTTTTTATTTTTTTTTATTTTTTTTAGTTAATTCAAGTTCCAAAAATAATATTTAAAAAAAGATTTTTTTTGATTTTTCCATTTTTTTTGAATTTTAAAATTATTTTTAGAATATGTACAGTGTAATATTCTATTTAAAATATTTCACGTATTTTTTAAAAAAAAAAAAGTAGGATTTTTTTTTATTTTTTTTAGTTAATTCAAGTTCCGAAAATAATATTTAAAAAAAGAATTTTTAGATTTTTCCATTTATTTTGCATTTTAAAACTATTTTTTAGAATATATCAGTGTAATATTCTATTTAGAATATTTCACGTATTTTTCAAAAAAAAAAAAAAAAAAAAACGGGATTTTTTTTATTTTATTTATTTTATTTTTATTTTTTTTAGTTAATTCAAGTTCCGAAAATAATATTTAAAAACAGAATTTTTGGATTTTTCTATTTATTTTGCATTTTAAAATTATTTTTAAATTTGGTCTCACGGTCTCACAAAATTAGAATGGTCTCAAATGAACCTGAACATATATATATATATATATATATATATATATATATATATATATATATATATATATATATATATACATATATATATATATATATATATATATATATATATATATATAGGTTCCGTTGAGATTCAAAATTAAATAGAGATCTTGAGATTCAACGTCAGCTATATATTTCACGTTTGACGCTCTAAGTCTATGGTGTATCGGTGTGGCGGGTCTTTTATAATTATAAATGATTATATAACGCCGCTCGTTCCTTTCTCCTCCGCCACCATCCCCACCACCACAACTACCACCGCAACCACCACTACCACCACCTCTGTCACTACCCGACCCAACCACTACCACCTCCGCCACTTATACAACTGTCATCTCTGCCACCGCCACCAACTGTCATAATCATATATCATTACTCAATCTGTGAACATACATAGATGTATAATCATTTATGATTAGGCATATACGTATAAACATATATAATCATATACTATTATACATTTCTGTCATATAATCATTTATAATTAGGCATAACTCACTGCTGCCGATACGTTGGAGTGTTAGAACGAAAAATAAGAAATATGTGACTGAGGTTGAATCTCAATATCTCTAATTTTTTTAATCTTAAGGGAACCATCCCATATATATATATATATATATATATATATATATATATATATATATATATATATATATATATATATATATATATATATATATATATATATATATATATATATATATATATATATATATATATATATATATATATATATATATACCTCATGTAACACGTTACATAATGTATGATCCTTAATTAATATTCTTTAAATAATACTCTGGATTTTATACGTATACTTTATTTCAGTAGGCGACTATACAAATATTTCAACATGAATTAGGGTTGACGTTGAAGTTTCCATGCTCCTATTATATAAAAGGGAAATAAAAAATTATTATTTTTAAACGATTTTTGTAATAATATATTTGTTCTTATTCGAAGGTTAAATTTCTCAATATACTGTTAACATTAGGTACAGTGACATACGTAATGATGAAATATTATTGAGAGTTTCTATATGTGTTTTAAGATCAAATATAAAAAATATCACTTATGTATGATAATTAAATGTCAAATGAATTTATTATCCGAATTATTTTCCATAATTAACATATTTCATATTTTTTCAATGAAAAATATTATATGGAATTAATGAATATTACATTTAATTATGATACTATTTTTTATAATTAATGTTTTTATATGTGTTTAGGACATGCGTTAAAAATCTCAATATTATTAGACTTATTGTGCCGAAACTAAAGAAACATCTTTATTGCTTTTAAGGGCCTTGTATAAAAAAAATAAAAATAGGCAAATAATATAATTTTTTATATATAAACAAAATTTGCTCTTATTACGATAAATTGATAAATTTGATAAAGAAAATATCAATGATACGATATATAACTCTTCATAGTTATATAAATCACTAGCCACTTCCTAACATTTTTTAAAACAAAGTTGTTTACCGTGTTTTAATAATAAATACACTCCAATATATAATTCTTAAGAATTATTCTTGTCGATCTCTAAAGTATTTATTATCAAATTTTAGTATGTAAATATGATTTTAGCTACTTTGGTTTTGAGAAACTTTTTTTTTTATATGTCATTGTTAGTGTAATTGCCACAGACCATATGCAATAAATGCATCAGTTTTTCATTTATATATTTTAAAAGATGATGGAGTTGTAGTTTCAGCCGGTAAGAACTCGTAAAGAAGTTTTAACTCCAGGTAATCAACTTTTAATTGTTCATCATATCTAAGTGCAGCTTCCGAACGACTACAACACAAGTTAATATATTTGTCATCAAATTCTTTCAATTTTTTGGAAACAAAAACCTAAACTCTTCGTACTCTCCGTATTTCTCAAATCTTATGTTGCGAGAAAAACTTGAGATACACTTGAACAAACGTTAGGATAACTATAGTTGCGGAATTAGTTAATCTCAAAGTATCTAAAAGCTCAACAATAATAAGTTAATATGTTAGATGGTTAGATAGCTAGTTGCGGAAAAGTAATGAAACATAAATGACAGCAGGTGATATATCAAGCAAACACATAAGTTGATTCATAATATGGAATGCATTCAAACCAAGTTAGTGAGTGAGATCAAACTTAGTGATAAAGTCACGAATGACTTGCTCCGAAGAGAAGAATTACTCAGTTGTGTTCGAGAGGATTTTTAAAGAGTAAGAAAGATATGAGATGCGTAAGAATTTAAGACGATGAAGACTTAGAGATGAGTAAAAGAGATTTGTTTGATTGATAAGAAGTGAGCTCTATTTATAGAGACTCGAGAAATACAAGTGGTTCATTCTCTAAGAGTAGCCATGCAAGGCATATTAGACAATAGAGAGAATTACAGAAAAGTAGATAAAAAGTAGACTAAGTACAGAAAAAGTGATTGCGGTAGCGTTAGATGACTTCAGATGTGATCATTGAAGAAGCTTGACTGTGGTAGCATGTAGACTGCGGTAGACAAAATTAAGAGGGTCACTTCATGTATCAACAATTTCCCCCTAAGTGACTTCTAATTTTCTTCACTTACCAAGTTTAAGGAACTTGATCAGGATCCACCAAAACTTCCTGATATTCTCCAACCAAGTGATCCTTCTTAAAATCTCGAACTTGACTTCGGCAGTTGTATATTTCTATTTTTCCATTGTGGTTCGACAGATTTCAAGTTGTTTCTTCGTGAGGCGGTTCATGGAGACCATAGGAATGAAGTGTTTAACTTGATCAGTCTTTCTCGTGAAGATGACTCCAAGTTCAGGAAAGTTTGTAGCACCAATTGATTTTTCCTCATAACCTTCGGTTAGCATTGTTGCGGGATCGAGTGGAGGTAGATCAAACTTTTTGGCAATGATTGGGTGGATATCTGCATCGATCTTTGCAAAGTCACACACAATCTCTTTTAGAAAAATACTTGCCCTTTCAAGTGCTATCTTCATCTTCGGATGCTTCTCACACTTGTTCTGGAACACCTTTGCTATCAGGAAGACTTCTTCTGGGTTCATGTAGGGGAAGTCAGCTTGGGTGCGGACATAGTCCTGATTCCTTTTAGTGAGTGTGTATTGCACAAAATCAACCTTCATGAATTTGCGAAGTTTAAAGTTCTTGACTACTGATGGTCTGTCGTTGGACCATATCTTCTAAATGGAGGAGGAATGCTTTGCAAAGAACCAGTTTAATCTTTCAAACTCCATTGGCGGTCTTTTGTGATCAGGAAGGCTCTAGTCCAATTGCTCAAATACTGTGAAGTATCTAGCATTTGGGGAGATAGGAACATCCCAGTAACCATCAAGGGGAGGTTCGGCAAATGTGAGGTATGGTTTGTAATCGTCATCCAGTAGTCTGCGGTGGGGATTGACCCAAGAATTTATCAGGGATTCATCCATAACAGTGTCAAAACCGCATTCTCTCCATATGAGCTCAGCAAATTTAGCTACTCTCCAATCAGCTTTCTTCTGTTTAGTGATGGGGGAGTCATTTGAGCTTGGAGATGACATGTACTCAGCGATATTTTTGAAATGAGGTGGAGTTTCTGGTCGTTCATAGGAATGAACGATTTTTTGTTGCGGTGGAGGAGATTGATGGCTTGGATTGTTGTGATCAGATGGTTACAGTGAGGGTTGCGGTGAAGGAATTTTATGAGAAGCACTGATGGATTGACGTTCTTCTTCATGGTGTTCTTCTTCTCCATGATGTTCTTCTTCTATGTGGTGTTCTTCAGTTCCCCCTCTTGAGGAGTTCAGACCCGAAGACTCCTCAAGCCATTGTTTATATCCATCGACTTTGGCACACACCTCCTTGAATTAGGCTTTAAGAGTATCAACCAGTTGTTGATTGTCAGGGATGGTGGTGTTAAAGAGTAACCGATGAATCTCCTTGGTCAGGTTAAGGATTTCGGGGCCATGGAAGTTTGAGTATAAGGATCGTCGGAGTCTGTTGATGGTTGCATGAAGAACTGAAATAGTGGACTCATAGGCAGTGTGAGTCTCAACTATCAGTTTCTGAGAAAGTGTAGATTGATCCGCAATGGCTTTCTGTAAGTGGTCTTTGATTATGGATACCTCAGAAATGAGGCATTCCGCAGCAGCCATAAATTCTTTGTGATCTGCTTAACGATTGTTATCTAGGGACCGTATCCCCATTTCAACCTTGAGAGAAATTCTCTCAGCAGCCAATATTTCCCTTGTTTCAAGACGTTCAATCCTTTCTATTAATGATTGTGGCACAGGATTGTCTTCAGACTACGGTTAAGTTGACTTGACTACGGCCAAAATTTGGTCAACCTTAGATTGAAGATTGAGAATTTTTTTCTTGATACGGCCATCTTCTTCTTCTTTTTCTTCTCCTTTGGCTTGGACGTTGAGTGCTGAGAGCCACTAGATTCCTCTTCAACATACATCATGAGGTCATCATCCAAGGGACTTGGCTGATTGACCTCTTGAAGATCAACATCGTCAAAACCGAAGGTGGGAGCTGAACTAACTTTGATTTCAGTATCTGCATCTTGTGAGTCTCTAGCAGTTGGAGATGGAGGAGGTTTTGAAGGAGTCTGATCAGCAGTCGTCTCTTGTGCCTTGCGGATGGTATCAGCCATGTTTTCCATCAGGTCTTGAACCTTGCAGATAGTAGCTACGGTATTGGCATTGCTGATTGCATCTGCCCAATACTTTGCTACAGTCTGGATGTCTTGTTGTTTCTGTTGAAGCAGCTTTGTTTGTTGTGCTTTTCTTGCTTGGAATGCCCTATGGAAAGCGGCATATTTATTGGCTTCGGCTTCATTGGATGGCTGATACTAACACCATGAGTCATAAAGATTGATTTCGTCAATTCCTTGGAAGCGCACCGAGGTGTCCCTCGGGTTCACAGATCCTTGCACATTTGTGCTCATCGTGCCTAAACCACCTGTTACTGATGTAAGCAGAGTAGGATTTCCTGAGCTTCCTCGGTCTCCTTGACCTAAAGTCAAGTCTTGACTCGGCTTAGTTCTGGAAAAGGCTAAAGAATCGCCTTGCGGTTGGGATGGTGTTTGAAGTATTGGGGTGACAGACAAAAGGATGGAGTGCAAGTCCTCAGGGGAAAAGAAATGAAAACGGGAAGCCCTGGAGACCTTAGGGCGGGATCTAGATCTATCATCTTTGGATTGACCTGGGGGAGTCTCCACGATGTGGTGAAATAGACTCACCTTCTGAGTCTGAAAGGAATTTGATGGTGGTCTCGAATGGGTGTGCGAGCACCCCAAGGACTATTGTAGCCTGTTGAGAGGCTGAGGTATCAATGCGGTCACACATTTAGTCTATGGGATCGGTTTTTATTTTCTTGAGGACAACAATGGCTTGATCATCCTTAACCACATCATTGCTAGATGAAGAGAGAGCCTGATGTTGACTTGGTTCAACAATTGTGATCACTGGTGGAATGACTTTTCTTTTCTTGGATGGATTGGTTTGTTTGGGAGCATCCTTCTTCTTAGGAGTGACTTGTTTCTTGGTGTTGCGGGGGCCTTGATGAGCAGAGACTAGCTGCTTGCGTCTTTGGGAGGAAATGTTGGAAAGAATTGTGGAAGATGGGATTGCGGTACTAGTGGGATCAAGAACTGCGGATTGGGTTGGAGGAGGCGGGGTAGGAAGGTGTGGGGCAATACCTTCCGTAGCCTCAATGTGATCTGAGACATTAGCAGTCTCAAGACCGAGAGTAGAAAGAATATGTGTGGGTAATCTTCTTATTGGTCCAAAAACAATTTGATCAGATGAAGGATTGTACCTTTTGAGATCCTTGGTGACAAAGAAATTGATGTTGTTGCCCATACTGATTCCTGCATCCGCATGGAGGTCGGAGAGACCAAAACCTTGCAAAAGTGAGCTCTGTAGGGATCTCTCGTGGGCTTTCCTTTGGAATGTACTGCAGAAAATCATCCCATAGGATCTGACTGTAGTTGACATCATGACCTGTGAATATGCTCCATACTAGTTCGAGAAGTTTGAGTCCCATGTTGTATGTGCCTCCAGTTGTGCCAGATAAACTGTGGATGATGAAGTGACAAACAAATTGCCAGACCGTAGGCAATTGGTTTTTCTTGAATTCACCAATTCCTTTGATTTTCTTCTGGTATCCCATTTTGTAGAGTGCAATAAGTATGTCTGCCATTAATGGAGTGAAGATCTTGATGGATGGATGAACAAGCAGGTTTATGGCATTGAGAAATTTCTCCTTGTCCAAGATGACTAACGAATCGTTGACTAGATTGAGATGCACTTCTTGAAGATTCTCAAGTGGTCGATATGCTGAAGAAGCACACTTGAAGAGGTTTGAGAGAGGAACAACGTCTGTGAATGAATCAAATGGTCCAAACAGGGGGTGATTGTACAGGAACTTGATCATCAACTTTGTGGGGCATTGTAGAAAGAATGTTCTTCAAACACGGCTCTGAAGTTGCTTGATGCTATCGTTGGAGTGGGATGTCTTGAAGCAGAGTCTAAACCAGTGAACCACTGATCCAGATGCCTTGGAAGGTTTCTTGGATACACCGGATTTCACCATTGTTGAGTTTTCAAAGAAGCTTGGAAGGAAGAAGAAAAGTAGAGCGCGAGAAAAGGGTTTATGATTCAGAAAGCGTAAACGGTTCTTTGTGGAGAAGAAAGGGTTTTATAGTGGTTTAAGGGAGCGGGAAACGTTTTTGCCCTAAGTGAATTTGGGTAAAACGTTTAGATGTTTATTTCGAAATAAGAGCATTAATCTCAGCCACAGATTAAATAAAGGTTAAATCTGTATTCCGGGATTGACCAAAAAGGGGTTTGCATTTGATGAAATGTGAGATTGGCAACCACGTTCGGAGAACATGTGGTCAGGGAGAGGGAGCAGTCTGTTGGTTAACCGGGAAGTTTGAATGGATTTGGTGTTTTAGGGTACTAGGAAGTGACAGATTAAAAACGATATGATTTTGGAAAATCTTCTTTTTCTCATCATACCTAAAATAGGTCTGACACTGTTAAATTCAAAAAGAATGAGACAGATGCACAAGGAATGTTTTTTTTAAATTAAACGCCCCTTTTTTTCATTTTCACTATTTAATGAAAGATCATTAAATAGCACACCATATTTTTTATTTGTTTTATTTATTTTATCATTTTTTTATTTTTTGTAAAAAAAAAAAACTATTTTATGGTGACTGCGGATTGATACTTCATTGCGGATGGATCATGTGTCGTCGGATGGATGACTGCGGTAGAAGAACTGAGAGGAACACTTGAACAATGATTAGTAATAACAAACAATAAAGATCATTGAAGTATAAGTATGATATATGGTTGAAGTATATAGAATATAACAAAACCATCTATCATATTTAACTTCAACTGGGACCGCAACGGAGACCAAGGATGGTTTGTGCTACTTGTTAATTCAAAAAGAATTGTGGGTCCGGGTTCATCATTCCTAACATTTTTAAGAAACTGTTGAGTTTTGTAGAGTCAAATGCCTTTGTGAAAACATCAACAATTTCTTCATGAGTAGGGACAAAAATTAGTTCAATGTTACCTTTTAGGATGTGGTCCCTGATGAAGCGATACCGTAGTTCAATATGCTTGGTCTTAGAGTGATGATTAGGATTGTGAGAGATTGCTATAGCACTTTCAGAGTCACAATAGATTGGTATCCGCAACATTCTGTATCCGTAGTCTAACAGTTGTGTTTTCATCCATAAGACTTAAGAACAACAGCTGGCTGCGGCCACATATTCAGCTTCTGTGGTAGACAATGACACAATTTTGCTTCCTTGAGGACCAGATGACTAGTCTTCCACCTAGAATTGACATCCACCTGAGGTGCTCTTACGATCAAGTTTGCATCCAGCATGATCCACATTTGTGAATGCTTGAAGACTGAAATCATTCCTTGCGGGGTACCATAATCCTAGAGATTTGCTTCCCTTTAAGTACCGTAGGATTTATTTGGTTACAGTCATATGAGACACTTTAGGATCAGTCTGGTAGCTTGCGCATACGCCCGTTACAAAGACTATATTTGGTCGGCTAGCAGTGAGGCACATCAGAGATCTAATAATACCTTTATAAGACTTGTGATCAACAGATTCACCTGAGGGATCAGCAGATATCTTATAACCAAAATCCATGGGAACCTTAGCCGAAGAACAATTATCCATTAAATATTTCTTCAATAGTTATGAGGTGTATTTTTCTTGATGAATGAATATCCCTTGAGGGACTTGTTTCACTTGGAGTCCTAGAAAGAAATTAATCTCTCTATTCATGCTCATTTGGAACTTGTTGGTCATGAGCTTATCAAATTCATCCACCATCTTTTGATTAGTTGAGCCAAAAATGATATCGTCCACATATATTTGTACAAGCATTAGATGATCACCATTTGCTTTTCGAAATAATGTGGGATCAATCACTCCTAGTTTGTAACTTGAAGAAACAAGAAATTCAGATAGAGTCCCATACCATGCTCTAAGGGCTTGTTTTAGACCATAAACTACTTTTTCAAGCTTGTAGAAATGGTCTGGGAATTCAATGCTTTCGAAACCTGAAGGTTGCTGAAGATAAACCTCTTCTTTTAATTCACCATTGAAAAAGCACTTTTTACATCCATTTGATGAACTTTGATGTTTTTGTGTGCTGCGTATGCCAAGAAGATCCAGATGGCTTCCATTCGTGCTACCGGAGCATACATTTCATCATAGTCAGTGCCTTCAGGTTGACTATAGCATTTGGCAACTAGTCTTGCCTTGTTCCTGACAACTGCACCGGATTCATCTAACTTATTCTTGTACACCCATCTTGTGCCAACAATGGTGTGGTCCTGCGGTTTTGGAACGAGCTTCCATACTTTGTTTCTTTTAAATTATTCTAGCTCTTCTTGCATTGTGGATATCCAGTCTGGTTCGAGTAGCGCTTCTTTGATTGATCGAGTCGACTGAGGACAAGAACGTTGCGTAGTGGTAGTGATCAGATAATTCCCAGGATGATCGAGTCTGGATTCATGCAGATGGGTTGCCAATAATTTGACCTGGTGGGTGGTCTTTTGTCCATACGTGTAGACGGGGTTGAAGATGATCAGCAGCTGCGGTGGAGGGAATGTATTCAATGGCAAAAGACTCTGCGGTTGGAGACAGTATTTCCCCCTGGATTTTAAAACATCCTGTTGAATTATCTTAAACTGAGAAGGTGTGATCAGAGTTGTTTTAGGCATATGGCAAAGGTCCCCCCTGGAGTGTAGAAGGGATATTGCCAAGAACCTGCAAGGGTTCCCCCTGGATTACGGATGGATGGGTAAAAATTCTTAAATCTATTCTTGTATCAGTGTTTTCTATGTTTTCGTCATCCGAATCCGAAGAAATGTTTGATGGTTGAACCTCTCTGCAGATTGGAGCTGCATCTTCTAATACTGGAACCTCGATGGTTGTTGTTTGATCCGGAGTTGAATTTTCCCCCTCAACCGGCGAGGTTGAACGATACTTCATCAGACGCAATGGGAGCAGATACATCAGCATGTTGTTGTTGAGCTTCCAGAGACACGAGAACTTCGGATAGCTTGGTTGTATCTACCGGATCAAAGAGATCGCCATAGTTCACTTCAACTAGATTTAATGGACCCGAAGAGGCAGGAATATCACTTTCTAGAATTGTTGTGGTTTCAATTGATGGAGCTGAGTTGCAGATGTGATGGTCATCAAACTTTACGTTGAAGCTTTCAATTATCAACCTTGTGCGTCTAATGAGAACCTGATAAGCAACCTTGTTAGTGGAGTAGCCAAGGAAGATGCCTTCATCAGACTTTGGTGCAAATTTATTAAGATGATCTCTGTTGTTGATTACAAAGCATCTACACCCAAAAATATGAAAGAATCGAACATTTGGCTTGCGGCTGTTAAGACCTTCATAGGGTGTTTTGTTGAGATGTTTGTACACAATGCTTCGATTTTGAACAAAACAGGTTGTGGTCACCGCTTCGGCCCAGATGTACAGAGGAAGGTTTGCAAAATTTAGCATATATCTGGCAGCTTCTACTAGAGTATGGTTCCTTCGTTCTACTACGCCATTTTGTTGTGGTGTGTAAGGAGCTGAGAAGTTGTGTGTAATCCCTTTGGAAAACAAGAAAATATTTAAAGGATGATTAGTAAACTCGGTTCCATTGTCACTTCGGATACGTCTGACTGGTAGTTTGATCTGAAGTTCGATTTCCTTGATGAAGTTGATTAATGCATGCAGTCTTTCTGACTTGAGTCGAAGAAAGAAGACTCATGTGAAACGTGTGAAGTCATCCACAATAACCAATATATATTTTTTGTGATGAAGATTGACTACGGTAGATGGACCACAGAGATCAATCTGTAGAAGTTCCAATGGTTCGGAGATTAAGGAATCAATCACCGTGGGATGAGTTGCCTTGAACTGCTTTCCACATTCACATGCAGGACACGGAGTATGATTGTTGAACTTGAGGATTGGAAGACCTCTGACTAGTTCTCCGGTGACCAAGTTGTTAATGTATTTGAAGTTAAGATGTGAAAGCTTGCGGTGCCATAGCCAGCTAACTTCAGATATAACTTTGGATAGAAAGCATAACTACGGTTTGCCTATGATCAGAGACACATCCAGAGGATACATAGTGCCTTCGGATCTGGACTTGACTAGACAAGTGCTTATATCGCTTATCATTACATAGCAAAATTGGTCATCGAATTCAACACGATGGCCTGCTTTACATAGTTAACCAACACTGATGAGATTGTGTTTAAGGCCTTCTACGTAAGCAACCTTTTGGATAGAGAAGTTTCCCGTAGTGAGAACACCGTAACCTCAAATTATTCCATGAGCATTGTTCCGAAAAGTGACATTTCCACCGTTGCAAATTGGCCTGAAATCTCGAAGGTATTCTAACCTTCCCGTCATGTGCAAGGAACAGGCACTATCAATTAACCATTCTTCTTCTTGTTCCTCCTTGCACAAGGCCTGAAAATTACATGGTTAGTTTAGGCATCCAAACTAGTTTTGAGCCTGGGACAATAGGTAAGCTTCTGATTGATGCATGAAAAGAGGTTGCAGGGACTGGTTTCGTGTCAACTTTTAATCCTATTCCTAGGTGTTTGTGAGTTTTTGGAGTGTAGTGTCCTTTTGAAAGGTTACGAGGTTTTGGAGTATAGTGCTTTTTTGAAAAGTTATGAGGTTTCTGAAAAGTATCAGTTTTGACATTAGAAAACTTTTTCTGACAATGACATTGACATTGACATGCTGAAATTTTGTCTTTTGCTTTGGCACTTTGTTTGGTCAGTAGTTGGAAAGGTGTGGTAGATTTGTGACTGGTCCGAGGTTGGTAAGATCTGACACGTGAACTTTTGGGTTTAGAAAAAGTTTGTCTCGAAGAAGATTTTGCACGTGTAGATACTTTTGACCTTTTCTTGGGATTTGGTAAAATGCATTTCCATTTGTTGAAACTTCGATGTGAGTTTAAACGTGTTGGAGTGGGTAAGATACCCTTCCATTTTGGGTCATCTGAGGAATAGATTTGAAAACCATTGTTTTGAAAAGACTTTTCTTTCTTTTGGGTTTTTTCAGATGAATTAGGAATTGATGTTGAAACTGCACATTCATTTTTGCGTGGTTTATTGACTGGAGAGTTTTTTGAAAAGTAGAGATCAAAAACAAACTTTTCTTGACTCTTAGATTTTGGAAATCTGGTATGTTTTTTGTTTTTAGGAAAACTTTGTCTATTTGTGCCTCGAGAACGAATATCTTCTTTGAAAGCTTTTTTTGCTAAAGTTTTTGGAGATCCGCAGTCATAAGTGTTTAGCTGTGGTTTTCTAGAGGCCTTTGAAAAATTTTGACACCGAGGACTTGACTCATCAAAACTTGAAAATTCAGTATTTTGCAAACATTGACCTACTTCAAAATTTTCTATGGGTAGTTCATGGTGAATTGGTTGAAGAGTCACAGAACCTTTGATTGTGGATTATGGTAATGAAGACTTAGCTACCGAGCGTAAGTTTGTGTTTTGACTGGACTGGAGTTTTTCTGTGAATCATGACAGAGGTGAGAAGCATTGCGGTCTGAGGACAAGGGTGGAAAGTCCTGTGAGACTTCTAGACTTTCTATGACTATTTTTTCATCAATAACAGATGAGGTCTGAGAATTTGGACTGATTGTGCCACAGATAAGAGGTTGATCACGTGTGTGATCCGAAGCCTCAGGAACAATTTCCTCAATGATACAATTATTACTTAGATTATGAAGTCTACGAAGTGTGTTTTGATATCTTTGGGAAAAGTTTTGTCATTGACTGGAAAATGAAATTCTCGATCCGGAGGGACATAAGGTCGATCTTTGTTAAACTGGGGTGAGGAATCCTCTGCGGTAGGATATCATTGGACCAACCCCAATTGTATGTATTGTCCACAGTTCCATTATTAACTAAATTTTCAATAGCTTCACTTTCATTGAACAACTTTTCTATTAAAATATTTAAGCATACAATCTCACTCTAAGCTAAATCTCTTTGGTTTAAAACTATTTGTAGTTGGGTTTCACTCAACATTCTTGCATCTTTTTCTAACTCTAAATCTCTTTCTAACATTGCCATTTTGAGTCTTTTGTTGTCTAGTCGTCCTCTCACATGAAACATCTCTTGGGACGATATGTTCTTCTCATCTAAGGCTTTATTGTATTCTGAAAGGACGGCAGCACATGTGTCATTAAGATTGTCTATGAACGATTGACAGTCATGCATGTTATAATTTAGCGTTTGGATCATGAGTTTTACCTGATCGACGATGCTTAGAGCTCCATTTTGTGCCATGTAGTAGTTAGGGATGAGCAAAAACCAAACCGAAAACCGAAAAACCGAAAAAAAACCGATATAACCGAAACCGAAAAACCAGAACCAAAGCAATAACCGAAGGTTTAGGTTTGAATTTAACAAAAACCGAAAAATAACGGTTTGGTTCGGTTTTGACGTCTAAAACCGCCCATAAAAACCGAACCGACCCACATATATATTATTTATATTATGATTTAAACTTTTAGTTTTAGACTTTAGACTTTATCTATTTAATACTTTATGTTTATTTTCAACAAACTGTTAATGGTTTTAAACTTTGATCTTTTGAACACTTTTATGCTTTTATAATACTAGAATTTGTACTATTTATTTTAATATATTTAAAGTAGATACAATACTATTTATCGCAACGTATTTTTATTAGGTTTGAACTCAGAAACTAGAAAAAAAAAAAAAGAGCTCATAAACCCACGGTTTAAAACCGAAAACCCATAAACCCAAGCCGGAAAACCGAAAAACCGACCCATGCAAAAACCGAACCTATATGGGTTTAAAAAACCGAAAAACCGACTTTCTACGGTTTGGTTTGGTTTTAGCCAAAAACCGATCCAAATCGACCCATGCTTATCCCTAGTAGCAGTAGTTACTTTTCAGCTTCGTAGAGCCATCATCATTAGCAATTGCTAGCATGCATATCTTGCCTTTGCCTTTGATGTTGCTGATGTTTTCTTCTTCATCTCCGGATAACCAAAATTGATGGTTTCTTTTAACATGAGCCACATATGCCCTAGCCTTTTCCTTTTCGTCCAGTTCTTGAGCCATTCTAAGGTAGATGCTCTATCTTTCACGACGTTGGCTTTGCAATCCTTTGCAAAATGATTCTCTTTGTTGCACTTGTGACATATAACAACATTGTTGTCTTCTGAAGGGATATCAGAGTCAGGGGTTTGAATAGACTGTGGTACCTCCTTTGGTTGAGTGTTTTGAGATTCCGGTTGTCGGTGTGAATTTTTAGGATAATGAGGGTTATTTTTTTTTGTGGATTGAAGCTACGATTGAATGGTGGTTTGTTGAATTGTTGATTTTTGCGAAAAGAGTGATATGGTAGTCGGTTGAACTGTTTACTAACTAGAGCAATAGCCTTCTGAAATTCTTCTTCATCATCATACTTTGAATCAGCTTCGTATGACTGCGGTGTGGTGTCATAAGAGGGAGAGTAAGACTGGTTGTGAGGAGCTTGTGCTACAAGAGCAAGTGGTCCTCCGAGGTCAGCACAGTCTTTGAGTATGGTGGATTCTTGTGCTTGCAATTCTCCATACAACTTATAGAGAGATAGGGAATGTATCTTTCTGTCTCCTTGAACTATCATTTTGGCAGTAGTCCAATGTCTTCCTAACCCATTGAGAAATTGAAGGTTTGTTTCATGGTTACTGCTGATGGTGCCAGCATTTGATAACTTAGTAACTATCAGATTGAACCTTTTGAAGGAGTCATCTAAAGTTTCACCAGCATGGGCCTTGAAGTTGTTGAATTCATTAAGTGCGGTTGTGAGCTTCTTATCTTGAGCTTGTTCCAAGCCTTCATACAAGTTCTTGAGAATGTCCCAGATCTGTTTTGCTGATTTACAGTTTATGATAATGTCAAAGTTGTTAGGAGCAACTCCACAAGAGATTTCATAAAAAGCAACAACATCATTTTCCATTTTATCGAGATCATCCTTGGTGGGACGGTTCAGGACTGGTTGTCCTCCTCCTAGTTTGGCTGTGGCGCCATAAGTTTGAACAGGTGTAAGAACAGGGACATGTGGTCCTTCTTCAACAGATTGCCACACATCTCTACCAAGTCTCCTTAAGTATCTTTCCATTCTTTGAGACCAGTGATGATATTCATTTGCAACCAATATTGGAGCTTGGTTTGAGCCACCAACACTGTTGGAAACATTTAGAGAAAGTGTTTGTGCCATTTTTGTTTTTTTTTTTTAAAGAAAAGAGAGCTTCGGTGGTATAGAAGGCCTTTTGAAAAATCAGAGTTCCGTTTTTCAAAGAGCAACCACTATGGCTCTGATACCAATTGTTTGGAGAAAAACTTGAGACACACTTGAACAAAATTTAGAACAAGTATAGTTGCGGAATTAGTCAATCTCAGAGGATCTAAAAACTCAACAATAATAAGTTAATATGTTAAATGGTTAGATAGTTAGTTACGGAAAAGTAATGAAACATAAATGACAGCAGGTGATATATCAAGCAAACACATAAGTTGATTCATAACATGGAATGCATTCAAACCAAGTTAATGAGTGAGATCAAACTTAGTGATAAAGTCACGAATGACTTGCTCCGAAGAGAAGAATTACTCAGTTGAGTTCGAGAGAATTTTTAGAGAGTAAGAAAGATATGAGATGCGTAAGAATTTAAGACAATGAAGACTTAGAGATGAGTAAAAGAGATCTGTTTGTTTGATAAGAAGTGAACTTTATTTATAGAGACTCAAGAAGTACAAGTGGTTCATTCTCTAAGAGTAGTCATACAAGGCATACTGGACAATAGAGAGAATTATAGAAAAGTAGATAAAAAGTAGACTAAGTACAGAAAAAGTGACTACGCTAGCATTAGATGACTTCGGATGTGATCATTGAAGAAGCTTGACTGCGGTAGACAAAATTAAGAGGGTCACTTCATGTATCAACATCTTATTTTAAGAGAAACTTTAGTCAATAATATATATATATATATATATATATATATATATATATATATATATATATATATATATATATATATATAATTAAAGATGTATAAAACTATTACACGTTTGGCATCCTACATCGCTGGTGGGAAAATAAATGAGGGCACCTGTCTCTTATAAAAAAGAGACTTAGGTTTCTTTAAAAAAATCAAAACCTAATTACTCGGTGGGCTAGCTGGTTCTTTCGAGCCTAGGGTTAGCTTGACCGATTTGGCTCAATTTTGAGTCCGAGTTGGACCGATGTAGTCCGGTTTGGACCAATTTTGACCGATATTGACCAAGACCGATTATTTTATCCTCTAGTCCTTACTCGTAGGCGGTTGGAGACCGCCAAACGCCTAGACGTCGATTAATCGGCCGCCTAAACCAATTTTTACAACCATGATATATATATAATCTCCACGGCAAAAAATACAACATCCTTGTTACTTGAATTCTCATCGAATTGTTTTTTCTTATGAACAAAACATTTTTGAGGGAACAATAGATCAATATTCGTTTTAATCAAAAGTTCTTAACATCATCAATCATCTAGAGAACCCTATTTTGTCTAAACTTATCTTAAGAACTCAATCAAGATGTTTATTTCTTTAATGGCAACATCAAAATCGATGCGTATCCTTTAACGATAACTGTTTGTTGACCAAGTTCACCAAGCATATCCTTTAATTATAGCTGTTTGATACCAAATGACTATTGGTACTAAAAACACAAATTTACCAAAGCTCATTAATTTCCAGCATTTTAGCTCACCTTGTATTTTAGCATCGTTGTCATTTCCATTAAAATCACGTGTATATTAAACTTAAACCTATATATACGTGTACATAAAATGAAATTCGGACTCCTTATGATATGGGCAGTCCTCGATCGGCCATGTCGCACACCATTTACAGACGTGTGATAAACTATTTATATAATTTAAAGAAATTCTAGAAGCATTTATACATTTCTTTTGAATTAACCCCACAAAAGATATAATTGAATAAGAATTGATAACCACAGATCTTATAACGGGCCCACAACTTTACCACATCAAAACTGTATGTAAAAAAATATAATTTAATTTTGGACACTGCATAAATAAATAAATATATTTTTAGTGTCGATATGTATAACGTGGAATGAAGCGAGAATTGAGGTAGAATCAGCTACACCCACCCGTTACGACCCCTATCCACACCGTTGATATTTAATGGTACCAATATTTTCAAAACCACGAATATACTTGAGAAATTCAAACTTTATTTCCATTTTAATTTTAATATCAAATAAAATTTAACTCAAGAAGACAAACTGCACTCTTCCATGGTAGGGTCTAAATCAACACCTCCATCATCACCGTTGATCTGATCAAGAACCAGAACCAATCCCATCGCAAACGCACCATCGAAACCTGGTTTCAGTGTGAGCGAGAATACGTCTTTTCCAAGCATCACATTTGTCGAAGCATCCACTTTGCGTCTAATCTCCGCCATTGTTTCCTTCGCCGAATCATACATCGTGCAGTTCCTCTGAGAGAAGCATCCTTCGATATGGTACTCCTCCGACCGATCGCCGAACATCTCCACCGTCATGTTTGACTTCCCGATGATCGAAGATCTCTTCACGCTGAATATCGGTTTATCACCTTCCGTCCTCTCACCTATAAAACCCTCCCAACGTTGATGTAGACTTGGTCTCTGTTAATCAATAGGTTATTGAAACTCCTGAGATATGGAAAGTAAATCTAATCGGAGAAAAAGCATATAATTAACATCTAACATACCTTCCGGCGAACGGTGAGGAGGCAGCGACCGGAGGAATCCATGAGAACGAGTTCCCCTGCGTCACGATTGTCTGGACCGTATGAGTCAACACGGAAGACGACTTGGCCGTTGGAATCGTAAACGGCGAAACCATCGCCGGCGAAGAACAGAGAGGTTTTCATAACTGTCAGATGCGTTTCCTTTTCGTATACAAATCCTTTTTCAACGATAACCCTGCCGGTGTTCATTTCTTTGGAATCGCTGACTCTGGTTCGAAACATGACTTTTGGAGCTACAGATTCAAGAATTTGATATCTTTTCGTTGATTTGCACCACGTAAAATAAGGAAAATGGAGCTACAGTGGAGTAGAAGATGCAGAGAGAGAGAGAGAGAGAGAGAGAGAGAGAGAGAGAGAGGAACGTTGGCATTGAAATGGGAATATGAAAGATTGATATTTAAGCGACTTTACGAATCTCACATACAAATGACGGTGTCAAAGTCGTAACACAGCTCACCCCACACCCGACCAAAGGGGACGCCTTTTGTTCAAGTGAGCTGAAAAAAAAAAAGAGATTTTTTTAGACACGCTTTACATACCGATTGATTTTTCATTTTCTTTTTTCTGTTTTAAATTAGCAAGTCCACTTAAGTTGTTTATCTAATTTATCAAAAATAAAAAAAAATAAGGATTTTTTAAATACTTTTAATTAACAGATAAACCAGTGTGAACATGTTTTCAAAAAGGCATTAAATATTTATAGTTAAGAATAAAGTTTCCAATAATTTGCAACTTGCAGTTTTTTTTTCTCATCACTCTACCCAAAACCTCATCAAATTTGTTTATCAAGTTGTTGTCTCTCATTTTCTTCATGTAGTTACAACATAGAGAAATGCAGTGTTTTGCTATAGAGCACCCCTCAAACTGTTGATATATTTGTCCCCTCTTCTTGCTAATGCGCAAAGACTTTTTTTCTCAAGTTGCAAATACAATCGTCTAAACTTCCTTTTTTCCATAAGACTTTTTTTCTCAAGTTGCAAATGCGATGATCTAAACATCCTTTTTTCCATATCAATCGTATTGACTTTAGATATTTCTTCATCAAACTTCGTTGCATAAAGGGGCTTGTTGTTGTTGTCTACTGGTGAGGAAGACAAAACTTCGTTGCGAGCATGGATTGGAGAAAAATTACTTTTGAAATTTGTTTGTTCGATGTAGGATTTGGATTAGAGATCTTAATATGTATAATAATAGAAAATATGGCTTAATTCCTGCAATATTAACTTTTTCATGAGTTTCCCCATTGAACTTGATAAAACTACATATTTTAAACAAAATTCATTTAAATTTCTTTTAAAATAATGATTTCATTAAAAATCATTAAAACATTCTATAATAACAATATAAACAACTAAAAAGTAACATCTAACATCACATCCAGTTGAAGAGGTCGACATCAACTGATAGATTTTTAAAAGTATGAGAATTCAAGTAAAGAAAAAATAAGTGATTCATTATTATAGGGAATATATGCAATAATTCGATATTTTTAAAATATCATTGTATGAATATTAAAATTGTCATTAGTTCCAAACTTAAGTTCCAACGGGTTTAATTACAAGCCGTCGTGAATTGATTTTCATGGTGATGAAGATAAAGTTTTTAGAAGCGGAATTACAAAAAATCTAAGAAATGAAAAACCTAAATTAAAAGATCATTGTTTAATGATTAGAATTGTCATTGATTCCAAACATAAGTTCCAATGGATTTAATTACAAGCTGTCGTGAATTGATTTTCATGGTGATGAAGATAAAGTTTTTAGAAGCAGAATTATATATATATATATATATATATATATATATATATATATATATATATATATATATATATATATATATATATATATATATATATATATATATATATATATAAGAAATGAAAAACCTAAATTAAAAGAAATCGAAAATGTGAAAGTGAGATATCTTAATCGAGTTAATTTCAATGTTGATTTTAATAGTTTTGTATCTAATTTTGTCGTGTGTGTGTTAGCACTAAGGCGAGTTGTTTCTAATATGCTCCCAAGGAAGGCGGATAGTCGCGAGGTAGAAAATGATGGGTGGACGAAGGTCAGCCGGAGGAAGAATTCTACAGCGATTACCTCATACTATGTCACGAACCTTCCCCAAGAAACAACCACACAGGACCTTAATGAACTTTTCAAGAAGTTTGGCGGAATTGAAGATATTTATATCCAGGGAAGAAAAGACAAAGGCGGTTCATACTTTGGGTTTGTAAAGTTTGGAGGAATCTATGACGCTGCTGCCCTTGAGAGATCGATGCAAAATCTAAGGCTCGGACCCTGCATCCTGAAGGTAAATGTCTCAAGATACAGGAAACAAGTAAAAGGTCCCAGATGCAAGACGACAATATCCAACCCTCCTGCTCAACCTCATCCTCCCCTAAATAGGAATCATGGGAATCTAAACGGACATTGGAATGGTTGAACATATGCGAAGCTGTGGGAGTGAGAAGCAAGGCCCCACAAATCTCTTCCTCAACCAAGAGGCATGTCTCCCTCAAACCAGTTCCGGCCATGGGGGCATGGAGTCATTGTACATTGATTGTTGAAGTGCTTGATTTGCAAATACTCACACAAATCCCCAAACTAATCGAAACAGACGATAATTATACTTGCAAAGTATTCTATGCGGGGGGCATGAAGGTGGCGTTAAGATTTGACATCCCAATTGAAGCAAAAAGTTTCCTAAAAGACGACAACCAATGGAATCGGTGGTTTAAATAGCTCAAAGTTGGAATTCTAGATGAATCCAATTCAGAAAGAATTGCATGGATCAAAATAAATGGTGTCCCAATCTCACTCCGGGATGAGGAAAATTTCACCACAATTGCCAATTGTTTTGGGAAAACGCTACAAGCTGACGGAAATAACTGGAGTAACATGAACCTCTCATATGCGACTGCATGTGTTCTCACCACGACGATCCATCGTATCAATGACGAGGTCGAGTGCTTGTTTAATAATGTCATATATAAGGCAGGGGTAATCAAATATGACTATAACTGGCACCCATTTTATCATATATCAGCAACCCCTCAATATGATAACTTCCCAGATGAAGGTGGAGAGAACTAAGAAAATGATTCAGATCATGGTTCAGAAGACTCCGCTGATGATGGCATCTCTGATACATGGTTCAACAATCATCACATGGATCTTGAAGAATGAGAAATTCGGCACGCTCCTGAATTGAACTACATGAACTTGGATAGCCCTGCTGATGAGGAATCCGACAACCCATCACCGGATGCGGTGGAGGAGACGGCAGTCATAGGAATCCTATAATCCGCCATTAATATGGAAGTTGAAAAGTCTCCTAGGGAAAATGGGAACATTAATACGGTGGATTCCGAGACAACAATGGGTGAGACCCGGGGAGTGAACCAATCTTCGAAAAACACAATTGGGCCGGACCCATGCACTAGTGAATCAAATAAACTAAAAAAGGCCCATTCAGAACTTAATTTGGTAGAGTCACCGGCCCTTTCAAGCAAAATTCCAGACCTCCCTGTTGGTGAATCTCATGGTAAACGACGAAAGGTAGGCATACCTGTATCCTCCACCATCACTCCCAGGAACATTTTCGGATCAAATTCCCCGACACCAATTGCAACATCTGGCACTTTGGATAAAGATGAAGCTTCTATTGATCTCAACAAAGTGATTCTAATATCTGACTCAAACAATTGCAATCCTCAAGAAGTAACATCACAATCCGTGTTGGACTTGAAGTGGGATTCCAGATTAACAAAGAATGCGCTCTTCTGGCAAAAACTCTTGGAGGTGTTGGTGTAAACATTTATGGCCCAAAATCCATCAGGGAAAAAAGAAAGTTACGGGAGGATTTAATTGAACTCAAGAGGGGTCTGAACGGAATCTGTGTATTTTTTGGCGACTTCAATGCGGTTAGAACACCCGGTGAAAGAGTAAACTCTAGGTTTTTCATATACTCAGCCTCTGACTTTAATAATTTCATTGTTGATGTTGGACTTCACGAATTTAGTCTAGGCGGGAAACGATATACATATCTTCGAGATGATGGCATGAAAATGAGAAAATTAGATCGATTCCTAGTTTGTCAAAACTTTATATCCAACCAACCCTCCATGTCTGTCATCGCTCTACCACGTGAATACTCAGACCACTGCCCAGTTTTACTAAAGCCTTCTAGCCTGGATTTTGGGCGCCCGCCATTCCACTTCCTCAACTCCTGGATTCTCAACAAAGATTTTGATTCAGTTTTTGATAGTGCTTGGGAAAATTTTCAAGGTTTTGGTGTGTAACGACCGAAAAATCCAACCAATTTTTTTTTTTTTCAAAAACAACCCGATTTCATTAAATTATTACAAAAAGGTTTTCAATACAAATCATTTAGTGTATTCCCAGAATCACATTACTACAAAATCATGAGGAGCGGTACGATCACGCCTTTGCCTTGCCACGGTCTCCTGAAGAACCTGAAAAACATTAAACCACAACTGTAAGCCCGAAAGCTTAGTGAGATACCCCTAAAATACCAACCACATATACCATACACATAACATGCTATCTCATAACGAATCGCAGAACAACCATGCATATCGAGTCTACTGTGGGACTGGTCCGCCTTGTCGGGCCTTCAGTCCACCGGGTCCACCCTTCCGAGTCCAATCATGTCCCTCGAGTCTATAGTGTGGTTGGTCCGCCCGCACTGGGCCTTCAACTCACCTGGTCCACTCTCTGAGTCCAATAATGTCCTTCGAGTCTGCAGTGTGGTTGGTCCGCCCGCACCGGGCCTTCAACCCACCTGGTCCACTCTCTGAGTCTACAGTATGACTGGTTCGCCCGCGCCCGGGCCTTCAGTCGGTCTGGTCCACTCTCCGAGCCTCGGCACATCTGGTCCGCCCTCGTGGGGCCTACAGCCTATCCGGATCGCTCGCTGGGCCTTCGGAATAACCGGTCTACCCTGGGTATCTTGGCCTACAGCACGAAGCAGGACCCGCCTCAACCCAACTCCAATCCAAACAACCATGTGCACATAAACATACAATCACATAACAATTCATATTCAGGCAAACCGATCTAGCAAATCACAAACACAACATACTCTAACAGGATACCGACCTAACCGGTCACTAGAAAATATCATCCTAACTATCAGGATGCAACCATATCAAAGCAATAACATAACAACAGATACTCGGATCTCAATCCGATAAAAGGGCCGGCCTTGGTGCCTTAGACCCTGTTGATATAGTGAGGATAACTCACCTCGAAACTGCCGGCTGAAAGGATAAGATCCCGCTGCTCCAAACTCCGACACGAACTCCTCCACTGAACACCAATCACTCAACTCAATAAATACCCTTAATTACCAAAATACCCCTGGAAGACAACTGGTCAACCCTTGGACAAGGTCAAAGTCAACCCCTGACTGACTCTACTCGCCGAGTCAACCCGATGACTCGCCGAGTCCCCAAGCTCAGAACTTCCCTCAACCGCGACTTAACTCGTCGAGTCACCCCAAGACTCGCCGAGTCCAACAACTCTGAGTCTACTCGCACCCAACTCACCGAGTCATCCCTTGACTCACCGATTCTTGACTCAACCAGAAAATATTGGGACTCTTCGACAAGACTCGCCGAGTCTAAGAACAGACTCGCTGAGTCTAAGGCTATCTTCAACCTACTCGCCAAGTTGTTCATCCAACTCATCGAGTTTCAGCTCATCTTCAAGCAACTCGTCGAGTCCACCCATGTGACTCGCCGAGTACCACCGGGTCTGAATCCATACAGAAGCTTTCCAAGCCATGCAGATGATCCAAACCATAGATCTACTTCTCCTAAGGCCATCCATCACGTAAAGTGGCAATCTTTACGTGAATCCAAGAAGATCTAGGCATTTTTGCTCTAGGGTTTGGGGTTTGGGACAAGATAGCTCCATCAACAACACAAGAACAGGGACTTTAATGCTCTTAAGACCTTCTCCACTCCAGATCTGAGGTAGCAACCTCAGATCTATCCTTCAAACTCAAGATGCCACAAATCTAAGCTTCCCACACAACCCCAAAATGAAGAATCTTGAAGAACACAGCCCAAGAACGAGATATTACCTCAAAATGAAGCCTCCAATAGCAAGAGATCCGAATCTAAACAAAGCCCTTTGATCCAAGCCTCTTCTCCTTCAAGATTCCTTCAACAAACACCTCCCTAAGCTCCAAATGCACTCCAATCTTTCACAATCACACTTTCTAGGGTTTCTGGACTTTAAGGGGGATCAAAGAGGCTGGGGAGAGGGTATAATGTTCTTTAAATAGGGCTCACTCCCCGGATTTAGGGTTTTCTCCACTCAGCACCTACTCGCCGAGTCCATCTTTGGACTCGCCGAGTAGGCCACTTGACACGCGACCAAAGTCGCGACCCTACTCGCCGAGTCCATCCATGGACTCGCCGAGTTGCCCTTCAAAATTTACAATTTTAGTCCTTCAATTCTACTCTTGATATTCCGGGATGTTACATGGTCCCCTGATAGTTATATGCTGGCAAAACTCAAGCACTTAAAACACACCCTCAAGAATTGGAGATTCTAGGATGCTCAAAAGTTACGAGCTCAATAAATGGCGTGAGG
This sequence comes from Lactuca saligna, assembly GCF_052625555.1. Taxonomy (NCBI): domain Eukaryota; kingdom Viridiplantae; phylum Streptophyta; class Magnoliopsida; order Asterales; family Asteraceae; genus Lactuca; species Lactuca saligna. The sequence goes on from NC_136421.1 coordinate 232,424,893, forward strand.
CAAAAGCCGAAATTCAGGAACTTGAACATTTTGCCAAATTGGATCTACAACAAAAAGCCAAGATAAAGTGGTTGTGTGATGGGGACGAAAATTCAAAATTCATTCATGGTATGCTAAACAAGTTGCGGAAGAATAGAATTCATGGTTTGAACATAAATGGGGCTTGGTCCTCAAATCCTAAATGCATTTCAATGGGGGGTTTTCTCTTTCTTTTAAAAGAAATTTCATGAGCCTCAACCAAACAGAGCCAAACTTATCAGTCCTCTCTTCAAAAAACTACAACCTGATCAAAGCACCTTGCTGGAAGTTCCTTTCTCTAACAATGAAAGCAAGGTGGCAGTATGGGAGTGTGGTATAGAAAAAGCCCCAGGGCCTAATGTTTTTACTTTCAAACTGATTAAGCACAAATGGAAGGCCATGAAAGATGACATTTACCGATCAGTAAGATTCTTTGAAGCATCTAGGCACATTTCAAAGGGATACAACGCCTCATTCATCACTCTTGTCCCTAAAATCTCTGAACCCATCTCTCTATCTCATTACAGACCAATCAGCTTGATTGGTTGTATGTATAAAATTGTGGTGAAAGTTCTCGCCAATATATTGAAGGGAGTCTTTGGACATGTTGTAAATGAGATGCAATCATCCTATATAAATGATAGGAATATCCTCGATGGTCCATTTATGATGAATGAAATTTATACATGGGCCAAGAAATCTAAGACACGAGCATTCCTTTATAAAGTTGACTTCGAAAAGGCTTTTGACATAGTAAATTGGGGGTTCCTAGACTTTGTGATAGAGAAAATGTCCTTTGGAAGCAAATGGAGGCACTGGATTCATGGTTGTTTATCCAGTGCTAGTGCATCAGTCCTGGTAAACGGTACCCCAACTGAAGAATTCCCTATTTCACGTGGTGTGAGGCAGGGTGACTCATTATCCCTATTCCTTTTCATCCTTGCGATGGAGGGTCTACACGTGGCTACTAGGGAAGCATGCAACAAGTCTCTAATCTACGACATCAAGCTTCTACATGAGGGTCCAACCATTTCGCATCTGTTATACGCGGATGATGCCATCTTTGTGGGCAATTGGGACATAAATGGCATCCAAACATTTCACGTATTCTCAAGTGCTTCCAAATTTCCTTGGGTCTCAAGGTACATTTCCACAAATCCTGTCTATTTGGGATTGGTATTTCAGATATGGAATTACAGAGTATGGCGCAAGTTATTGGATGTCTTAGGAGCCAATTCCCATTTACCTATCTTGGTGTGCCTGTTGGTGCCAATATGTTGTTAGAAAGAATTAGGAACCTGTACTAAAGAAATTTCAGTCAAAGCTTTCTGGATAGACAACCAAACAGTTACTTCACAAGGAAAGATGCCACAGGTGTGTGGAGCAACATTTCTAAGGCTGTCAATAACCTCCAAAAAATCAACATGGATGCGTACAATCTTTTCTCTTTGAAGCCAGGTTCGAGGTGCAAAATTCTATTCTGGAAGGATGTCTAGTGTGGTAACACATCCTTACAGCTCCAATTCCCTCTCCTATATCACATGGAAACGGCTAAAAGATGCACGCTCATGGAAAGAATTAGCAATAATGGTTTCAGGTGGTGATGGAAAAGTAATTTGAATAAGGAAACAGTTGTGGAACATCATCAGTTCTACCTTCTATTTGGATCTTTAGAATTTAATCCTTCCGAAAAATATGGTTTCTGTTTTAACCCAATTAAAGATGGCACATATTTGGTGAACACAATGAGAATTTTTTTTGATTCTAAACTAAATCAATCATTTAGTGGGTACTGGATTAGTTGGTCAAAACAAATTCCCCTCAAGGTCAAGTGTTTCGTTTGGGGAGTAGTTTTGGAGCGAATCCCAATTTTCGTGGCACTTTCAAGCAGAAGCATTACGGTCCAATCCACAAACTATGTGTTATGTTACATCATGAAGAATCTGTAAAGCATTTACTGGTGGAATGTGATTTCTCTAAATTGGTGTTAGGCTTGATATTCAAATGGTGTGGAACACAAAGTTCAAGTATTAACTCAATATGCGATCTTCTGGATTATGCAACATCATAGGGGAATTGTCCCAAGAAAAGGAAAACATTCACGATGATAATCTATGCTACACTATGAAATATATGGATTGCAAGAAATGACAAAGTCTTCAAAAATAAGGTGATCACTCCTACAAGATTGGTGGACATTATCATGTCTCAAAGTTTTGATTGGTGCAAATATCGGGGGAAGGGCTGTAAACGCCGAGTGGATTGGAACATCACTCCTTTAAAAAAAACTTATTTCTGTTTGTTTTCCTCCTTCTGTAACTTTATTACACTTCATGTACTACTTACTCCAAACTTAGCTACTTGCTTTGTTTGGTTTTTTTATTATATATATATATATATATATATATATATATATATATATATATATATATATGATCATTTGAAAACCTGTAGTTTTCCAAGAACCCGAGAACCAAACAAGGGCCGTTAGATCAAAATAATGGAAGGTCAAGATGAATTGTTGCATTTTTGTAAATACCTAAGATAAAAAGGGACGAAGCATGTTTTTAAAATGGATCAGGAGCATTTTAGGATAACAATATTCATACCTACTTATTGAATGAATCATGTTAACCTCTACGCTCTCTCGTTCTCTTCATCCTTCCTCTCTCTGCCTTTCATTTCACCTCCGATAATTGATACTTCAGCTCGTCCATCGCCGCCTGAGGAACAACTATCGTCACAACAGAAGAGTGAGTCGGGAGAAGTGGAAGACGGTGGCGGTTACGAACACGAGACAAAGGCACGAGACAGTGGCGGTCAAGAACATGTTCATATCTCTCAACGAAAGTGGTCGGAGCTGCACCAACATCGACCTTCCTAACATCTTTCTTCACCACCCCTCGTACCACCAGAGAAATGCTTTAATTTCATGTTCAGCTTCTCCAATAGTAGCCCTAGAAGAAAGGAATGGGCAAATACCGAGTCGAATCAGTTCACTTCAATGTCGTTTCTCGTTATCAGGTACTTTCCGTTCTTTATGAACTTGCTATTAGATTGCAGATTTCAGGAAGCCTATCCTTCTGATTATCAGTGGGCCATCACCTTGTTTGTTTACAATTACATGCAGAGATCTTTAGAGGTATTCAAATCCAAATCAAAATCTAACTATATAAAGTTCTAAACTCACTGATTACTGATTATTTATTTAATTCAATTAATTTTTAGGGGTATCCTGGTGTAACACCATTTGAAGGAATGACATCTAGAGTTACAGCATTGGTTAGGTATCTTCCTGCTGGAAGTCCTTGTATATTTTACTATGTTCATTGTCTAGTGGAAAAAGCAAGTAGTCTTTGTAGTGAATTCCCAAAAGAGCCAAATTAATGGAATGCTTTATACGATGAGTTGGAGCCATGTAAGAAGCTTCTAGATTTACTTCTCAGACTTCTCTCAGTAGTTGATATATAGGTATTAATCTGGTTTATCTTTATAATCAGAAGTTAAGGTTTTAATGGCATCTGTTATTGTTATGTTGTTAAGGTGTTTCCAAGTTTAATGAAGCTTTTAGCACAATTGGTTGTCGAGCTTCTTGAAGATAGACAAAATATGGTGCTAAATGACTTATTTCCTCAAGTTGCTGATTCATATGATGTGACACGGAAACCAACACTTATTTCTTGGGTACAGTCTTTATCTATCTCTCATCTCAAGCTACAATCAAAGGAGGAGGACATAGGAAGCATGAAAAATCTCTACATTTAATAGTAAACAACCAAGTAGATAGTCGGATTTGGATAGTTAAATAAAGATCTTATTGCCAATACTTTTAATATGCTTGCATCAGCAGCATATTACTAGGTGTGCTTTAACTTTTTCTACATTTATATAAAGAATCATTGTTTCATGACGAGATTATTTAATCTTATTATGTGAATGATGCTTTTTAATCAATCATCAGGTGACACAAAAGTTATTGTTGTTGTTTATGGAACCAAAGCTGGAACTAGGAAAAACAAAAACCCTAAAAAGGCCTTCCTTAAAGTCATCAGGAAGCCAAAAACCGGACAAAGTGGTGAGTTTTTTCTCTTGTTAATAGATCTGTAATGTATACGAATCTCATCCCTTTAGCATTTTCTCCATGGTGCTAATTTTTTGTATAAAAAAGTTAATACAAAGTACAAACTATTGCAAAATAAAGAAACTAGAGAGGGGATATGAAATGGTGATCAATAAGACATTACAAAGCATCTTAATGGAATGTGTTTTTGATACATACTGTTACAGGAGGTTGATTTGTTAGTGAATATTAGAAATCATTACCTTGTTCTTGACCGAATTTGTAACATCCGGATTACCAGGTACATTATTCTAATATTTTATTTTTGGAGTTTGTGAAGGAACTCGACGAGTTGATGCTTAGACTCGCAGAGTAGGGTCGCGGATTATCATCCGGGTTCGCGACTGGACTCGGCGAGTCCACGCTGTTTAATGAGACCATAATCCCCCGAGTTTAGAGCTTATTTAAGGGCACTCATAGTCTCCCATTGCGGCTACCAATCCCTTGAGAGAACCCTAAGTGAGCTAAATCGTTTGGGAGGAAGGAGAAGCTATACTTGATCTTTCTATCTTTGGTTTAGCAAGAAGAAGGTGATCAAGAGCAAGAGGAGACTAAAGGAGGTGCGATTCTAGTGGTTTCAGAGTCCAGAGACTTCATCTTGAGGTATTTATTTGGACCTTCTTCAGTTTTGGTCTTGATTCTTATATTTAGGGTTTTCTGACTTCTTTTGAGGATGGTTATGTGGAGCAATTGGTCCCTTCTCGAGTTTATGATTTGGATCTGGACTCAAAGAGGTCCAGAGACCTTAACCCTTGGAGCTTTATGAGTTACTTTGGGAGTCATAAGCTTAGAATGTCATTTTTGGGGCTAAATCACCAAATGAGACCATCTAGATGATATATGAGTGTCAAGGTCTGGACTTTACGTGATTATTATGCTTCGGAAGGCCATATTTATGGATTAGAGGAACATATCTGACCTCAGGAGGTCAATGGAGTTTGTGCATGGCATGTGCTCGCCGAGTTGTTCTAGAGACTCGGCGAGTTGAGTCGGGGTGGCCCCGCGATTCATGACTGGGGACTCGTCGAGTAAAGGGAGGGACTCGACACGTCAAACGGGACTAAAGAGTTAGTGGACACATGTGGACTCGCCGAGTTGCCCAAGTGCACTCAACGAGTCGGGTCAAAGTTGACCTTTGACTTTGGTTGACTTTTAGGGTTTGGTCAACAATGAAGGCCTCTAAGCCAAAGGAGGGGTAAAATGGTCTTTTACCCTTCTGAGGGTGCCTAGAGAGGGTTGAGTCTAGTACTGAGAGTTATATTTATGAGAGTATTACTTTATGTGATTAGGTGGAGGCTAGAGTGTATTTCGACCGAGTCAGAGATTTACCGAGACATCTGAGGTGAGTCTTCTCATTATACTTTACCTTGAGTGATAAGTAGAGTTATGTGACAGAGTTATTGTATGCTATTATGTGATGTGTTGCACTGTATTATTTCTATGTGGTTTATGTCATGTGTATATCAGAGTATATCAGAGTTAGAACCGGAAGGTTCACAAAGTTAGGACCAGAGGGTCCACAGAGTTAGGGCCCACGGGCCCACAGAGTTATAGCCTCGAGTGGCTAGTATGTGTTATGTATGGTATTTTGGGGAACTCACTAAGCTTTATGCTTACAGTGTTATGTGTTATGTGTTTCAGGTACCAGTGATGATCACGGGAAGGCATCGGCATGATTTGTACACACTCATGGTTTTTTATGTATTTTGATCTTGGGAAACATTTGTGAAACAAAGTTATGATACAATGGGGTTTATTTGATAAATGTGTTTGGAAAAGTGTGTTTAAAATGTGAAAAAATTGTTTTAAAATGTGAAAAAATTGTTTTAAATTTTATGGTGTTACAATTTGGTATCAGAGCTTTGGTTTGAGGGATTCGGATGCATCTTTGAGCGTATCTAAACTCAAACTGTGGATTTGAGGAAAAATTTGATAATAAAGTGATTTTTTTTTAAAAAAAAAAAGAAAAAAAAAGAGTAAAAAGAGTTTTGAAACAAACAGAGCAGAGACGTGTGCACGATCTGCCAGCGCCCGAACGGTGATTTCCCAAAATAACCTTACAATAAGTTTTAAAAGAAACGTTATGCTATGCTATACATGATAGAGTAAGACTAGGTATTCTTATTAGGACTAGAGTGGCCTGATATATGATGCCTTAGTCTAGGGGTTTTACTACTAGGGATACTTTAGAGTGTTGAGATAGCAGCAAGGAGCTTATGAGAGATTTGCTAGTGAGTAGCACATGATTAGAGAGAATAGCATACTTGGGATTTGGGTCTCTGGGAGGAGGACTTGGTGTGAATGCTGAGTTGGTGTGGTCGGTAGTATTGGGCCCGTACTATCGAAGGCACCGGGTCAGTGTGCAACCCAAGTAAGAATACTTAGGTTACCAGAGAACAAGTAGGGTTGGGATATCGGGTGTGTGTACATCCGAGCAAATTACTGATATCTTGTGTTGTATTTCAGAGAGTCATCATGGTAGGGACACGTAACAGACCAGGGACCATTGGAGGGGGTGTGAGCGACGAGGAGCTCCACCAGATGATTCATGATGAGGTGGCTGCTGCCATCCGTGACGAGATTCCAGAGATGTTCGGGTCTATTAAGACAACCGTGATAGAGACATTCGATGAGAGATACACTGATCTTTCTGAGGCTGCTGTTGCTGCAGCCACTGCAGCTAGACCGCAGGGTGGTGATGCGTTGATGTTCCGGGAGTTCAGCAACATAAAACCACCGGAGTTTGATGGGACCCAGGACCCGATTGCAGCGATGAGGTGGATATCAGACATAGAGGGATGTTTCTTTAGTTGCTCGTCTCCTGAGCATTTGAGGGTCCGGTTCGCGCTGAACCAGCTTCACTTGGGAGCGAAGGATTGGTGGAAGTTTGTAACGGCGCATTATTCGCCTGCTGAGCTTGGTGTAGTGACTTAGGAGAGGTTCACTGCTATGTTCCAAGATGAGTACGTTCGCTAGGTGGAAAGGGAGCGTTTGGCCCAGGAGTTTTTGACCCTCAAGCAGGGTACTGATTATGTTACAGTGATTACGAGGAAGTTCCATGAGCGGGCGATGTTTTGCCCAGAGCACGTGTCCTCCGAGTAGGCACATATGAGCCCCTACCTGAGCATTTTTAGGAGGGATATACGGGAGTTTGTGGCAAACTCGACGTATCAGACATTTGCTGACCTTCAGGAAAATGCCCGGAAGAGAGAGATAGAGTTAGAGACCCAAGCTAGGGAGGAGGTGTTGGGTTTTGAGCAATCTAACACTTCCTAAGTGTGCATGAAACCCTAATAAACCTTGGATCTATGTTTGTCTAAATACATGCAAAATAATAATTTTTCCAAGGTTCATAACCTATCTAACATGGCATGGGGTACTTTTAAACATAAAAGAATTAGATGAGATTACATACCTTTTGATGATGAGTTTAATTCCTAAGGAGTTTGAGGGCCAAGCTGCAATAGTGTGAATGCCTCAAATGGAATCACAAATCACCACAAACTCTTGGAAAACTTTGAGAGAGTGTATAGACACTATAAAATCGGTCACACACAAACACACATACTCTAGTTACACTAGTTTCACTAGTGGCTATTTCATGCAACATAAGCATGCTTATATAGCGTGCATGGTTAGGGTGAAACCCTAATAACCCATGTATTTTCCTTTCCAAGGATCCATGGGTTAAAAGCTCCATGGATCATCCATGGACTTCCATATTAGCTTAGCCCATTAACAAATGAATATTAGCCCACACTATACAAAATATAATAGCCCACAATTTAATTAGTCTTCCTTTTAATCTCTAAATTAATTCATAATTAATTTAAGACTAACACTAATTAAATAACTTCATATTAATATATTATAACTTACAATATATTAATAGACATATGTGTATAACTCTCATAAAATTATCCATAAATAGTTCGGATGAAATGCAACCCAAATGGACCATGTCGGGTCAGGTCAAGTATATACCAAATAAGTTATGGACTTAGACACCTTATCCAACATACTCCCACTTGGATAAGTCTAATAACTATATTTGCATATGTTACTTCAGGAACCAACCAGCAATCGTAGCTCTCGAAAACTCTGTTGAACTATGAAGCGCCATTTTAGATAAGTGATCATATAATCCTCTGTTCTCATGATATCAGTCGGACAAATACATGGAACAACATCGTACTTATTGTCCAACAGTTTGTTTCTCGATTTTCGATTTGTTTGACAAAGAACTTAATCGAACACATCAATTTAGTTCTGACCGGCCGGTACATAGGTCACAACAAAATCATCGAGGGGGCCAGATATCGCTTCTATTTCTAGAAGGAACAGATAAACTTCGACTCATATACTTGTTCTACTACTTGTTGAATTATACACAAAGGCACGTTTTATAACATCAGGTTACTGATGCGTTTACGTGCAATCAATGCACAACCAACTCATAGGTAACAACTCATATCTCTAGGTTTGAAGATTTATATGATATTACCGTATCACGATCACTCGAGATAAATTCCATGAAGTGATACAACTGAGCGTGGGTTTATTCCAATACTCATAACTTATGAGCACTCATGAATGTTGTAGCAACCATTGCTATGACTAAACCCATTTAGCCATCTACAAACCCGATTCATGACAGTCTTGATTCATACCTACTTCCAACATATGAACGATTGTGGAGTGTTTAAATAACTTAGTCATTCGGAAAGGATAACCTAGCTATTTTGGAAGTCAAAACATGCAAAATAAAACACAATAATAATCGAATCCAATATGGTCTCAGAACCCTTTTGAATATAAATAGAACCACCTTTTATTTATCACCATATTGATTACACATTATTAATTGTATAATGTTTCAAACAATCAACTTAAGACTTGAATAAAAACAACAGTCGTCCCATGCTCCTAGCATGTACACTTTGGTTTTCTAAACAATAGTTATTCCATATTCCAAGTATGCACACTATGTTTGTCTATGATCCTTACATTGTGATGTAGATCAATTGAACATGATTCCAATGATGCTCATTTCACAATCCCAAATCCTTATTGTAAATGTGAGAATCCCCGATTCCTATCATTTACCAAAAAATCTGTTAGATTTTTAAACTTTTATGCAATGTTCCTCTTGTAATGATTATTCACAAAGTCACCAAAACCTTGTCACCAGTCATTACAGAGTATTCCAAAGAAGGTCAACTTCTATGGAACAGAAGTCTCATATTCAAAGTACATTGCTTTGAATATCCTTCTTGCATTAAGGTTTTCTAATCTTACATAGATTGAATTACTTCCACCTATAGAGACATTTTCATAGTCCCATTTTGACTATCACTTCTGAACAAGAGTTACCTCTTTTCAGAAAATGTCAATATGGTCCTGCTAAAATTAACACTATACTTCCAAATGTCCTTGAGCAACCAATCTTTGGCAAACCTCAGATTGTCCTCGATAATTGCTTAATCACTTTAGTCATATCCAGTTCTAGACTTTTCCCTTCTCAATGCCTTAGAAAAGATGAATATTATAGCACATGCAATCGATCCAATATCCGAAGCATATAGGACACGATTCATGATGTTTGACATAAAGACATGATACTAGACCAGTCTTTTGCTACAATATTTTTTATTTGCCATGTTTTCAAAATTTAACTATGAAGAGGGATGCCATAGTCATAATTGAATTTTGAGAACGCAATATATATAGAATTTCCTTAAGTCGAACCATTCAGACATAAAATTCACATATATGTCCTTGACTAAAGATGATTAAAATCTCAATCTAAGCTTTAGAATTGAAATGAAGTATAATTTCCTCTCCCTTAATTATAGCAAAACGACCTTTTCAACCCCTGCAACTTCACGAATTGAAACTTTTGTTTTTCTATAATTAACATTGCTAGCTTGCAATACTAATCATAATTATCATGCTCCCACTAACATGATGATTATTAGCATAACACTTATGCTCCCACTAGCTTTTACATGTATTCAGAAATCGGTTGGACTTCTAAAATTTAGATTCATACACCCTTTCTTAGATAGCTCACATGTGTGTCTAAACAATTTTCAGAACTATGAAAAGGGATGCCGTAATCATAGTCTCAATTGCTTAGGCATTTGACATTTCTCACAAGTCCATGTTAGTGTGCCGGTTAACCACACGCGCTCCACTAATGACTTTTGAAAATGCAAATAACACAATTGATATCTACGTAAAATCTACTTAGTGAAAGCGTTTCCTCACCATCATTTTCATGAATCAGAGAGAAACCTTATGACACTTAGATTTTATAGTGTATGAGTTCCTATCCATGTGAATTTGTCAAAACCATAATCACAAGATAAGGTTAGTGACAAATTCAGCCTTACATGGATTAAACTTGTTCAATCTTAGTTTCTTGTCACCTTGGTAGCACAAGGCCCACCAATGCTACCAAGTTGAACTCTGATAACTCGCATGCAAATTCAACTTATTTGAAGTAGGTACAGAAATAAGAATTATGTCAACACGATAGGTTGCAAACCTTAAGTCGTGTGCTAGTGATAAATTACAGGTCTTACTCTTGATTAAATCTTGAAACTCTTTCAGGATCTTTAAGGCTCCCACTGTCCCCTCGACATATAAGTTTCCCTAGTCAAGAACCCTTCCTTGACAAAACAAATATTCAAGGGATAGTGCGGATTCTTATCAAGACTAACACTTCACACAATTGGTCCTAGTTGGTCTTTGTCTCATCCAAGAGATCACAACTTACCAATCTCAAATTTACAAGAGTAGAAAACATTTTACTCTTACATTTGACTAGTGTTAATAAATCTTCCTTTATGTCACTCAAGGTTACAATCTTGGAGTGTGACTCTAAGAATTGTTTTGGAACGAAGTATGACTCATCTTCTTGATTTTAACCAATCCAACAATTCATGACCTCTCTTCTTAGCCATAACAATGCACTAAAACGTCCTTAGAGTATGAATTTGTGATATGGTTTCATAATCATTAAGATGATCATGAAATATGATACTAAAGTACTCTTCCATCCTTTTAGATTTGAGAAACTTTTATCTTTTTGCCTAAGTTGATTCTTCTCATTTGTTTTGTCATACATTGTATCCTTTCCAATGTTACAGAATTATACTTAACCTTATAAGTATAATCATATTTACTAATCTTTAGTAAATCATGACAAATCAATATTTGTGGTGGACCTTGACCAGCGCACACCCAGTGTACCTAATTCCTTAGTCCTTCAATTGACTGACATATACATGTGATCAAAGAATTAGTCTTAATTTTCAAAGATGAAAATTCTCATTCATCATACAATACTACTTGTATGATTCCAAGTTTCTATCCAATTTAAACTTGGGTGATGAAAAACTTTCTTCATTTGGTAAATTCAGACACTACCACAAATGAAAGAATCCACTTTCCAATATTGCTATTACTGGAAACATATAAGCAACAATTTTCCATAGATGCCATTGTAAGGATATTTTTAAAATAAATAAAATTAAAACCCTTTTTTTTCTTTTATTTTAAAACTTTGCGGAAAAACTTATCCTTACAATCCACATGAAAACCTTGTTGTTATTTATTCATAAGCAATATATTATAACTCTCAAGCAACAGCTCAAAATTTTGATCACCGAACCATGTGATTGAAACCCATCTTCGCAATCAAAATCAACATATACTTACTTTAAGCTTCCTATCTTTTCTTTGATTCTTAAAACATCAGCATGTGACCCATTCACATTATGTAATAAGAATCTCCAAATAGAAACTTAATAGAGTTAGTCAGTGGACTTTAACTGAAGTAGAGTCAAACTTTTTGACTTGATCAATCTTATGAGCTTTCAGGTAAATATGGCAGCTTCGCAATCAGTGTTCCTCCCTTTGGCAATAAAACATATAGACCCTTTGGTAATGGCATATGAGACTATCTCAGACTTAGCCTTTCTCTTTACCATTTGGTCAACCGAGTTGACTATGGCCGATCCATTTCCATTGGGAAGAGAAATGCTTTTCTAGATATCCAATGCTACCATTGCCAATGTCCATTTAAGGTTTGGGAAGTTGATCTTCTAATAAAATTTGCTTTACTGGTGTTCCAAATCATTGCTGATTCCACAACACCAAGCAAATAGATAACATCATTAATGTTCATGTCATAGTCTGTCTCATAGTAGTCCCAAAGAGACTCACTATGTTACTAAGAAAGTGATTAAACATCCAACTTTCACAAGACTTTGACACCCAACTCTCCCGGCTTGTCAATATGCGACTTTATCTCCAAGATGTGAGCACACATAGACTATGCTTGCCAATAGGGATTGAGTGACTTTAAAGTTTTCAAGAACTTGTGGGTGAGGGAGAATAATTGGAGGATGTGGAGGAAGTGAAGCATGATGTTGAGGGACACCATCTTCAAGAGATTTGGGAAGATCATAGTTGTCCGAACCAGACATCTATAATGGGAGAAAATCAAGTTAGTTGATTCAAAGTCCTTAATATAACACCCAATATGAAATATTAAGGCTAGGACCCAACACAATATTTTATAACTTGGAAGAGGGATGCCGTAATCCAAGCTATAAAATATTTGAAGGTAGGCGAAGACGATTCACCAATTTCCACCATGAAAAACGAAATAATTTATTAGGTTTTAATTGGATTTGAAATTCCTAGATCTTTTGAGATTCATTGAACTTTTCAATGGCATGTTTCAATCTCGAGTGTGCCCTCTCAAATTTTGTGACTGGGATGCCGAGGATCACAAAACAATGTGTGAATAACCATACCAATTCACTTGGTACCCTTAATATTATCACCTAATCAACGTGCCGGTTAACCACACACGCTCCATTGATCTATGACAAACATTAAGTCACCCTTTGTGGTCCTTACTAGTCCAAGTTAGTGTGCCGGTTAACCACACACGCTCCACCAACGACTTGGTAAGGTACAAAGTGTGAATTCCATGGGCTAGCACCAAATTCACATTTTTTCTAAAGTAACTAAGATTGGGAATTAAATAAAAAATATTTAGTTACTTTATAATAATCATTATACTTTTAGTGAGAATTTAAAGTCATTGTACTACCCGTTCGGCTAACGACCCTCCACCGATCAAGCAAGCGGTGGGTGAGAGTGGACACCCATTAAGTCGCCATTTTATAGGCAACAACCTTATACCCACCTTATAGACCGGCTTCGTGAATGAGGCCTACTAACGGTAAAATGACCTTTTCTTATACATATACGTATAATTAACCATTAATGTTATAAATAGTATAAGTGTTGAATTTTAACTTTTAAAATTCTAAGTGTTGGACTTAAAGTTTATTAAAGTGTGTGAAACTTTTCCAAATTCCAAAACTTGAGGGCAAATTTTGAACAATTCATAAACTTTTGGATATTCATAACTTATGAGTTTTAATTAAGTGTTTAATACTTTTAATGAAGAGTCTCTTGGAAATCCATAACTTGAGGACAAGTTATGAAGTCCATAAAAGCATTTATTAGAAAAACTCTTCAAAAATGTAACTTATGATTTCTTAAAAAAACATTTAATACAAAAAACTTTTGGAATTCCATATCTTAAGGACAAATTATGAATTCCATTAAAACACATTAAGATCAAGAATTAACTAACAAACAATTTGCAAATAATTCCTATGATCTAACAAAACTCATAAGAACATGAACATCCACATCAACAATTTCAAGAATCATATGAACACATATAAACTTGAATTTTTTATTATAACTTTGAAATTGGTCCACCATCATCATTACCACATCAAAAACAGGTTTTATGAGTCCAAAACAGTTTAAGGTAATGATTCTAGACCAATTCCAGCACCAAAACTCGAAGATATGCTGTCTGGGGGTCCAACTCGTCGAGTGCATGAACCAACTCGTCGAGTTGGATGAATTTTATCTTGGACTCGTCGAGTCCCTTCATGGACTCGGCGAGTCTGCTGTGCAGACAGCACATAAACTTTGATTTTCAGCAATTTGCATCAAGTATCAAACAAGCAAGCCTAGGCTCTGATACCACTGTTGGGTTTTGAGCAATCTAACACTTCCTAAGAGTGCATGCAACCCTAATAAACATTGGATCTATGTTTGTCTAAATACATGCAAAATAATAATTTTTCCAAGGTTCATAACCTATATAACATGGCATGGGGTACTTTTAAACATAAAAGAATTAGATGAGATTACATACCTTTTGATGAGGAGTTTAATTCCTAAGGAGTTTGAGGGCCAAGCAGCAATAGTGTGAATGCCTCAAATGGAATCACAAATCACCACAAACTCTTGGAAAACTTTGAGAGAGTGTATACACACTATAAAATCGATCACACACAAACACACATACTCTAGTTACACTAGTTTCACTAGTGGCTATTTCATGCAACATAAGCATGCTTATATAGCGTGCTTGGTTAGGGTGAAACCCTAATAACCCATGTCTTTTCCTTTCCAAGGATCCATGGGTTAAAAGCTCCATGGATCATCCATGGACTTCCATATTAGCTTAGCCCATTAACAAATGAATATTAGCCCACACTATACAAAATATAATAGCCCACAATTTAATTAGTCTTCCTTTTAATCTCTAAATTAATTCATAATTAATTTAAGACTAACATTAATTAAATAACTTCATATTAATATATTATAACTTACAATATATTAATAGACATATGTGTATAACTCTCATAAAATTATCCATAAATAGTTCGGATGAAATGCAACCCAAATGGACCATGCCGGGTCGGGTCAAGTATATACCAAATAAGTTATGGACTTAGACACCTTATCCAACAGACTCCCACTTGGATAAGTCTAATAACTATATTTGCGTATGTTACTTCAGGAACCAACCAGCAATCGTAGCTCTCGAAAACTCTGTTGAACTATGAAGAGCCATTTTAGATAAGTGATCATATAATCCTCTGTTCTCATGATATCAGTCGGAAAAATACATGGAACAACGTCGTACTTATTTTCCAGCAGTTTGTTTCTCGATTTTCGATTTGTTTGACAAAGAATTTAATCGAACACATCAATTTAGTTCTGACCGGCCGGTACATAGGTCACAACAAAATCATCAAGGGGCCCAGATATCGCTTCTATTTCTAGAAGGAATAGATAAACTTCGACTCATATACTTGTTCTACTACTTGTTGAATTATACACAAAGGCACGTTTTATAACATCAAGTTACTGATGCGTTTATGTGCAATCAATGCACAACCAACTCATAGGTAACAACTCATATTTCTAGGTTTGAAGATTTATATGATATTACCGTCTCACGATCACTCGAGATAAATTCCATGAAGTGATACAACTGAGCGTGGGTTTATTCCAATACTCATAACTTATGAGCACTCATGAATGTTGTAGCAACCATTGCTATGACTAAACCCATTTAGCCATCTACAAACCCGATTCATGACAGTCTTGATTCATACCTACTTCCAACATATGAACGACTGTGGAGTGTTTAAATAACTTAGTCATTCGGAAAGGATAACCTAGCTATTTTGGAAGTCAAAACATGCAAAATGAAACACAATAATAATCGAATCCAATATGGTCTCAGAACCCTTTTGAATATAAATAGAACCACCTTTTATTTATCACCATATTGATTACACATTATTCATTGTATAATGTTTTAAACAATCAACTTAAGACTTGAATAAAAACAACAGTCGTCCCATGCTCCTAGCATGTACACTTTGGTTTTCTAAACAATAGTTATGCCATATTCCAAGTATGCACACTATGTTTGTCTATGATCCTTACATTGTGATGTAGATCAATTGAACATGATTCCAATGATGCTCATTTCACAATCCCAAATCCTTATTGTAAATGTGAGAATCCCCGATTCCTATCATTTACCAAAAAATCTGTTAGATTTTTAAACTTTTATGCAATGTTCCTCTTGTAATGATTATTCACAAAGTCACCAAATCCTTATTGTGTACTCGGTATTTTTCGGCGTCGAGTTTCCAATTGATCTAGTCCCTATTGAGATGGGAGATGTCTGTGTCATCGTGGGTATGGACTGGTTGAGCAAGTTTGGAGTGGTTATCGACTGCGAGAGACAGCTGGTGACCATACGAGATCCTAGTGGGGGGTTATGTCAGTTGATGAGGTTCCGATAGTGCGTGAGGTCCCGGACGTATTTCTGGAAGAGTTACCAGGTGTGCCTCCCAAGAGGCAGGTTGAGTTCAGCATTGATTTGGTTCCGAGAGTAGCGCCTATCTCCAAGTCACCTTATCGCCTTCCGCCTCCGGAGATGCAGGAGTTATCCTCGCAGCTTCAGGAGCTGTTGGGGAAGGGGTTTATTCGGCCGAGCAGTTCGCCATGCGGAGCACCAATCCTTTTTGTTAAGAAAAAGGATGGGTCACACCGAATGTGCATTGATTACAGGGAATTGAACAAGCTGATAGTCAAGAACTGTTACCCGTTGTCGAGGATCGACGATTTGTTCGATCAATTACAGGGAGCATCTTGGTTCTCCAAGATCGATTTGAGGTCGGGATATCATCAGGTGAGAGTGCGAGATGAGGACATCCAGAAGACAACGTTCAGGACTCGTTACGGGCATTACGAGTTCGTGGTGATGCCTTTCGGGCTCACCAACGCACCGGCGGTGTTCATAAACCTCATGAACAGAGTATGTAGGCCGATGTTGGATCGCTCGGTGATCATGTTCATTGACGACATATTGGTGTATTTGAGATCCAAAGAACAACATGAGGAACATATGAGAGAGATCCTCGGAGTTTTGAGAACGGAGAGGCTTTACGCCAAATTCTCCAAGTGTGATTTTTTGTTACGAGAGGTCCATTTCCTAGGGCATCTCGTTAACCAGAAAGGGATATTGGTCGATCCGGCCAAGATTGAGGCAGTGATGAGTTAGGAGGTGCCGAGGTCACCTACAGAGATCAGGAGTTTCCTAGGATTGACAGGCTATTATCGGAGATTTATCAGGGATTTCTCCAAGATCATCGTGCCACTCACCAAGTTGACTCGGAAGGGTGTAGCTTTTTCATGGGGCCCAGAGTAGCAAGCCTCCTTCGAGGCACTTCGCCAGAGATTATGCGAAGCCCCGATGTTAGCCCTTCTGGAGGGAATAGAGGATTTTGTGGTGTATTGTGAAGCGTCGATATTAGGGTTGGGAGCAGTGCTCATGCAGAGGGGGCATGTGATACCATATGCATCAAGGCAGTTGAAGCCTCTTGAGGAAAGGTATCCCACCCATGATTTAGAGTTGGGGGCAGTGGTGTTCGCCCTCAAGATCTAGTGTCACTATCTGTATGGGGTCCGGTGTACCGTATACACGGATCGCAAGAGCCTGAAGTACTTGATGGATCAGCGCAACCTGAACATGCGGAAGAGGAGATGGTTGGATGTGGTAAAGGATTATGATTGTGAGATCCTGTACCACCTGGGTAAGGCTAGCGTGGTAGTCGATGGCCTGAGCCGTAGGTCGGAGAGAGTCCCAATGCGAGACGTTTTTTTGAGATTGACAGTGATGACTCCGGTGTTGGACACCATTCGAGGGGCCCAGGCTGAGGCTGTGAGACCAGAAAACCAAAAGAGCGAGCGAGTTATTGGGCAGGTATCGGAGTTCGTTACCGATAGCTGGGGACTTATGACATTTCAGGGTCGGATTTGGGTACCGTTTGTGGGCGGAACGCGTACCATTTTGATGGAAGAGGCACATCGATCGAAGTTATCGATACATCCTGAGGCCACTAAGATGTATTTGGACCTAAAGAGGGAGTATTGGTGGCCCTGTTTGAAGAGGGACGTTGCGTGGTTCGTTGAGAGGTGCCTAACCTGTCGTCGGGTTAAGCCGAGCACCAGAGACCGCATGGTAAGTTGCAGTCGTTAGAGGTTCCCTAGTGAAAGTGGGAACATATTACTATGGACTTTATCACCAAATTTCCAAGGACCGCAATGGGAATCAATGCAATTTGGGTGATTGTAGACCGGTTGACGAAGAGCGCTCATTTCCTTGCTATCAGTAAGAGCTCTTCCGCAGAGAAGTTGGTAGAGATATATGTGAGGGAGGTGGTATCGCAGCATGGAGTGCCGATCTCGATTGTCTCAGATCGAGATGTGCGTTTCACTTCCAGGTTCTGGAAGAAATTTCATGAAGAATTGGGTACGAGGCTGCATTTTAGTACCGCATACCACCCACAGACTGACGGGCAGACCGAGCGAACGATCCAGACGCTCAAGGACATGCTCCGAGCATGTGTGTTGGATTTCGACGGTAGTTGGGACACATATTTGCCTTTGGTAGAGTTTTCCTACAACAACAACCATCATTCGAGCATTGGTATGCCACCCTTTGAGTTGTTGTATGGAAGGAGGTGTCAGACCCCCATTTGTTGGGGAGAGGTGGGACAACATGTAATGGGTAGTATGGAGATTGTGCTTCAGACAACTGAGCAGATACAACAGGTCAGAAAGAGGTTGTTGACCGCTCAGAGTCGTCAGAAGAGTTATGCGGACAGGCATCGGTCCGAGCTCGAGTTTCAGGTTGGTGACTTTGTGCTCCTGAAGGTCTCTCCTTGGAAAGGAGTGATCCGATTCAGGAAGACGGGCAAGTTGGGGCCTCAGTATATTGGACCCTTCAGGGTGATCGCGAGAGTAGGCAGGGTAGCCTACCGTTTGGAGCTACCTGCGGAGTTGGGTCAGATTCAAGACACTTTTCACGTGTCGCAGTTGAGAAATTGTATAACCGACGAGTCAGCAGTGGTACCATTAGAAGATATTCAGGTGGATGTGGGCCTGAACTATGTTGAGAGACTGGTGGCAATTAGACATCGGAAGGTAAAGGTTCTAAGGAACAAGCAAGTGCCTCTGGTGCGAGTGCAGTGGCAACATAGGAAAGGGTCAGAGCTGACTTGGGAGTCGGAGCGTGAGATGCGTGAGCAGCATCCAGAGTTGTTTGCAGAGTGAGACTTCGAGGGCGAAGTCTGATTCTAGTGTGGAAAATTGTAACATCTGGATTCCCAAGTACATTATTCTAATATTTTATTTTTGGAGTTTGTGAAGGAACTCGGCGAGTTGATGCTTAGACTCACCGAGTAGGGTCGCGGATTATCATCCGGGTTCGCGACTGGACTCGGCGAGTCCACGCTGTTTAATGAAACCCTAATCCCCCGGGTTTGGAGCCTATTTAAGGGCACTCATAGTCTCCCATTGCGGCTACCAGTCCCTTAAGAGAACCCTAAGTGAGCTAAATCGTTTGGGAGGAAGGAGAAGCTATATTTGATCTTTCTATCTTTGGTTTAGCAAGAAGAAGGTGATCAAGAGCAAGAGGAGATTGAAGGATGTGCGATTCTAGTGGTTTCAGAGTCCAGAGACATCATCTTGAGGTATTTATTCGGACCTTCTTCAGTTTTGGTGTTGATTCTTAGAGTTAGGGTTTTCTGACCTCTTTTGAGGATGGTTATGTGGAGGAATTGGTCCCTTCTCGAGTTTATGCTTTGGATCTGGACTCAAAAAGGTCCAGAGACCTTAACCCTTGGAGCTTTATTTGTTACTTTGGGAGTTATGAGCTTAGAATGTCATTTTTGGAGCTAAATCACCAAATGAGACCATCTAGATGATATATGAGTGTCAAGGTCTGGACTTTACGTGATTATTATGCTTAGGAAGGCCAGATCTATGGATTAGAGGAACAGATCTGACCTCAGGAGGTCAATGGAGTTTGTGCATGGCATGGACTCGCCGAGTTGTTTTAGAGACTCGGCGAGTTGAGTTGGGGTGGCCCCGCGATTCATGACTGGGGACTCGTTGAGTAAAGGGAAGGACTCGACACGTCAAACGGGACTAAAGAGTTAGTGGACACATGTAGACTCGCCGAGTTGCCCAAGTGCACTCGACGAGTCGGGTCAAAGTTGACCTTTGACTTTGGTTGACTTTTAGGGTTTGGTCAACAATGAGGGCCTCTAAGCCAAAGGAGGGGTAAAATGGTCTTTTACCCTTCTGAGGGTGCCTAGAGAGGGTTGAGTCTAGTACTGAGAGTTATATTTATGAGAGTATTACTTTATGTGATTAGGTGGAGGCTAGAGTGTATTTCGACCGAGTCAGAGATTTACCGAGACATATGAGGTGAGTCTTCTCATTATACTTTACCTTGAGTGATAAGTAGAGTTATGTGACAGAGTTATTGTATGCTATTATGTGATGTGTTGCACTGCATTATTTCTATGTGGTTTATGTCATGTGTATATCAGAGTATATCAGAGTTAGAACCGGAAGGTTCACAAAGTTAGGACCAGAGGGTCCACAGAGTTAGGGCCCACGGGCCCACAGAGTTATAGCCTCGAGTGGCTAGTATGTGTTATGTATGGTATTTTGGGGAACTCACTAAGCTTTATGCTTACAATGTTATGTGTTATGTGTTTCAGGTACCAGTGATGATCGTGGGAAGGCGCCGACATGATTCGTACACACTCATGGGTTTTTATGTATTTTGATCTTGGGAAACATTTGTGAAACAAAGTTATGATACAATGGGGTTTATTTGATAAATGTGTTTGGAAATGTGTGTTTAAAAATGTGAAAAATTTGTTTTAAATTTTACGGTGTTACAGAATTATGTGTAAATAATGAGATCGAATATTATGCCATATATTGTTATATTATATCGTATATTGAAGTTGAGAAAACCTCCAAATTTGGTCTGATACAAGTTTACAACAATGCAGCAAGTAAGATTTTTTATATTTCTTTTGACCATAAAGGTTATTAACAAGTTCGTATGCATGATTTTGGAATCATTGATTAGCAGCCACTTGAAAGGGTATTCACTGTTCTTAATATTAAGGTTTATCAAACGATGTTCTAACTTTGTTTCTTAAACTTTTTTTTTTTATCAAAAAGTCACAGTTCAAGCAGCATTAACTACATTTGCAAAAGTTGGAAAGAACATCCTCATATACTTGTAAAACAATTCTAAAGTAACTAACAAAAAATTCTTCAAAATAAAATGGGAACTTTTTACTTCAATAGATCAACTGGTACATACTTACATGTTGTCATAGCAATGAAGTCTTGCTTATTAGTTTATCTGGTATATTTATCATGTATTTGTTTGAACTAAAAGACAATATGTTCAAAAAGAAAGAAATCTTATTTGCATAGTTGGAATTTGAAATATCATATTCATAAATCTTATTTTCATATGTTGCTTCTGCAGTCCAAATCATTGTCCCTTCCAGAAGTAGCTGCTGCCATTTCAGTCTTGCTTGGTTTTGCACCTCCTTCTACATTGTCCTCTACAAGCTCAAAAAGGCAATCTTACTAAACTTTTTTAAATTTCTTATTTCGGTGCATGATTTTTTTGTTAAATTTGATATAATTCCTTGTTGATCTTCCAGTTGAATTATTTGAGTTAAAATTATTTGAGTTTTAATGAACTTTATTATCTTCAATGGCACTAGCTACATACTTTTATTTATTACTTTACAAGGTACCAGAAAGATTTTATATTTACATGTGAATTATATGTGACTCACATGTAAATTACATGTGATTCACATGTACATGTAAATCACATTTGATTCACATGTAATTCACATGTAAATCACATGTGATTCACATGTAAATCACATGTGAATCACATATGATTCATATGTGTATCACATGTGATTTACATATGGTGTCATATGTAAATGTGATTTATATGTGAATCGCATGTGATTCATATGTGAATCGCATGTGATTCATATGTTAATCACATGAAAATCACACATATATTTTTGTGAGTGTTTACATATTAATCAATTTTTTTAATTTTCTTGTAGATTTGGAATAAATTATGGTGGATATTGAATATGTAAAAATGATAAATTGAAGAAAATAAGGAAATATTGATACGAAGATATGAAAACGTTTTTAAATTTGTAGCATTTTTAATTTTTTATATTTTACTTTGTATTAGATAAAATACTTGTGGTATTATGTTTATAGATTAATTAATAAAAATAAGATTTGTTGTGATTTACTTACGAACATTATAATATAAGAAATATACATATATTCATTTGAAAAAATATGCATATATGCACCTAAATTTATTGTTTTAAAAAAAATGCAGTTTTTTTTAAATACAGTTTTTTTTAATTGTAACTTTCTTTAAAAAAGTTGCAGTTTTTTGAAAAAATTCCAGTTTTTCAAAAAAAAAATTCCAGTATTTTTTTGAAAAAAAATATACAGTTTTCTTTAAAAAAATTGCAGTTTTTTTTTTTTTTTTTAAATAGCAGTTTTTTTTAAAAAATATTATTTTCAGTTTTTTTTTTTCAAAAATTCTTGTTTTCTATAAAAATTAAAAAATCTGTATTTTTTTCTTAAAAAAACAAAAAAAAAAATATTATTTTTAAAAAAATATGAAAATTTTATTTATAATGTAAATTTTTAGACATTTATATTAATATATTAAATAACACAAAAAAATTAAACATTAAATGAGATTAGTAAGATGACGATCATATCCTTAATGAATTAATTACTTTTGATCCAACGCTCCACTTTTAGTTCTCGGGAAACTATGAGTTTTCAACTGATCTCACCCCAATATATATATATATATATATATATATATATATATATATATATATATATATATATATATATATATATATATATATATATATATATATATAGAGAGAGAGAGAGAGAAAGAGATAAGTTCAGGTGTTTAAAGTATTTATTATGTTATTGTATACATATGGGTCAATCAAAATTAAATAAAAAATTAAAAAATTAAATAAATAAATAAGGGTAATAAAGTAATTTTATAAATAACTTCCACAAATACTTCCTATAATCATGTTATTTATTTAGACTTTGACCTAATTTCTTCTCATTCTTATCTACGGCCGTTCACTATCAAAAACCCTATTCCACCATAAAAAAAACTTCCGACCACCCCCTCGATTTACAATGCCTCACCAATTCCATCGATTGCTAAAAAACCTTGTTCTTCACAATCTTCTTCTTTCTTCAATCTTCATTCTCATTTAAGGTTTCTCCATTGCTAAAATACCACGATAGAGAGAACACTAACGAAACATCATGATTCGAGATTCGAGATTTCTCCTCGTAGTATTGCAGGTAAGGCGAGAGAACACGAGCGATCAAATCACGGAGATGTTCATCATCAGAGCTATGAGCAGAAGTTCGTAAATTCAATCGAAGCTTATCCAAGTAATGTTTCTGATGAACCAACCATCCTTGGAAAAAATTCTCGAACTCTATTTCACTTGTGACGGTTGTTCTTCGAGATTTGGGAGACATTTGTGAGAATCAGCCGATGAAATTAAAATCCTGGAAGATGGAATCAATTGGAGATTTCAGTATGCTCAAAATGGAATTAGCCAATGAAATTAAAACCCTAGAAGACGATATCAATTGGAGAAGTCGTATCTTGTATCCTACTCTCGTAAGAGGTTTTTCTCCAAATTCACTAGCTTTAATTTTGCTTTATTTCCATTAAATTTGCAGAATATGGCCAGCTAGAAGAGATATTGTTGCTTGTGCTTCGGTTTGTAGATTCTGGAGAAATATTGTAAAGCAAATCGTTAGAACACCTGAATAATGCGGATTAATCACATTCCCCATGTCGTTAAAACAGGTACTTCGATCAATCAATCAATCAATCATCTTCAAATCTCAAATCAATTTTGTATTCTAACTTCGATATGTTTGAATTACTTTGTTTTAGCCTGGATTAAGAAAGGATTTGGTTGAATGCTTTATAAGGCGAGATAGAGCTACATCGATATTCCAGTTGTATCTAGGTCTGAGCCCAGGCAAAAGAATGTGTTTTTTACTTTTTACCTTTTTACTAGTTCAAATGACTAGTTATTTTTTCCTGGTAGTAGCCAACAAGATCCAGTTACTTTGGATTGGATTGAATGTGTATTAGGGGCATATATTTTGTATCAAGTAGGGAATGCACTGGTTTTTGTTTTGTTTGATGTAAATCCTAGGGAAAACTATTACCCTCACTTGTGGTTCCTTAATAGCATTGAACTTAATAATTTGTTAAACGGAGGTTTTTCTAAGATGGAATTTGAGTCCACAATGAATTGTTGAAAGCAAAGGTAGTGTGTCACTATTTTATAAAAATTAGTTTGTTTCTATAGATGATTCAATGGATGATATTGGTGAGACTCCAATTCTATTGGAATGGAATCACGAATTCCAATTCTATTGGAATGGAATCATGAATTCTAACTCTGTTGGAATGGAGTATGGATATTTTCTCACTGATTTATGCATGTTCTACAATTCTTGGTTCACAAGTTCACATATTTTTCCAAAGGAATTTAGTTTTTTATTTTCCATTTGCTAATGCATTATTTGAATCTAAACTACAATTTGGTTTTGTTTTCACAGAAGTTGATTCTTGAAGAACGGATCACAACATTGAAAGTGATTATAAGCAACCTTATTCTTTTAGAATGTATTAGTGTCGTTCTTAGTTTTTATTCTTCAATTGTGATTCTTAACAATTGTTACCCGTATTCTATAAAAAATAATGTATTTTTTGTTTTTATTCTTCAATTGATTGTTCAAGAATTTGTTATTCTACAAGAAGTTTTTAAAGTCATGATCAAGATATAGGTTCGAGAATATTTTTATTGTTTATGGTTCAAGAATATTTTTATTTTTGAATATACTCATAAGCATATTATGGCCAAATATCCGAATTAAAAGAATTATAATTCGTAAAATCGAATTTTTAAAATTAATAGAATCTATGATCCTTTAAAATATGCAATTTTCCTTTATTAAATATATATTAATTGACTAAAATACACTTGTAACTAATTTAGATGATATTTTTCAATTATATTTAATTTAATAATATATATTAATCACTTTCTTAAAATAAATAAAATTAATTGGTCCATATTTATGCATATAATAACACAATAATTATTTTGAATAGAATAACCTAAGTATATATATATATATATATATATATATATATATATATATATATATATATATATATATATATATATATATATATATATATATATATACATATCCTTTCTAATAAATGGATGTTTTTTGCCACTTGTAACACTCTCATTCAATTTTCTAAATGTCATTTTGTGGTTATTTTGATTAATGAATGTTTTTTCCAAATGTCATTTTATAAGTTCTTTTATTTTATCAGATTCCACATAATATTTTAATATAATAAATAATAACTGCAAAAAATATAGTAATAAATTTATATCAATTTCATTAATGAACTTATCTTTTAATTTCAAAATTCTCAAAATTAAATGCTTTTTAGTTTTTTGTTTATTTATTTAAATTATTTGTTTAAATTTAAAGGATAAAAAAATATTTTCGATTATAATAATTTATTATTTTTCTTATTTTCTTATAAATTTAAAGTTATCAAATATTTAGACCTTTATATTTATTTATTTATTTATTTTTTAAATTAACTCATGTAATACACGAGTCTCACAATTAATATATTATAATAAATCAAGATCAACTCTGCCACATATCAATTTGTCATGAGTTTTGATACTTATCATTTTATGATGTTTTTTAAATAAATAATATACACATATCAATTTATGTGTTTTTAAAATTTTAAAATTAAAAAGTTACATAAATGTAATAAATATGATAGTAAATTGCAATTAATATGTTTCTTCATTCCTTTTTTAGAAAATTTATTTTAAAAATATTATTATTTAAAATTTAATATATATATATATATATATATATATATATATATATATATATATATATATATATATATATATATATATATAAACACACACTAGACTCCAAATTAAAATCCACACATATCTTTTGTTGAAAAGACCGAAGAATCAAATAAACAGGAAAGACAATCGTTGTTCTTTCAATTCCTGTAAAAAGAAAAAATAAATCGATCGTCTCCATCACAAATGAGAATAAAAATCAACTAATAGAAAACTCATGATTTGAAATTATACATACCTTAAATTCAGAAGATGGGATCGGCAGAAAGTTTAACATTAAGTAAGGAGGAGGTTTGACGAAGAAGACTCGTTAGTAAAGATGTGGAGGAAAGATGGAGGGAAAAGAGGTGGTGTGGGCGTCAACGGGAAGTAGGTGGCAAGAAGCTTTGGAGGAAACGCCGCCGCCAAGAAAGAAAAACCTATCGTGAGGTCTTTTGCCTCAACATGAGGTTAGGATAATTGGAGAAGGAAGCATGTAGTTTAAGAAATATATGTTAGAGAAAAACCCCGCCCAACAGCCTTCTTAATGGAGGAGGAAGCAACTTATCGACGTGGAGATAAACAAAAGTCTTTAATATATATAGGTAATAAAGTGACTTTTTTCAACTGGTTTCATTATATATATATATATATATATATATATATATATATATATATATATATATATATATATATATATATATCGGGTTAGGTTATTTTGTTTTTAGTAACTATTGTGTGCCAGAATACACAGATCTGGACCATTGGATGGAATATAATCAAAGGTCATGATCTGAGAGTCTATGATAGTAGAATAGGATAACATGTACCATATAATTACACAAATTTGAGCATAAGGGCATTCTAATCAATTAACCTATATTAAAAAAGGAAATTTTCGGATTTCTAGGGATAATTAATTTCTTTATTTTTAAAAATCTAAATATTTTAAAGTAATTTAAAATTAAAAATCCGATTTTTATTCTGTCAGAATGATAGTATTTTAACCATAAAGTAGTAAACATGTTTTTTGATTTTATTCTGTCAGAATGACAGAATGTCACTATAAACTAGTAAACATATTTTGAAAGAATACACAAAATCGATTCTTGAACTAATAATATACCAAATAATTACATTGTACGATTGTGATTCATTGAATTATAACAAACATTCTGAAAGAATAACAAGTATAATTCTTAAAAAATAACAACATTCTAGATGTCTTGTGTATGTTTGACCTCTAAGCCAGTTTAAAATATGCTAGCATTCTATAAGATTGACATTTTGTGACATTAACATTCTGTCAGAATTGTATTGCATGAGAATGATTATATACAAGGAGCCTTTCCCATCAAGTCTTCAAGCCATTTCTATCACAAATTCATTGCTAAATACTTTGTAGTGATACACTTGTAACAACTTCACATTAAACATATAATTAATTAACTACAAATTCTATCAGAATAAAGCAATAATATTCTTATATAATAAACTATTCTTTCAGAATGGAAATATTATAAAAAGGTAATAGTGTATCTTTCATCATCTGTAGCAATTCAAGCTTGATTAGAATATATAGAATATTTAACACAGAACATAAAACATAAATAAAAGTAGTATGAATAACTAGTATACAACATACATTAGAATAAGTAGAATAATTTGAAGTGAACATTTTATCAAACCACCATGCATAGAATAAATAAACGTAAACCCTAATGCTTAAAATATTTAAGGTATACATAGCTTACAATATCTAGAATAAATCAAAAGAAATCATTATCACATAAGAATATGTAGAATGTTTAAGGAAGAATCATGCAATGTTGGCATTATGTCGAACACCTGGTGGGTGGAAGTTACACTTTCACATTACACATAGCAAATTAACATGTCAAGATCAACATCAAATTTAACAACAAGGTAAACATCATGTGCAATTTCAGATAGCAATTAGATTCAAGGTACAAAATCAAAAATCAATTTCTAAACCAATCAATCGATACATACTCAATCAGAATCATAAATCAATTTTGACTCAAAGTGAATAAGTCTCGATTCTTCAAAGATGAAACTTCCAACGAATCAGAAATTAAGGTAGAAGAAATCGATTAAGTTGAATAAGAAATAGAGGAAATATAACTAACCTTTTGGCGTCTTGAGAAATAGAATTCGTTTGAATTCGTTGCTACTGGTGCTGGTATTTTGATTATCATTCACCCCCTCAGTCTTGTAACATTTGTTGGTTGTAGCAGGGTTATGGTCGACATGTTCATCAAAACTCAACTGATGCGGCTGAATGTAAATGGAAGGAGGAGGATACGATTTTGTGGTTGCCGATGGAAGAGGCAATAGGGAGGAGGCATAAGTAGAATACATATGATATGAGAAGCTAGGGTTTAATAGTTGGTCAAAGAGATTTTTATGGTAATTTCCATGAATTAAGGGATTTTATTTTAATTATCATGCTAAATTTACATAATTACACTTATTATAATTTTTAATTATTTAATTATTCCTAAATTCCTATTGGTGCATTCATGCACAGAATAGTTGCTAGAAACATTTGAACCTAGCTCTCTCTATCTCTCTCTCTCTCTCTCTCTATATATATATATATATATATATATGTATATATATATATATATATATATATATATATATATATATATATATATATATATATATATAACGAAACCAATCGAAAGAAGTGACTAAAGTGGAAATAGAAAACACTTTCTTAACTTATATTGATTTCACTTATACATAGAAACTACGACAAGGTCCAACAAGGGAGTGTTTGAAATTGCTTATTTAAAATAATTTATGTTTATTTGTAAAAATGCTTATTAGCTTATATGGTATTAAAATAAAATTTTATAAATATTCTTTGGATTACCTTATCCGATACGAAAACTAAATAAGTTGATTAGTTATTTTTAGTGTTCGGTGAACTTATATTTTATGTGTAATAATAAAACAACTTATCAAAAACTTCTTAAAGAATTCAATAAGTATATAATAAATGACTTATCAAAAACTTCTTGTTTCAGTTAATAAGTGCTAATAAAATCTTGTTATCCAAACATAAAAAACTCATTATTACTATGCCAAACCAGAATAAGTCAATAAAGACTTTAAATAAGCATATCCAAACACCCACTAAGACCTTTATCGCAAAGAAGAATTGTATAGTATGTTAGACGAAACATATACTGAGTATGACGAAAAGATGAAGTTTCAAATAATTTTTTGGACATCCGTTCTTTTGAAAAAGGTTTATATTGAATTTTATTTCTTTTGATTGTCTTAACGTAATATCTGCATTTAGTCAAACTGGGCGATGTATTGAACTACATTGATGAGAGGATTGAAGAACACAAACCCTTAAGATAGTAGGGTGTATCGACTTTTTCCGTTTTGTTTAATGTTTTTATGTTTGTTAATATTATACTTTTCCCAACATTTACAAAGTATATTATAAAAACAAATGTGTGAAAACATTACGGTATGTAAAAACCCAAAAATCAAGGGTAAAAATTTCATTTTTATCACAGTCAAAACATAGATGTCGTTTAAACCAAGCATTCCAAAAACATTGCTAATTAAAAACATTTAGTAGAGTTCATCCCAAAATCACATATGATGAAAAACACGGGTGTGTGCAATGTGATCAATTCGGGTCCTTCCTTTCAAAATAAATGATACCTGAAACCATAAACAAAACAGTAAGCGCGAAGCTTAGTAAGTTTCCCCCAAAATACCACATTACATACAATCACAAAATAACATCCACAAAATATCATCCACAGTATATCATGTAACAGACAATTAGTTGCCATGGGCTCCCCCATGGTCTTTACTAGTAATGTCATGGGCTCCCCCATGGTCGTATATCTAAATGCCATGGGCTCCCCTCATGGTCTTATATCAAAATGTCATGGGCTCCCCCATTGTCTTATATCGAAATAACATAGGCTACCCCATGGTCTTTCATGCAAGTATCACAAAGACAACTAGTATTTCAAATAACAAGTAATGGGCCAACATTGGTGCCATCGACCCATGAATATAGTGAGAAAACTCACCTCACACTGTCGAAGCACATAGACAAACCCCAACTACTTGCTGACATCTCTCTGAACTATCAATAATACAATTGACAGCTGGGTTCCAATACATAACCATAAGTCCATACTTGGGGTAAAAATACCATTTTACCTCTAACCTAGCTTGGTCCAAGACCAAGGCCCAAACCCACACTCTGATGGAGCAAAAGCTAAATATTCAACTAAGGCCTAATTTTCCAAATTGGGCCCAAACCCCTTATATGGGCCTTACCCTAAAGCTCATCCAAATATCCTAGTCCATACATTTGTTCTCAGATGCCCCAACAAGAAGCCAAACACCTAAGCCCAAAAGAAAGGCCCAACTCGAAGCCTAAACACAAATATGGGTTTCACATAAAATGACATTAGGGTTAAATAAGAACACTTAACCCATTAAGGACTTAATCCATTAAGCCCATCACTCTACTAGGCCAATCAATCAACGTGGTCGGGCGTTACTCATAATATCAAAATAACAGTCCAAAATGCGGGTCCTGGTAGATCCATAGCAGAAGTCTCCAAGATTAGGGTTTTCTAAACCCTAATTAGAGTATCCAACCTAAACACATGCCAACTTGATCTAAAGTTCAGTTTTTAGGTTAATTAGGTTTCACTAGGTCGGGCACCACCCACTGCCACCTCGGGCGATGGTGGTCGACGGCGGTTCATGGCGGCAGCCACCACGTAATGGCGGTGGTAGTGGTTTTCGTGTCAAAATCCGACAACAAGCAACCAATTCATTATTTTGTGTAGAAAAGCACACAAACACGCATTAATTCATGCACACAACCACCCAACACGGCAGCTGGTGGCGGCAGAAAAGTAGATGTGGCGGCAACCACCATGGTGGCTACCATGGTGGGGTTCTTCATCGGTTTCTAGATAAGTAACAACTACATAACAACTTACAACTGAAATACACACACATACATCGCTTTACAACACTAAAATACACACCCAATTGCGAAACTCGAACACAACCTCCCTTCACGGTGGCATGCGGCGAGCATAATGATTGGCAACAACTTACAACGACCACTCGAAGCAACAACGATGACAAGGGCGCGATAAAAGATGGAGACGAAGAAGAGAAAACATTGGTGACTCCTACCAAAAACAAAAGCAACGACATCCATGGGAAAACGATCACAAAGGTCATGACACCCGGTTTATCTGACCTTCACGATGATTGCAACTCCATCCCCAAATTCGCCAGCGATAGAAGTGACAACGGTGGTGCTTGGCGGTCCATGCGAGGCTAGGAGATGACGGCGGCTGGAGCATGGAGGCATAAGGATGGTGGTGGCTAAAGAAGTTGAAGTAGGGTCAGGGTTATGAGGGATAAGGGTGATGGGTTATAAGCCTCTGTCCAATTTCAAAAATTTTACCAAATTAACACTTTTTGCCCTCCCTCTCTTTTTCTTTTCAATTCAAATCAAGTAATTACCCAACAACCCCTCCTCTACAAAATATTTCACATTCCAGACCCTAATGTTACAATATAGACCCCAATATGGAATTGCATCATTTGACTCCCTTGGCTAACACTGATTAATTATTTAGGATTCATGGCTAAAAATAAAATAAAATATATAATACATCTCGGGTTTTAGGGCTTAATAATTATTTACTTATTTTATTTAATTTCAAACGGAATGTTACTATTCTCCTCCACTTAAATTAGATTTCGTCCTCAAAATCATTCCTTACCATTCCTGACACACCCAATAACTTGAACTATACGACCACAACCCCGAGCATACCACCCTCTTCCCAAGGCGACCAAAACCACCCCTCGCAGGGCTCTCCAACCCGCAGATAAATGAATCCCTTCACGTTCTGATGACGATCCCTTGCGAATTAACCACAACTACTCGACCTGACATATGAAGTCTTGGGATGGTCTGTCTCCCTGACAGACCACCCATACCGAACCAATGTTGAATACAACCCATTAATTTGCCAATAGACTGCTCAACTTTTTAATATTTGAGAGTCATATTAGAAACAAAATCACCGATCGATTATCCCCGCAGAACACTTATATTTGACCACGGCTCAGATAATCCTTCAAATGGGAGACTCGTCCTTGCAATGGTTAGACTCAGACCAGAGCTGTGTAATAGGATCAAATCTTACTCTAATTTTATCCAAACCCATCAACAATTGACCTAACATCTCCTCAAAATAGCAAGCTACTCCACACTCGAGTTCCAAATCAATAATACTACCCCGACTTATCTTGATGCCCTTCACAATTAGGACCAATCATGGAAACCATTCCTTGGAAACCCGACCGCTAACATTGGACCTTAGTGTCGAATGTCATACTAGCATACTGTGCCAAGGGCTAACCCCCGGGTCTTCCTACTCATAACTACATGGGTCGGCATTGTGGCTGTAGACCTATTCACACAAAAGGAAACCCACATGCACTGCTGAAGTTTGCTGATAACCCTCTGGCTGCTGTCCGAAAACTCTCTGAATCGCTGCTCCACTAGCTCCCCGAGCTACTAATATCAATATAACACTTAGCTCCAAACTGAACTCTAAAAGTCAAACTAAGTCAACTCTGGTCAAAGTCAAAGTCTTGTTCAAAGTCAACCTTCCAGTTGACTCGACTCGCCAAGTCAACTCATAGACTCACCGAGTTCTTAAACTCAGAAACTCTCAAAATATGACTCAACTCGCCAAGTCACCCCAAGACTCGTCGAGTTCAACGATCTCTGAGTCCCATCCTGTCCAACTCACCGAGTCACCACTCAACTCACTAATCTGCATCTTAACCAGAAAAGCTTGAGGTTCTACGACCAGACTCGCCGAGTCCAAGGCAATCTTCAACAGACTCGCTGAGTCCATGCTCATGTTCATATAACTCGCCGAGTACACCCATGTGACTCGCTAAGTCTATTCAACTCTTAATCCATACAGTTGCTTTTCGAGCCATGCAGGGGCTCCAACCCATAGATCCACTCTTCTAAAGTTTAATCCCCACGTAATGCTGCAAACTTTACGTGAAACCAAGGAGCTAAAGGCCCAAAACGCTCTAGGGCTAGGGTTTAAGACAAAGGGGCTTCACCACAAACTCACTGACTGCTGCTTTAAGACATTCTTGACCATCACAAACCTAGATCTAAAGTAGCAACCTCAGATCTAAGCCCCAAACCCGAAATAGATCTCAATCTTAGTAAAATAGCCCTAAAATCTCATTCAAGAATAGATCTAAATGCAAAAAGGGTGAAGGTAACAACTTATTACCTCCAAGATGACCTCCCACTGAAGAATAATCCAAATCTCTGTAAACCCCACTACTAGAAAAACAGCCTTTTACGACGCTCATTGCGTGTCGTAAAACGCTTAGATGACGTACAAATGCACGTCAAGGAAGGCCCTGTCATAAAGAGAGATGACGCGCATTTATGACGTGCATTTACGACGCGCGGTTATGACACGCAATGCGTATCAAGGAAGGCCTTGTCGTAAAGGAAGACGACACGTATTTGTGTGTCGTAACCTTACGACGCGCATGTTTATGACACGCAATGCGTATCAAGGAAGCCCCTGTCAAGAAAGGCCATGTCATAAATAAAGATGACACACATTAATGCGTATCGTAATTTTAAATGTTAAAAACAATATTATATATAGATTTACTAATTTTCAAATTAAATTTGCATTTAATGTCTCATAACAGAAAATAAAATACCATATACAAAAAATACAATCCATTGCATAAAATTTATTGTCATACAAATAACAAACTTTATTTCATATTCATACATATGATTACATTATTCATTAAAAAAAAACATATACCTACATCTTCCCCTAAAATGTTATTACATGATGTTGGCCACTTCATTGATGGATCACCAAGAGGAAAAGCAACAACTACCCTAAATGTTCCATGATGTGCTGATACTCATGTCCTGTAACTTTAAATATTAAAGAAAGTAAAATACCTCCTAAAAATAAAAATGCACAAGAAACAACACATCATAATGAGAAATTACTAACATGAATGGAAGAAGTACACTATAAATTTGTTTTACCAAGATTGGCATGGACGATCAGGTGCTACAAAGTTTGTCCAAGCTGCCAAACAAAGACTGCATGCAAACCAAAACATACATACACTATAAATTTAATTACCATACAAATCATATTCATACATATGAGTTTGTTTTACCTTTTTTTCCTCATATCTTTATCTTTTTTATTCTTATTAGCCATGGAGTGTTGGTGTTTTCTTTTCTCTCGTTCAATCAACCCTTTGTTTTGCTTTGAAAAATTAACAATTTCCCTACCAATTGACTCTGCATCAAACAGAAAAAAGTAAGTCAATCAATAGTCAATGGTGAATACCAACTACAAGTTTTTACTGAAGTAACCTGACACCATAAATACTTTGGTTTAAATAAACAGGAACATGCATGTATTAAAATCACAATTGAAGTACTTTGGTATAATACCTCCATTTCTAGTAAGTGTCCAACCATTGTTTATGAAGGTTGAAGACCTTCAAACAAAAAACTCCCAGCAATGTCATTAATGTGCATCTTAAGAACAGGAAACTATTGTAGTTCATGCACTAGACAACTATGGGTGATATGAAATATTTCCCAAATATTTATTTATTCTGAATTATAAAAAAGAAAAAGAAAAAGAAAAAAAAGATAATACTGTTACTAATTCATTGTATACAAGTCTAGCACATTGAAGACAATGATCCAACAACCGAGCTATTTGTCCTCGAACCAAAACTTGAAGTGGAACCTATATATATGTATTATAGGGTTAAATTATTAATATAAATAAATAAATAAATAAAAATTTAAACCTCTTGCATGAATAAAGCGGATCTAGGACCAGTTACATGGTGGATTGTAGTGCGGATGTCTTGATCAGTTAATCTCTCAAATGGATCTACTTCCTGTGACAAGGACACACACACACACACACACACACACACACATATATATATATATATATATATATATATATATATATATATATATATATAGAGAGAGAGAGAGAGAGAAATAATAATGAACGCGTTTGCACCTGCCATTCGGACCACAGACATCATCTGCGTTTGCTCCTGAAATCAATAACATAAGAATTAATAGTAAGTCAACATTTAACTATTATTTTAATTATTGATGTGAAATAGCTCACTCACATGCTAGAATTTAAAAGCCCAATGCCCAGTACCATGTTGTTGCTCAAAGGATAAAGCCCAAGCATTCGGGTCCCTACCGTGTTCTTGGGAAAATTCATCAGCCCAACCATCTGGCCCGGGCCCCATGACTTGCGACTCCCCCCAATACTGATCCAGCTCTGCGTATCTACCAGGCAGGTGCTCCATAACCAACCCCTCATGATTATCGATCTCTAAATAAGATAACAGAGCATTCACCTGAACAAGTATTAATATATATGTATTCAGTTCATCTATCAAGATTGTATCTTAGGTAGGTCAATAGAGTAGTTGTAGCTACTCTAATTTTCATGGTTTATAGAACACGTTGTGATTTCATCTTTAATAGCCCTGCCAAATATTTTGATTTGAATACTTAATTACCAAGCAACCTTTCAGATTATAGAAAATGATAAGAACACCAAGTATGGTCATGTCACTAAAAGAGGCCTTAGCTTATTACAATATAATTGGTTGTTGTTGTTGGAAAGAAGAATATTTGATTTTCAGCTAACTTTCCTAATTCCTAGTTTAATTCTCTTGTTTATATGTAAAATCTTCATCAACTTTTGCTTATCTAATAAGGTTGTTCCCTCCCTGAATCATAACAGGGAACGTGAAGCAAAATCTCAAATCTTTTTATTAGTCAAGACTTAAGACTATATCAAACTTCAAGGCTGTTACATCTAACTCATATAGTGATCAATAATGTGTGTATATATATAAAAAGTGTAGGTTGTGTCATCATACCTTAAATGAGATATTACTGAATGAGTAATTCACATTGAGAGTTGAAGCACCAAATTCTTCCAGGTTACCACATTCATCACCCGGCCTGTTTAATCACATAGCCAAATGATCAAGGATTACAAAAGAAACCAGGTATGTGTGTGTCTCTGTGTGTGTGTGGAAAAGGATGCATGGATATGAGATCATACCTCTTCCTCTAGCATATTGCCGAAAGAACTATCACCAAATGTGCTGCCTGTATCAGACATATCATCAAAATTGTTGCCTCCATCAACCTGCTCATCTTCTGGATTCCAAATAGACCGGCTCATGAAATAACTCGTGTCCAGAGTCTCAACAGATGGTATGAATGTAGCCTGATTGAAACATACCCCACACAACTCAACTCAACTCAACTCTTATAAAACAACTTTTTTTTTCTTAGAATAAAAGTTTAAAATAGATGAAATTACCTTCTGCCTTGCAAGTGTGTCCCAGTGGATATTCTTAAAGAAATGGTGCATCTCTACCTGTTTGTGTATCATTAATAAGTCACACATATTATTTATCAATTAACTTCCTACCTCTTTGCCTTATATATATATATATATATATATATATATATATATATATATATATATATATATATATATATATATATATATATATATATATATATATATATATATATAATGGAGAGAGAAAATGTTACCTGTACAGCCCCTATGGCACCAAGGCGTTGAGCTGGATTTTCAGTCAGCAACCTAAAATTTAAAAAAACATAAACATAATTATAATTATGTATAAATATGTGATGATTGGATTGATTGATAAAAAAGTAGAAAATTACTTATTAATCCGATCATATGCTTCATAGCTCATCTCCTCAAGAATTTTGGGCCATGTTATATCTCTGTTCATAATGTTGGCAAAGACTTGTTGCACCCTAACCCAACCAAATTAAGAAAATGAGAAGATGACCAAAGTACATTTGTTACCTTTTTATGCAATGCAATGCAATCTACCCTCCATCCTCAACAAAGTGTCAGACTTTTATGAGAGTGAGTACCAATGGAGATTCTGCATTAAACGGTGGTATCCCTACAAGTAGCTCAAAAAGCATTGTAGTCACAACATCTACAAATGGTACTACAGCTACAGTAGCCTTAAATAAATCAGGTCTCATGTTTACAACAACACCAATAAGCAACCCCCTACACTTCTTCCATTAATGGACAGTTTTTATTTCGTACAATATTTCTTTTGGTCTGAGAAGTTTGAGTTTCACCTATGTCGTTGGGTGATTGAAGGCGATGAGGTTGCGTTTTCTTCTTAGAGAGAGGGAGGGAAAGAAAGTAAACACAAACCTCACAGATTAGAGAGGTTATCGAAACCAGTAAGGGGAACACCAATGAAAAATCCAACAGATTATTGAGAGAAAAACTGATTTTTGTTTGTTTAAAAGCTATCGAAGTATCAAGAAATTTCCAATCCAGGAGAATTCAGAAAGCAGATAGATAGGTACCTGATTTGACTAGAAGCGCAACTGGACTAGGGTTTGTAAATTTAAGGAGTCGTTGTAGATGGAGTAGGGTAGATGTGAAGAGAAGTTCAGTTACAAATTTTATGTTGAGATTATTGTGTCTAAATTTCTCCATAAAGATACAATCGAGAGAGAATGGTATTCAATTTTTGGAAGGAAGCGAGGGTGTTACAGAGAGGGGGGATCAGACTCACATGGAGATCTAAGGAGAGAGTGAGCGGTCTTCAATCCGATCGAGAGAGAATCATCTCCATAAAGATACGATCGAGGAAAATCATCTTGAGAGGGGAAATTATTTGGGAAGAACTTGAAGCATTTGAAACCCTAGACCTTGATTCGATGTAACCTGACAGTGGCCATTGTAGATTGATAGATTGAAGACCTGGAGCGATCCCTTGTGAAGAAAGCTGCGCAATTACAGAGAGTCCTTGTTGACCAGATCCAAAGATTCCGTCAATGGCTCTATCAGGTTTGGTTAAATCCCCAGTTTGGAATGTGCTACATATGGTTCATGAACTTGCCAAGTCAATTAGAGTTTTCTTAATGAAAAATGAAAGGGGTTAATGGATTAGGATGATGCTGTACCTGAGAAAACAAAGAAAAAGAAGGAGACCTCGTAGATCAATTACGATTCACCTTCGAGGTTTACAGAGAGACGGGAGGTAGAGAACGAAGGGAGATCTAGAGGAGAGAGTATCAGAGAGGGGAGAGTGGATTGCAAGGATGAAAATAGATAGAAGATAGAAAAAACAAGGCGGTTTTTCAAAATTTTGGGGATTTTGTATCCCCCTTCATTAACTAGAAGCGCATTTCATTAAAATTATAAAGCGACATGTACAGACGACGCGCGTTTAAGATAAAGTACCCTCCGTGTTTCTAATTTTTTTTCTTGAGACACTAAATTAAGGGCACGCAATAATGCATGACGTAAATCCTTAAATTTGTTGGAGAGATAACACTATTTTAAGGGCACGTCCTATTGCATATCGTTAATCAGCGCGTGTCGTAAAAAGCGCGCCATTAAAGGTCTATTTTCTAGTAGTGCCCCCTTGATCCAAGCTTCTTGATCTTCAAGATCTCTTCACAAAAACCACTTATCTAATCTTCAAATTGCTTCCAAGGACTCTCACTCACAATTTGGGGTTTCTAGATCTCAAAAGGGTGGTAAAGAGGCTGGGGAAGGGATGTAATGTTCTTTAAATAGGGCACAACCCCTAGGATTAGGGTTTTTCTCATCCAGACCAGACTCACCGAGTCCAATAGCCGACTCGTCGAGTCAGTCACTTACTCTATGCCCCAGATCCCGCTCTGACGCATCGAGTTCCTCCCTAGACTTGATGAGTTGACTCTTGACTTAGAGCTTTTCCTTTCTTTTCTTGGTCTTTCTATTTCTGGGTGTTACAATTCCCAGAGAGAAAACCCTAAGAGTTCCTTAACCCTCGTTCTAGAGCTTGTATGTGTGTGTTTAGCCTTGAGAGTTTTTGTGTGGTTTTGAAGAGAAGAGGATGTCTTGAAGAAGAAGGAGTTAGAGTTCAAGCTTCTAGGTCCAAGAAAATATGAGTAGGGAGCTTCTTGTTGAGGTATAAAGCTTCATACTTTGCCTCTATTTTTTTATGAGCATCTTATTTGAGTATTTTATGGTTTTGTCCAAAAAAGGTGGAGACTTGATGAGATCTTGAACTCCAGAGACTAGGATTAACCCCTTTTGAGCATATGAGTAGTATAATGTCATAAAAATCCAATCTTGGACATGGAAATCACTCCATTCTTGAGTTATGAGCTCCCTTGAGACAAAAGAGTGTATATTTTAAGTTTGGTGACCTTTTCAGCCATGCAAAGGCTTAAAGTCACTGACTTTATGGGTTAGGAGCTATTAGAGAGTCTGGATCTATGAGATGATCCAATGTCTTATCTGTTTAAGACCAAAGGAGTGAGAATGAGGAAACTGGAGAGTACGATGGGCGTAAATCCAGTACACGCGGTGTAGGGGTCGTGCATCCCTGATGCTTGCATGGTAGCCGAGTACGCGCAACGTAGAGATCGAGTACGTGTAACTTCTACCTTCCGTTGACTTTTAGGGTTTGGTCAAATTGTGGACTATTAAGCCTATGGAGGGGTAAATTGGTCATTTACCCTTCTGTGAGTGTAGAAGGGTTAGTCTAGCTTCTTGAGTGCCAAGATCAATTAGGGATAATTATTATGTGTTAGGCGGAGGCTAGACCGGTGGGTAGAGTTCAAGATTTTTGAGTACGAGGTTTTCGCTTGTTAGCTTACGAGGTAAGTCTTCTCCTTATACTTACCTTGAGTGGTAACTTATGTGTAACCAGAGGGTCTTATGTGTATGTGCTGTGTATTGAGATACCCTTCTATTTGTTTTGTGATATGCTTACTGAGTATTATATTGAGTTACTGAGTTGAGGGACCAGAGGGTCCACTTGAGTTGTGGGACCGGAGGGTCCCACTAAGACACATCGACCAGAGGGTCTTACCGAGTTATATCCTTGAGTGGCTAATGTGTCACATGTGGTATTTTGGGGAACTCATTAAGATTTATGCTTACTGTGTTATGCGTTATGTGTTTCAGGTAGTTCCGAGGATCGCGGAAAGGCACCAACATGATTGTACACACTGGCGGAAGATTGTTTTTATGGTTCTGGGATTTTGTTTTATTTGTTGACATGTGAGACATATGTGAATTTAAGAATTATGAAATGGGTTATATTGTGTTTGAAAAATGAGAAAAATTGTTAGAAATTTTCGTTGTTACATCTAACGACCTGCTGACAACCCGTGCTTACCAATGTTATTGTTCCATCAGTAACCATCCCAAAATACTGCACAATCCCCCAAGATCCATTGAATACTTCCCAAATCCCGACAACACTAATAATCCTGAACACCTACAAAGATAAAATATCCACACTTGCAACCCTCAGAGTTGATGCCCAAACTAAAGCCTCAATGATGAACCACTTCCCTATTCGTTCCTAATAGCCAATCAACAAGACTGAAAAAACTATTGAATCCTAACGATACTAAAGAAATAACCCGTTGAATCCTGACCAAAAACCCTCCACAGAATGCCCTTGAACCGATATCGATTACCACCCAACACAAAACCAAACACTTGGATCTTGCTATACGAGAGATGACCATTCAATAACCCACTAATGTTTCACGACATGCAAAAGGCATATGGCAATTCTCGGAGATATAATCCACAATAACAGGGAATTTCACCCAATATATTGCTCACCCCAACCAATAGAAAACTTTAAGTAACATAAATACAGATAGCAACTCAAGAAAAACAAAAGATAACATACTCGCAATATCACCTACTGACATGATCAATCCTGCTGCGCTTGTAGCAACCCATACTCTTGGAATGACAAACTCCATCATGCAGTTTCCCGCACGTACCACACTGACTCCGACCCTGCTGGTCTCTCAAAAGCTAATCAGAAGCCTTAGGTCTCTACCTGGTAACCTCCAATACATATGCACCTGATCTTCTCCTGCTTGGCAGAAACTTGTCTTGAACGTGTTGGCCATATCCGCTAAACACCCCTATCAGAAATGGGGTCCCTCTCCCCATAGAATGCAGGAGTTCCACAAGCATGAAACTCATAGAAAGAAAGAGTACGAGTTCCAACGGTAGCCAAAACCTCATCACAGAATGCTCCTAAGCATTCTTCCAAGATCTTTAAAAACCCATCCTTAACCGAACCAAAGATTACAGGAGTCCTCTTCAAAACACAACAACTAATCTCCTGACGAAATAAATTCACGTGTCTGTTTACTAATCGGATCAGTACCCTTACCTGAGTCGAAAGGAGAACCTAAACGCCCTTCTTGGAAGCTCATTACCAAACTGAAATACCATCATGCAGGAGATCATAACATACTCATGAATCCTCTTTCCCAAGCTTCGTAGGTTCTCCAAGACTTTCCCTGATTCAAGTATGGATCATGTGCTTTCAATAATTCAGGCCCAATACTACCTTCCACACTTATCCATACTTTCCTCAAGGATCATCCTGAATCCTCTAAGTCACTTACTCCACTGATGCACCAATATTCGCTAAAAGCAACGTAAAACCTATCGAAGCACTTCCTAGGGTCCACCTAGGTTCCCTACCTTACCCTGCCATCAGCTATTGAAGAACTCCTCATAATGTCAGTCATCCACCTCATGAATACCGACATATTCACTTAGTAGCTGACTCCCATCATCCAAGAGTTCCATAAATACAAGAAAACAACATTCATGCAGTAACACTTCAATCTAAAGAACTATCATAACTCATTCACCCTACACACCACTACTAATGCAAGAAATTTCCACCCTTACTGCCGATTGTCTTATGCATGCAAATTATACACAGAACAAGATCAAATAGACTATTGAGTAATAGACTCTACCCTAGGACCACAACCAGGCAAGGAACATGAAATAAGGCCAAATAAATTATTCTAAGGCTATAAGATCCTAATCGTATACCATTTTAAAGCGTACATTTAGCAGTTGCTGATACCAATAGATACTCCTTTTACAACATAGCATTCAATACTCTCAAGACAACTAAGCATCACACATATGAATCCAATATGTCACTGACTAATCAACTCTAGCATTCAAGTCTACCAACTCATACAATAAGCATACAAAGGCATCTCTCCTAGCAGTCTATCATGCAAAAAAAAAACTGAGCAGATACTTATCCGAAGTAGCATGTGATTCATAGATTCATAAGTCAAGTCATATCATTAACACACATGTATATTTTGGGAAACTTACTTAAACTCGGCTGATTGCATGCACCACACCCTTTCTTATCTTAGAAAACTCTTTCCTCAAACACTTTTCCTTTTGAAAAATTTACCAAATCCTCAGTTTGAGTCCAGGCACACTCAAGAGTATGTTTGAATCCCTCAAACCAGGGCTCTGATACCAACTTGTAACAACCCAAAAATCAAGGGTAAAAATTTCGTTTTTATTACAGTCAAAACACAAATGTTGTCTAATCTAACATTCCAAAACATTGCTAGTTAAAAACATTTATCGTAGTTCATCCAAAAATCACATATGGCAAAAAACACGAGTGTGTGCACTGCGATCAAGCCAGACCCTTCCTTTCCAAACTAATGATACCTAAAACCATAAAAAAAACTGTAAGCACAAAGCTTAGTGAGTTTCCCCCAAAACACCACATAGCATACAATCATAGAAAAAAATCCATAAAAAATCATCCAAAGAATATCATCCACAACATATCATGTAACATACAATTAGTTGCCATGGGCTCCCCCATGGTCTTATATCCAAATGCCACGGGAACCCCCATGGTCTTATATCGAAATGCCATAAGCTCCCCCCCAATGGTCTTTCATGCAAGTATCACAAAGACAGTTAACAATTCACTTACCAAGTAATGGTCCGACATTGGTGCCTTCGAACCATTAATATTGTGAGAAAAATCACCTCACGCTGCCGAATCACACAGATGAACCCCGACTACTGGCTGACAGCTCTCCGAATTATCAATAATAAAACAATGCCTAATTAACAATTGGGTTCAGATCCACAACAATAAGACCATAATTATGGTAAAAAGACCATTCTATCCCTAACCTAGCTTGGTCCAAGACCAAGGGCCAAACTCACACTCTGAAGTCCCAAAAGCCAAATATTCAACCAAGGCCTAATTATGGCTCAATTTTACAAATTGGGCCCAACCCCCTTACATGGGACTTACCCTAAAGCCCATCCAAATATCCTAGTCCATACACTTTTTCTCAGATGGCCCAACAAGAACCCAAACACCTAAGCCTAAAAGAAAGGCCATACTCGAAGCCCAAACACAATTAGGATTTTCACATAAAATAACAATTAGGGTTAAGTAGGAACACTTAAACCATTAAGGAATTGATCAATTAAGCCCATCACTCTACTAGTTCAATCATTCAACATGGTCGGGCATCACTCATAATTCTTGA
Organism: Lactuca saligna; assembly: GCF_052625555.1. Lineage (NCBI taxonomy): Eukaryota > Viridiplantae > Streptophyta > Magnoliopsida > Asterales > Asteraceae > Lactuca > Lactuca saligna. The sequence continues at coordinate 232,468,439 of NC_136421.1, forward strand.
TGATAATTAATCTCTAGATCGTTTAGATCTTTCACAAGTATATTGATGAAGAACAAAGAATTCAATCACAATACGATTAAGAACACAATATGGAATCAATAAGATTTAAATATAGTCATGCCTCAGCAGAGCTCGATAAAGAACTACCACTGTAGAGGCGAGCTAGGGTTTTCAATACTTTGATAAGAAAATAATTAAAGCGCTACTAACAAGGGATGCATGCATGCACCTTAAATACTAAAACCCTAGAATAAAATAATGCACGGTTGGACGGGCGCAAACTGGCTACAAAATTAGGCTAAGGACCGAGCCCATGATGCAACACTATACTACCCAACAATCTCCACCTTTGCATCAAATGAGGCGAGAGATTATTTTTGTTCAGTAGCCTTCACAGTCTTCACAACTTTGAACAGTCGAGGAATGATAGCAAGAAGAGTCTGCCAAAACTGAATATACCATCGCAACATGATCCAAGAAACTAGTTGAGAACATGTGTTTGTCAATAAGAACAAATAGTCATTTTTGACCTGCGCCCCTAATGAACATCACAGTGTGATACTGCGTGACAATCTTGCCCTTGATCATTTTTTTTATATCGCGAGCTCTTCCCATTGGTTTGATCGTTGGTCGCTTGTGAATGGCAGATGTGATTTCTTGATCCATTTTCACCACTTTATGAATGTAGAAAACAAGCATTCGCTTGATGTGGTCGATAATCGGCTGATAATCCTATGGGTTGAATAGCAGAATGTTGTTGAGGAGTATCCAGTCGTGAGGGTTAAGGTTCGGAAGATCAGCTAGGGAAATGGTATGAACGGAGCTATCTGAGCCTCAAGTTACTTTGAATTTGGCGTTGACAAATTTCCCTGCTGAATAAGGCTTCAGTACCTTGACAATAGTAATCTTCTGTGAGCTCCAAGTCAAGTACTGTGGCTGAGCAAATTCCAAATAAAATTCCAACAGATCCCAATCTACCTTCGGGTCCAGAGAGGGAATGACAGCAGTTGAGATGAAACAATGAAATATAAATGCCTTTCGTGTGATTGGCATATCAAATTGAGTGTCCTTCGAGTTTTCAAGGCCGAACGACATAACATGTTCGAGCCAAAGAGTACTCGGTTCATATATAGCTTCTTTCTGGAGCGAATCAATGGTCCATTATGGAGAAATGGACTTCTTTTTATCTAAGAGCTCCTTTTATTTTAGCTTTTTCTCCAACTCAATTGTTTCCTTTTCAATCTTTTCTGTAAGCTCCTTGTCAGAGAGTTTTGTTTTCCGAAAAGGCTTAAATGGATTTTCACCCAAGGTATCTTGAAAATCGTCATCATCATCTATATCATCTTCAGTAATTTTCTTTTTCTTCTTATCTCTTTGGCTGACTGAAGTTTCATTAAGATTCGGTGCAACTGTTGATTTGGGTTCGGGAGGAGGTTGAGTATTAACCTTTTCTTTTTCCTTTTCTCCCCCTTGTTTCAGCTGGATAGAAGTCACCGAAACACCTTCTATCCGAATAAGAATAGCCAATGCAGGTCTGAGTTTTTCAGCTAAACGGCGTCTGATGGATATAGTCAGAATAGAATCATGGGCATCAAGAAAATGTAACGAAATGGAATGAACATCACCCACGGGGCTTCTAATTACTTCTCTTTCATACATAAAATCATTAAGCTCATTTGTGGTGGATCAAAGCTTAAGATTTTGAATTTTGAGCTGAGAAGTACATCGGTCAAGCTTATCCATAATTCGATTTTCAACAGCCAGTTCGGCGTCCAGCTGAGTTAGACGGTGATTGACATTAGCATGAAGATTTGCATTGGCAGCTCCAATGGCCTTTCAAGCGACTTCAAGATTAGTCCTTTCAGTTTTAAGAGAACGCTGGAGATTATCAACCAAAGCATTCACTGTCTGAGAGTTCTTTTAAGTAGTAGCTTGCAATGAATCGAGGAAAAACTGATCCTTAGAAATTCGTTTTTCGACTTTTGCGGTCACTTTTGCGCATTTTTCGTTGAGGCCTCAACAGCAAGCGAGGCCTTCTGACATTGGGATGTGGAGGCATCAATTACCTTTGCTGCGGAGGAGAGAGATGCATCATGATCTTTGACAACAGAGGAAAATAATGCCTTTAGAGAAGTTTCGGAGTAAGCACCAGTTGATGTGGAAGAAAGTAGTTGATCGAGTTTGTCAGTAACCGACTTTAGATGACGCTTGGTAACAAGAGCATCGTCATCATCATCACTTTGAACATGGTAGGGACTGAAGTAATTGGAATCAAACTCCAAGTTCTCTCCTCCAAGAACGGTGTTGGTTTCGGTTGAACGGGTAGGGGATGGTCGTTCGGTAGTTACTAGAGGTTCGGTAGTAACAGGAGGTTCGGGTGCTGAACAATGAGCCCCCGTATCAGATACGTTGGTTTGAATTCCAGTAGTGGTGGTAGTAGTAGCCTCAATGAAGATGGGTGCAGAAATAGGAACGGTAGAGGATGGATGAGACGTAATGACATGAAAAATAGGAGGAATGGAGATAGGTACAGAAAATAGGGGAAGTAGAAGGTGCTTGGGATTGAACAGGTACCTCTAGTGTAGTCGAGCGAGGCAGTGTATCACCACGCACCGAACCCTCATCGGCTGAGTTTTCATTGTTAGATCCACTGGGAAGAATTGTGGGTTGATTAGGTGGCACATATTCTGAGTCAGAATCAGTTGAAGATTGAAGAAGTAGTCGGTGAGCGGGTTTCTTGACTTTCTTCGGCTTAGGTTAAGCTGGGGCTGCCTTCTCATACTTTCGTTTCCTAGGGGTTTGAACTTTTGAGACTTGACCCCCCTTATCTCCCTTTTTCACATCTGCATTTTTGCCTCTTTTGGCAAATTTTTCTACGTATTCAATCGATTTCACCACTTCGGTAGTGAGTTCCCTTGGACAAGAGGAGGGAAGCTTCTTGTATTTTGAATAAGGGTACTTGCCTCAGACACACAGGGATACGTGGCTTCTGGAATTGATCCAATGAAGTGAAACTTGGACGGATCAGTAATGATAATTTTCGTTGTGTGAAATGTTGCGATGGATGAGAGAAGAGAGTCCGCCATGATTGGAACGTGAAGACGATCCATTGCCTACCTTGTGATAATAGACCAGTACCTGCCACATGAAATCTCAAAATGACGAGAAGAAGAAGATAAACTCTGAACAAGTTGTTGCCAGATGACCGCTCCAAAATCCAGATTTACACCATGGTACAACCCATAAAGCATAGTCATAAAAGACTTGCTTGGACCTTCAGATCCAACGCTTCGCTCAGAAAGACCTTTGAAATAGAGAGTAAAAAGGCTATTCCATTGTGGGGGAGGGCAGGACTTCTTGAACTTAGTAACAGTGGTTAGGGTTTCAGTGCACCCCATTTGGTAGAACATCGAGAATAATTGACCAGTAGTGATGGAGTCAGGGTTTACCAGGGTTGGTTCGTAAGCAAGACCAAGTAGGGCACATAAACGATTCTTAGAAATCTAGGTCTTGTTGTTGTGAATGTTAAAGTGAATTTTCTCAGCAACCTTATCATAATAAGCGGTTGATTAGATTATAGAGAGGTAAGACATATGAACCATTTCCACCTCTGTAAGAGCAACGACAAGTGGAGAATATTTGAGGCATTCTACCACGTACAACATATAGGATTCATAAACAAACGGTGTAAGGTCAATGATGAGGTTTTGTTGGGGCTTAATGGTCAGAATGTTTGAGTGAACAGAGGATGATTCCACCATTGATGGAGCTTGAGAAGAAGATGGCGAACAGTTAGAGAGATCTCCTTTTTCTTTTAGAAGATGTGTAAGCGGTAAAAGATTAAAGTTGATCATGAGAACCCCTTTTATACGTGATAGTAGGAGAGAAAAAGATCCGCCAAAAATCTCATCCTTTTGTGAAACGGCTCCTGATGCGATGGGAGTAGACGGTTGGCACCCCTGATGATGACTAAGGAGAGAGAACAAACGTTTCACTTTTTACGTGCCTTTCCATAAAAAGTACATTTTTCAAATCGACGCAATGATTGGATAATTGCTGACTCATCCAAGTGCTTTATCCAAAACGTCACCCACATAATCTACATGAACCGTTCTCAACTTTATCTTATCGATCACCATAATAATTTTCGAACCCAAGCTGTAAAAATTAGCTCATATTATATAGAACCAGACATTTGGAAAATCAAAGATTTTCGTGCATAGAATGTGAATAATAAAGAAATAAATCAAAGGTTGTGGGATATTGTGATGTCAAATAAGACATGAAACAGTAGATCCTGGGCACGAATCTCTTCCTTTCAAGTAAGAGAGACTTCAAAGTGTTTTGGGTGGTTTCCCATTAGAATACAATCAAGTGCCTGTTAAGAGGCAATGAAGGGCATCTTTTAGATATAAGGCTTGTAAGGGAGGCTTTCGCTTCAATGCAAGTTTCGGTACTTAATATAAGACCAAAAGAGAATGAAGTACTTGTGAAACCAATGTGGTTTGTTGAACAAGTAGGTTTGATAGTTTGGAAGTAACAAAATTTAGAATAGAAATCTCAAAAACAAAAACGAAACTGAATCTTTTAGGAAGAAATGTATTGGTGTTACACAATTTCTTAAAGATCACGCAAGAAAAAAAAAACACTTCTTTAGGTAACAAATTAAAGCTTAAATAGGAAAATTCACCATCAATTCAGTATTGGTGTTGGATGTAGGGTCTCACTCAACACGTGGTGTACGTATCTAAGATCATAAACATAGATTTTGTGTAACCATAAACCTCAGTGGTGAGTGCTGAGAGTCTCAAGGGTTACATTAGTGAGATGAAGTGTAATGGAGAAATATTATGTAGGTGGTTGAAGAAGCGAATGTACCTCTGCTATAAAAGAAGGACCAAGCAGAAAACTCTAAAGTCAATATGAGAAGAGTAAGGTAGCTCATGATTAGAGTGAATGTAACACCCTAGTTTGGGAAAACATGATTTGTATATATCACATTATTAAGGCTTCACTCAAAATCTGTAGAGGCTTTGGTCAACATGCAACAGCATGCATCTAGGGACATTTAACTAATTCATAGAAAAGAATTTATACCTGATTGAGCTTCACAATCGAGAGTACCATTTACACAAAAAAATAAGCAACAGAAAAAAAAAGAAGTACAAGGAAAGATATTTTTGTATTTTGTGGAAAATTTGTAATGAAACAAAAAATAAAAATATATTTGGATTTTATAAAAAAATATAAAAATGAGTATGGAAAAGAGTATATAAAAGAATACAACCGAAATCCCTTTTAATGAGAAAGAAGCAAACAAGTTTAGAAGGACTGAACCCGAAATAGACCGAGCGTTCGGTTCATTTCGGTTCCCGGGTGAACCAAACCCGAAATAGACCGAGTGTTCGCTCTATTTCGCTTCTTACCTTTAGTAAAGCGAATGCGATTTTGGTATTGATTCTGCTTCCATCATTCCTAGGCCTTGTAAGATCTTGTTGAAACTTGCTTCAGGTAAAGCCTTAGTGAATATATCTGCTAATTGATCAGTGGTTCTAACGAAGTGAATTTCTACGTTATCATATTCCACATGATCTTTGATGAAGTGATAACACAGTGCTATGTGCTTTGTCTTCGAGTGTTGCACTGGGTTATGACAAATCCTAATTGCACTTTCAGAGTCGTAATATAGTGGGATTTTCTTCATGTTCAGCCTATAGTCCCTAAGCTGACTCTGTATCCAAACAACTTGATATGTGCATGAGGTGGCAGCTATGTATTCAGCTTCAGTCGTGGAGAGTGAAACACAGGTTTGTTTCTTTGATTTCTAGCTAACCAATTTACCATCAAGAAATTGGCTTCCTCCGGTAGTTCTTTTACGTTCCAATCCACAACCACCTAAGTCAGCATATGAGAATGCTTGGACAAAGAAACCTGAGTTAGCTGTGAGATACATCAGTGACCCAATCATCTGACGATAAAACGTCATGTCAGCAGCTAGCTTCTCTAATGATGGAGTAAGCTTAGTTCCAAAAGCCAATGGGACTTTCACTTTGGATTCGCCTAACATCCCAAACTTGGAAATTAACGTCTTTGTATATGCCTCCTGATTGATAAAAATGCCTTCGGGTCCCTGTCTAATATTTAAGCCAAGGAAAAAGTTAATTGGACCCATTGAGCTCATCTCAAATTTAGTTTCCATCAACTTCCTGAATTCAGCCGTTAAGCTAGGATTCATGGAGCCGAAGATGATGTCATCAACATAAATTTGGACTATCATACACTACAAGAAAAAACCGAAATAACTACGAAAGAAGGTTGGGTCAACCGAACCTTGTTTAAATTTGGACATTTTTAAGAATCGAGTGAGAGTTTCATACCATGCTCTGGGAGCCTGCTTCAGGCCATATACTGCTTTGACTAGAATGTAGCAGTGATCTGGATACTTCTCGTTCATGAAGCCTGGCGGTTCCTCAACTTACAAAGTTTCTTCAAGTTCTCCGTTGAGAAAGGCACACTTTACGTCCATTTGATAGACTTCAAAGTTTTTGTGTGCAGCATAGGCAAGAAAGATTCGAACCAACTCTAATCTTGAAACTGGAGCGAAGGTCTCTTCATAATCTATACCTTCGTCTTGACAATATCCTTTCACCACCAACTGAGCCTTGTTGCAAATCACATTCCCTTCCTTATCCATCTTATTTCGAAATACCCATTTGAGACCGAAAACTGAAGCATCCTTTGGAGTTGGAATTAGACGCCATACTTTGTTTCTTTCAAACTAGTTCAGCTCGTCTTGCATGGCTTGAACCCAATCAGAATGGTCAAGAGCTGAATTCACGGTCTTTGGTTCAACTTTGGAGACAAAAGAGTTGAACATGCAAAATTCTACTTGGGAGAATGGTGCAGCTTGTTTCGCTTTGATCTGTGACCGAGTTAATACCTTTTCTGAAGATTCCCCAATGATTTGACTTTGAGGATGGTCTTTGGTCCATTTAATGAGAGGAGGGTAATTTGGATCATAAGAGGGATCCAGTTCTTCATTGACTTCTTCTTCTAATTCTAATTGTGTATCATCATCATTGACATTCGTATTCTCCCCCTCGAATGATGATACGAGTTCAATTTCTGGATCAGAATGCTCCCCTTCTCTTGGACTTTCGGTTGAGCTTGATGACTGTGATGATGAATTCTCCCCCAGAAATAATGAACTCTGATTATTTGGTCGAGATGAACCCTCCCCCTAGATAGAAGTCCAATCACCAGAAGGTTCGCTTGAGTCAAACCTTTCGCTTGCCTTTGGTTGTTTAGCTGCCATCTTCTATGCAACTTCATCAATAATTTGCTTCAAACTGTCGACTTTGTTATCTTCAGCCTTGGATTCAGAATCGATGGCTTTTTCAGGTTCATCAATTTCATACCCCCAAACCAGAACGGTGGAAACGTTCGGGGGTGGATGACGTCATATTCAGTATCATAATAGTTCATAGTAAGGAAAGTACACACCACTATATATATAAAGGTTTCAAAATGTTTACATAATTGTATTTGTTACATGTTCAAAAGATAAATACATAAACATCTTTCAACAGAAGTAATTAACGCCAGAGCTTTAATCCCTAAATGTTGGTTTCTAAACCTGCTTAGCTGTTCCCTGAGAATACAAGTTATTTCAAAGAAAAAGTGTCAACAATTAAGTTGGTGAGTTCATAAGCGGTGTTGAGAAAATGTATGCAATTCCAAAGTTCGTGCGTTTTCCAAGAAAATACCTTATTTTCTTATAAAAGTATGAAATGCATATGAATGTTCATGTTGTGAATTGTAAATAGTTGTACCAGGAAAATCCCTTATTTTCCTATTAGTTGATTGTTTTGGATACAGGAAAATCCCTTATTTTCCTACAGTAACAGGTAGTCTCTAATGTCCAAGACCGAAAATCGCAAGCAACTGACATGCTTAAAAGGTTGAGGCATAGTTTTATATAATAAAGCTATAAGAAGATCGCACTTGTTAGATGAAGAATAGTTTTAATAACTACTCAACCATAAAATCAGAATACCATAATAATTGTCTATCTGGTGAGTTTTATAACCATACTAAACATAATATGCTTTTGGCGAAGGTCTTCAGGCGTCGAAACATTTGACAAACTGTCACCCAAAGGACTGTAGCTAACAGTCAGGGCATGGGATCATGACTTCCCATATAGATCTATACACATTTGATACGCTCTCCAAACGGGAGACTCTGGTTATAATAGACAGGACTTTAGGTAGTACCTTTTAACAAAAAGGTAGCATTCAAGATGTAATCGTTTCACGGATTCTCAACTAAGTATGTATTAAAATAATAGTTTTGTATGCAATGTTTATCCTCTTTCACAATGTTTGACAAAGAATAAATCATAAGTTCTTTGAATGCATAAAAATGGTTTAACAAGGATGGCAACCCTGGATACTATGCATTTTGTATAAATCTAATGCATGCAAAGTATAACAAGAGTTTCCACGTTTTCACTCGGGATCAACCGTGTGTTTACTTGTATTCTCCTCCGAAATGTATTAAAAGTACATTATAAAGTATTTGAAATTGCATAAAATGGGGTATGAACTCACTTGATTGAAGTGGTTGTTTTGAAGTAGTCGAGAGAAGAATCGAGCAGAACTTCGACTAGTGAGAGTTGAATTCTTGGGAATCTCGGGAGTGTAGAACTTCCTTCTGATCTTGACTATGAAAATTGGGGTGTCGGGATGGCTTCGAGTGGAAAAACGCAGAGCAAAAGTGTAGGAAAAGAGAAGAATTGAACAAGAAACTCGGAACCCTAGCCTCCCTTTTATAGGAGGCTGAACCGCCTCTGTACGCTGGGCGTATGCTCTTACGCGGGGCGTAGCGTACGTCAGCGCTTACGTCAGCCTCCTAACGGATGATGGGATGTCAGGTTATGAAGGGACTATGCCCTTATCACCTGCTACGCTGGGCGTACCCCTTTACGTGGGGCATAAATCGATTTCCAGAACTTCTAAATTTTGTAACTCTCGCGTACAAGCTCTGTTTCTGGCATTCTTTATATCCACGCATAGGTGAGACTGTACTCTACAACTCTCATTTAGACTTCGCCGACTAGTTTTGATTTTATATTTAGTAATACCTTTTTAGCAGGCCGAGACTGGAAACGTCCGTTAAAAATCCATAACTTCTTCATCCGGCGTCCAATTTTATCTATCTTTTTACCGTTGTATTCCTATGGTCAGGGTCTTCAACTTTCATATAGGTTGTGTTAGCTAAAGATCACTCAATCTCTAATTCGATTTTTTAGCTGTCTACTGCTAGGTCAGAAAATTCGTAAAATCATAACTTCCTCATACGAAGTCAGATTTGGGTGTTCTTTTTATGTATGTTCATGGTTTAATGATATCTACGACTTTCATTTAGATACCTAAGGCTAAAAAGTATTTTATTGAAATTTCTCGTTTTATGCTTAACAACGCTTTACCGGTAGTGTTACGAATCTTTGATTGGTCATAACTACTTCGTTATAACTCGGATTTTAGTGTTCTTTATATTTTTGGAAACCTTATCACGATATCTAACACATAGTGTACTCAAAAGGAGCTTTTTGAACATTTCATTTTCGATGATATTCTTATTACTCACAAAGAGGTTACAAGACTCAACTTTTAGACATTACATTGACCTGAAATAACGGGTTGTTACAATCAAAGAGAAACATATATTGCTGAAAAAGATTTAAGATAGGCACAGTGAATTGACTAGACTTTGGAAAGATTTCATGCATTATACCTTCAGGTGTCTTCAACTTCTTGACATAATTATCATCAAAAGAGACATAGTATGTATTTTCAATCTTCTTTGAGCGTTTATTTAGAACTCTATACGCCTTTGAGTGCAAGGAATAGCCCAAAAAGACCCCTTCATCGGCCTTAGCATAAAACTTGTTTCGATTCTCCTTTGAGTTGAAGACAAAGCATCTTGAATCGAACACGTGAAAGAACATCACATTAGGCTTGCAGTTGTTCAAGATCTCGTAAGGAGTGATTGAGAATCGCTTGTTTAGATACGATCAATATTGAGTGTAACGAGCAGCAGCAATAGCATCAGCCCAGAAATATAGAGGCAATGAAGCGAAGCTTAGCATAGTTCGAGCCGCTTCGCACAGAGATCGGTTTCGCCTTTCGATGATTCCATTTTGTTGTGGAGTATATGGAACAGAGAAATTGTGAGTCGTTCCCTTCTCAGCTAGAAAATCTTCGAAATCCTTGTTCTTGAATTTCAAGCCATTGTCTCTTCTTACATTACGAAATACTTTTCGCAGTTGAACCTCTACTTGCTTTATGACGAGCTTGAGCTTAGCAGTTGTCTCTGATTTTTGCTTCAAGAAAAATACCCATGTGAAGCGAGAGAAGTCATCAACTATGACAAGAATGTAGTTGTTCCCACAAATGCTTTCAATAAAGGAGGGACCACATAGATTGATATGTAACAGCTCCAATGGTTCTATCACCTTTGTGTTGATAATAGAAGGATGACTTTGTCGAATTGCTTTCCCATTTCACAAGCTGCACATAGATGTTATTTGTCGAATTTGAGAACTGGACGACCTCTAACATGATCTCCTAGTACCAACTTGTTGATATCTTTGAAATTGAGATAAGAGAGCCTTCGATGCCATAACCAGCTTTCATCTGAGTGTGCCTTCGTTAGCAAGCAAACTGTTGGTTTCTCTCGACTTGGATTGAGATTTAAAGGGTACATTTCCCCCTTTCGCTTCGACTTCAGCAGTATATTATTTGACTTCTTTTCGACAATCTCTGAGCCTTCATCATCAAAGGAGACCTTCAATCCGGTCCCAACTACTAGTTGTGATACACTGATGAGATTGTGCTGCAATCCTTCGACGTATGCGACCTTTCTGATTGAGAAATCACCATTCGTAATCATTCCATCGCCTTTGGTAGTACCAAACGAATTGTTTCCGTAATTCATTGTTCCACCATTCTTGAGAGACCAAAACTCCATTAGTTCTTCCCTTCTTCGTGTCATGTGACGCGAGCAACCACTATCAATGTACCATTCTTTGTCAAACTGCTCGTCACGAATAACCTGCAAAATGTCAAGCAGATTTAGGAACCCAAAATTTCTTGGGTCCTTATGAGCCTTTTATAGGACAGGGAATAGTAAAAAATATAAACAAGATGAGTTCTTTTTATTAGAGTTGTTTCATCTTTTCTTTTTATTGTAAAAACTTTGATTTTGTTTGACTTAGATTAATTTGATTTAGACATAGGATTTGAATTTTTGACGTCTGCATGCTTTTGGATCTCTTTCGAGCATCTGTTGTCTTCTGGAAGGAGCTTTCCTTTCCCCTTTGAATCTTTTGAAGAATAAGGATTAGAATGAAAATGAGAAGAATAAGGTTTAGAAGCAATATTAAATCGTTGATTACTGCTCTTCCTTGGTTGAGAACGAGAACTTCTTCCCTTCGGTTCTTCTGATTGAACCTGGTACTTAACCCATCCTTTCGGCTGCTATTATGTTGAGGACTGAAACCTTCCTTACAGTTGCTTACCTACTGAGGACCGAAACCCTCCTTTCGGTTGCTTTCATGCCGAGGACCGAAACCTTCTTTTCGGTTGCTTTTTGGTTCTCCTCGTGACTTACGTGTCTTTTCATACTTTATGTAATGAGGATTCTGAGATCATCAAAATTGTTTTCTTTTTGAGGGATTCTTCTTGTATCTCAGATTACGTTGGTGTTTTCGTTCTGCCACCTGTTTTGGATTTTTATGAATATTGGCCTTTTTCTTCGGTACTTGAGCATGGCTTTCGCTCTTTGACGAACACATCTCACTAGACGTTATCAATGGTTCGCCCGAATATGTTTTGGTACCACTTGTTCTTGGTACATCATATCTTGTAGGTTTATTAAGTGGTTTTGGCACATATCTACCCTTCACTCTCCATGAGGTTTTCTGAGATAAACCTTTTGTTTCATTAGCGTTATCTATAGGTGCTAACCAGAAAAATTCATCACAACCATTAGCATTATCTTCTTCCACCAATGTTGCCATTTAAGCTGTTTGTTATGGTTTGACTCCTTGAATTGTGTACACTTGATTTGGAGTGGTTTGAACCTTTTGATATACAACATCTTTTGCCTTGAGAACTTTGGTCTTGTCTGATGATGAGCGTGCAAACTCAACAGAGTTTTTAGAAATCAGATTTTTACTAGGTTCAGGTTCGCTTTTGACAAATTCAGAGCAGTCCACCACGTCTTCTAAAGAGATTTCACTCATTTCATCATCCTCATTAAGTCCAGATGCATTTTCAACATCAATTTTATTTTTTGAACTTAATTTGGCATTCAATGAATCAAATTTCTGTACAGTTTCGGTTCTTAGTTTCAATTTATCATTTTCATTTAATAGATTTTTGAGCATGTCCTTATGGTCTTTTGACTTTATGTAGGACTCTATTTTGTCAAGACAAATTTTGTAAGCAGGGGGGATTTCATTAGAAGATACAACATTTTCATAGTTGTAAGCTTCGGCATCGACTTCATCCTCCTTTAATTCAAGGAAGGGTAAAATCATGCGATGTATCTTCTTTGCTATTTCACAATCGAGATGTAACTGAGTGATATTAAAATATAATCTTTTCTCAATCAAACAAAAAAATGTTTCGTTGTTTTAAAAGCTTAAGATTGTCTCGTTGCAAATAGATTGACTCATCCCTAGACCTAAATAATTCTTTCTTCTTCTGCTCAATCCAGATCCTCATCTCCTCACTCTTCGACGATATCCTGCTAATTTGATCAGTTAGGTTAGAGTTTGTGACACGAGTTTGGGAAAGACTACTACTTAAACTAGAAAATTTAGATTTTAAGCTATTCAGTTCCTTTTCATAGTTAGTAATAGGAGTTTTCATAAAAGTGAGAATATTTTGTACCTTCTTGATCAACTCATCACATTCGTTGATCTGTGCACTGGCAGGTTATGCCTCGAAACACCTGTCCTCTCGCTCCTTCTCATCTTCTAGCTCACCATCTGTTGTGTATCCTCACATCTGTTATACACCTTCTATCACCATTAAACATCTTCCCACACTGTTTTCTTCTTTCACCAGCATAGCCTTGCCATGATTTGGCTTTCTCACTTCTTCGTCCTCTGAATATGTGGACCACACCTGCACTCCACCAAATACATCATTCTTACCTGTATCCTATAGAATCAAAGCATTCATGGTGTTATTGTTAGCTGCTGATTTCCTTTTCTTGATCTCCTCCAATCATCTCAAAAGGTTCGCTTCCTCATCATCTTCATCAACCTTTTTAGACTTTTTATTCAACATGCAGTCTTTCGCAAAGTGATTCTTGCCTCCACAATAATGGCAATCAAAACCTAAGTTACCACCAATCTTCGTCTCCTTCTTGGATTCTTCTGACTTTGAACCTAACTTCGGTTCCTCCTTCACCTTTACGGAACTATAACTTCCCTGCTAGTTCCGGTTCTTGTTGGCTGGGAACTTTATTTTAATAAACTTTCTTGGATTGGAAACCATCAGGGCATACTCTTCACTGGTCAGGTCATAGTCTGCAAGATCCAATTCTTCTTCTTCTTCAACATCACCTTTACCTTTTGAAATAAGAGATAATGACCCCAAACTAGAAACCACGTTCGTTTCCTTTGACACCGCATTTTCATGGGACTTCAAAATTCCAACCAATTTCGCTAGAGAGTATGATTTGAACTGTTTGTGTGCCTTCACTGTGGACACAATTGCCATCCATTCAGGTCTAAGATCGTTCAAGAAGGTGACCTTCTACTAAATTACCTTCCTTTTGATCTCGTGCTTTATCATCTTACTGCGAAGATGATTAAACCGATCAAAGGCCTGAATGTGTTTCTCTTCGGGCTTCTATTTGGAATCACCAAATTCAGAAAGCAGCAAGGTTTGAATCGAATGTTCCAGATCTTCATCAGTAGAGTACAATTATTTTAACCTATCCCATATGTCTTTTGCTGTAGCACATGAACTCACTAATCAAAACGAGTCCGATTGTAAACCATACCTAATGATTCTTCAGGCTTTGATATTGCATTGAAACTTCTCTTTCTCGTTTTCAGGAATGTCTTTCACATCATTCACGAGCTGATTGTACACTTTTTGAGTTTTCACAATCTTTGAAGTGCTTGAATGAGCAAACGGACCAACTATGATTGCTTCCCAGATCAAGTACCCATTATCCTATGAGCCGATTACATAATCTTCGAAGTGGTGCGTCCATACTTCATAGTTCTCAGTGTATAAGATTGGAATTCCTGTTATTGATCCAATACTGTTGGAGATGTTGATTGGATTAGACTGAGAATCATCCACAAACATTGTGACGTTTGATCGATAACCTATTTAAGATCAGACTTGTAATTTATTATTAGGGTAAGATCGACAATTAATGAGATACACCAATTTGGAATGATGGCTCAATTAATATCAATCAATGCGGAAAAACCCTAATAATTTCTTCAACAGAAGAGATGTGTATGAATTACATAGCCTCCTGCTTTGATATCAATTGATGAGAATAAATCTCTAGATTGTTAGATCTCTCACAGGTATATTGATAAAGAACAAACAATTCATTCACAATACGATTAAAAACACAATATGGAATCAATATGAAGCTTATGATTCAAATATAGTCATGCCTCAGCAGAGCTTGATAAAGAACTTCCATTGTAGAGGCGAGCTAGGGTTTACAATACTTTGATAAGAAAATAATGAAAGCGTTACTAACAAAGGATGCATGCATGCACCTTAAATACTAAAATCCTAGAACAAAATAATGCGCGGTTGGACAGGACCAAACTGGCTACAAAACTGGGCTAAGGACCAAGCCCATGACACAACACTATAAAAAACCCAACAATTCTAAACTAACAGTCCAAAAAGCAGGTCCCGGAAGGTCCAAAGCAAAAGTCTCCAAGATTAGGGTTTTCTAAACCCTAATTAGGCTTTCCAACCCAAACACATGCCAACTAGATCCAAAGTTCAGTTTTTAGGTTAACTACGGTTTCACAAGGTCGGGCACCACCCATAGCCACCTTGGGCGGTGGTGGTCGATGGCGGTTCATGGTGGCAGCCGCCACCTCATGGCAATGGTGGTGGTTTTTGAGTCAAAATCCAACAACAAGCAACCAATCCATTATTTTATGCCGAAAACCATACACACATGCATTAGTTCATGCACACATCCACCCAACGCGACAACTAGTGGCAACAGAAAAGTAGAAGTGGTGGCAGCCACCATGGTTGGCTGTCATGGTGTAACACCAAAAGTTTGGAAGGCCATGAAAGGAAAGAAAACCCTAATTTTAAGGGGCGACTCGGCGAGTCCAAGGAGGAACTTGGCGAGTCCGAGTGGGATCCGGGTCGAGGATTAAGTGATCGACTCGGCGAGTCGGCCAGGGGGACTCGGCGAGTCAATTCTGTTCGAGGAAAACCCTAAATTCGGGACTTGGAGCCTATTTAAGCGCCTCATTCTCTTCCCTAGGGTTCCTTTACTGCCTCTCTAACCCAGAACACCAAACCCTATCCACCATATCCATTGTGTGAGCCAATTGTTGCCTTGAGGATTGCATTAAAGCTTGGAGAAGGAAGAAGGATCTTGGAGGTGCAAGAAGGGGCTATAGATCTAGGATCGGGAAGATATTTCTGAGCATTTGGAGGTAATAAACTAGTTCTTGGACTCTTTTGCACCTAGATCTATGTGTGAGTGTTGGGGCTTTTTAGCCATAATGGTATCCACTTGAGTTAAAAGCCAGATATGAAGTTGCTACTTTGGATCTAAGCATATTATGGTCTTGAGAAGCATAAAGTATCTGCCCTTGAGTTGATTATGGAGCCTCTTTGCCTTAAACCCTAGTTTATGGTGTATTCTGCCTAGATCTCCTTCTCTACCCGTAAAGTTTGCAACTTTACATGAGGAATAGGCTTAGGAAGGGTAGATCTACAGTTTGGATTCCATGCATGACTCAAAAGTCCCCTGCATGTAAGGAGATATGAATGGACTCGGCGAGTCCTTTGAGTGGACTCGGCGAATAGTATGAAGATTGGGAGCAACTCGACGAGTGGGATGAACAGCTCGTCGAGTCAGATGAAGATTGCCTTGTACTCGGCGAGTCTGCTCTTGGACTCGGCTAGTTAGGTCGCGAAACCCCAAACCCTTCAAGTCGAGACTCGAATCAATGAGTCGAATGGAGACTCGGTGAGTTGGATAGGTCAGGACTTGAAAATCGGTAGACTCGGCGAGTCATGGACTTACTCAGCGAGTCAAGTCGCGAAAAGGAAGGACTCTGAGCATATGAACTCGGCGAGTCAATAGGGTGACTCGGCGAGTAGGGTTGACCTGGAAGGTTGACGTTGACCAGGACTTAGACTTTGACCAGAGTTGACTTAGTTGATTTTTGGGGGTTAGTTAGACTAAGTGTTGCTTTGATATTGGTAGCTTGGGGAGCGAGTGGAGCAGGAGTTCAGGGAGTTGCCGGGCAGCGGCTAGTGGGATCATCAGCAAGTTCAACCAGTGCAGGTGAGTTTCCCTTTGTGTGAATGGGTCTAAGGCCACAATGCCGACCCATGTAGTTATGAGTAGAAGACCCAGGGGTTAGCCCTAGGCACAGTATGCTAGTATGATATTCAGGACAAGGTCCAGTGGTAGTGGGCGGGTGCCCAAGGAATGGTTTATGTGGTAGTTTATACTTGTTGTCTGTGTGATACATGTATGTGCCTGGTAGGGAGGTGAGTGTGGGCAAGGTCCCGTATCTCACCAATAGCAGAGTGTGGATAGTGTTCCACATCTCATTAGCAGCAGCATAGGGGTGAGGCCCAAGTAAGGGAAAGAGTGAGTGTGGGCTGGGCCCGTATCTCACTATCAGTAGGAGCATGGACGGGGTTCCATGATTCATCAGTAGCAGGACAAGGGCGAGGCCCAAGATAGGTGAGGCCTTAGGACAGGATTTGTGAGTATATGTTAGCTTATGTGTTGTTATATGATTATGTGCTATTATATGTTAGCGGGCGGGGCCCAGTGATAGGCGAGGCCTAATTGAAACAGATCTGTATCTGAGCGGGGCTCGAAGCCAAGCGGGGCCATTGTAGCGGGCGAGGCCCAAGATAGCGGGCATGGCACAGTATATGCAGTATGTGGTAGGGTGGAGAACTCACTAAGCTTCGTGCTTATGGTTTTCAGTTTTGGTTTAAGGTACGGAGGGAAGATCTCGGGGTGATCGTATGGCACACATCATAGATTAAACAGCCTGGGAATGTTTACTCTGATAACGAACATGTGTTTTGAAAATTAATACTATGATTATGTTTTGGGATGATGACTTTGCTTTAAGTAATGTTTTATTAAAAGAAATTTTTTTAGTCTTAAATTTTGGGACGTTACACATGGTGGGCTTATTCTTCAATTTCTAGATAAGTAACAACCACATAACAACTTTCAACTGAAATACACACACAAACATCACATTACAGCACCAAAATACACACCCAATTGTGAAACTCGAACATTGCCTCCCTTCAGGGCGACATACGGCGGACATAGCGATTGGCAGCAACTCACGGTGACTGCTCGGAGCGGCAACGTCGGCAAGTGCGTGATAAAAGATAGAGAAGAAGAAGAGAAGAGTGTTGGGTTTTAGCCATAAGAACTTTCCTATGTGCGCATGCAAAACCCTATTGCTTGGATCTAGGCTTTCTAATAAACATGCTTTTGAATCCAAGACTTCTAATGGCTAATTAGGTTAAACAACAACATTAATACAGATCTAGAATCATACCTTTGAGTTCCTTGTTGATCTTCTTGTCTTGGAGCTTCTAGAGTCACAATTGTCACTCCTCTGATGGTTTACAAACACCAATAGCAAGCAAGATGATTTAGGAGAGAGGAGAGGGGATGGAATTCGGCCAGAGGTTCCTTTCTTTAGGTTCTTAAAGCTTGTACACGAATTCCACACCCCAAGGGCCTATTTATACCTTTAGACTCCTTAAGGGTTTCACCCTAAACCCTAATTGGATAATCTTCACTTAAGGCTATCCAAATCCATTCCATAGATATCCTTATGGACTATTTTGAGCTATCCTAAAGCTCTTAGAAACCGTCCAAAGTCCATCCTAATGGATTTATAGTCTAAAGTCTAACTATCAAACAATTGACAGTTTATACCCTCTTATTTAATTAATCTCTTTAAGTCACCAAATTAATACCAATTAGTCTATGACTTATATTAATCAAATAGCTAAATATTATTCCTTATAATATTTACTCTCTCTTAACAAATCATCCTTCAAGTTGCTATGGTGAAGGCAACCCAAAAGGACCATGCACCACCGAATATAGTTATAGCCTTAGACACTATTCCAACAAAGAGGTGGGAGATTCCCACCGGAAACAGCAACAACGATACCTAGGAACTGCTCTTCCGATTGCCTTCTGTCGAGACGCCCCAAAGGTAGCCTTCGTCTTCAATGAAGGTGAAAGCAACGGGGAAATGGAGGTCACGCCTCCACCGAAAAAAGACCAAAGTGGTCATGACTCCTGATTCATATGACCTTCATGATGATTGCAACTCCATTCCCGAGTTAGCCGGCGACAGAAGTGATAGTGGTGATGCTTGGCGGTCCATGCAAGGATACAAGATGACGAAAACTAGAGCATGGAGGCATAAGGATGGTGGCGGTTGAAGAAGTTAAAGTAGGGTTAGGGTTATGAGGGATACAAGTGATGGGTTATAAGACCCCGTCCAATTTCAAACATTTGACCATATTAACACTTTCAGCCCCTCCCTCTCTTTTTCTTTTCAATTTAAATCCAATAATTACCCAATAGCCCCTCCTCTACAAAATATTTCACATTCCAAACCCTAATGTTACAATATAGACCCCAATTTCTGGAATTGCATCATTTAACTCCCTTGGCTAACACTGATTAGTTATTTCGGATTCATGGCTAAAAATAAAATAAAATATATAATACATCTTGGGGTTTTAGGGATTAATAATTATTTACTTATTTCATTTAATTTCGAACGGAATGTTACATGGTAAACAACAATATTCATTGCATCAGGTAAAGAAGTGCTTACAGTTTTGAAAAAAAAAATTTGGATGATGAGATTTCAAAGTACAAACCTAAAGTATGTTGTTGAGATATCATGGGATGATAAAATAATAACCACAAGAAAGCACCAACATTCATTACATGGTGAAACTAGTTACAATGTTGAAAACAAAGTACTCGATGAAGAGATTTTTAAAATAGAATCCTAAAGTGGCTGGGATCTCATGGGATGATAAAAAAAACATTGTGCTGAATATAATCCTCATTATCTTTCCTTTGTCTCATATAATCGTCAATATTGTTTCCGCCTCAATATCTTATTGGTAGTAACAACTTCAGCTGTGAGATTAACTACACCCATTATCTACATTTTCTCTATAGGTCTATGTGTTGGAATAGTGTCTAAGGCTATAACTATATTCGGTGGTGCATGGTCCTTTTGGGTTGCCTTCACCATAGCAACTTGAAGGATGATTTGTTAAGAGAGAGTAAATATTATAAGGAATAATATTTAGCTATTTGATTAATATAAGTCATAGATTAATTGGTATTAGTTTGGTGACTTAAAGAGATTAATTAAATAAGAGGGTATAAACTGTCAATTGTTTGATAGTTAGACTTTAGACTATAAATCCATTAGGATGGACTTTGGACGGTTTCTAAGAGCTTTAGGATAGCTCAAAATAGTCCATAAGGATATCTATGGAATGGATTTGGATAGTCTTAAGTGAAGATTATCCAATTAGGGTTTAGGGTGAAACCCTTAAGGAGTCTAAAGGTATAAATAGGCCCTTGGGGTGTGGAATTCGTGTACAAGCTTTAAGAACCTAAAGAAAGGAACCTCTGGCCGAATTCCATCCCCTCTCCTCTCTCCTAAATCATCTTGCTTGCTATTGGTGTTTGTAAACCATCAGAGGAGTGACAATTGTGACTCTAGAAGCTCCAAGACAAGAAGATCAACAAGGAACTCAAAGGTATGATTCTAGATCTGTATTAATGTTGTTGTTTAACCTAATTAGCCATTAGAAGTCTTGGATTCAAAAGCATGTTTATTAGAAAGCCTAGATCCAAGCAATAGGGTTTTGCATGCGCACATAGGAAAGTTCTTATGGCTAAAATCCAACAGTGGTATCAGAGACTAGATTGGTTTTCTACAAATTGTTGCTTGAATAACTGAAACAAACCTGCAAAATTCGATTTTTTGGTTTTTGAGTCACTGACTCGTCGAGTTCCAAAGTGGACTCGGCGAGTAGGCCTGACTCGGCGAGTCCATTTGTGTACTCGGCGAGTCCAAGCGTCAGGAAAGGCCAGATTCGGGATTTCTTTGTGTTTATCTTATCCAAACTTACCATAAACTAATTAGATCAATGTGAATCCGTTTTTTTGATAAATATAAGTGTTATCTTGATCTAGTTAAAGGTAATTATCAACTAATTAAATATTTAGTTTCTTTATATGATAATTAATTAATTGTTTTAATTATTTTTGGTAATTATCCTCAAAGAAATCAAAGATAAATCAAATAAAGATAATTAAGATATTAATTGTTAATTGAAATTATTTGTTATTTGATCCTCCATGTTTTTTTAAATGTTTAAAACCTACCCTATAGTTTTGAAATTTAAATTTGTGATTAAAAGCTTTAATTTAGACAACTTAAATTTCAAACCCTAGATTTTGAAAAGTTTAAAATACAACCCTATACTTATATGACATTATTAGAATAATATATATATATGTATAACTAAATGCTAGTCTTACCGCTAGTAGGCCTCATTCACGAAGCCGATCTATAAGGTGGGTATAAGGTTGCGGCCTATAAAATGGCGCTTAATGGGTGTACACTCACACCCACCGCTTGCTTGATTGGTGGAGGGTCGTTAGCCGAACGGGTAGGATAGGGCAACCTCATCCTCTCATTAAAAGTATAATAAGAAATACGAAGTAACTAAATTTTTTTTAAATTTCCCAATCTTAGTTACTTTAGGAAAAGTGAATTGATGCAATTCCATGAAATTACACTTTGCACCTTGCTAAGATGTTAGTGGAGCGTGTGTGGTTTACCGGCACACTAATTGGTTCTAAGCGAAGGTGGCGAAGGGTGATTCATTGTTTATCATAGTTCGGTGGAGCGTGTGTGGTTTACCGGCACATCGAATAGGTGATCGTAACAATGAAGGCACCATGTAAATTTGCATGGTAATTCACACCCGCTTTGTGATCCTCGACATCCCAGTCACAAACAAGAGGGGCATATCGAGATTTAAACATGCCATTGAATAGTTCAATGAATCTCATCCGAACCTAGGAATTCTCAAAAACACTTAGGACCAAAAGTTTAAGTTTTGTGATGGAGAATTAGTGAATCGTCATTCACTTACCTTCAATTTATTTGCATGTTGGATTACGGCATCCCTTTTCTAGTATGTAAATGTTATTGTTGGATCCTAGCCCTAATTTTCTTATTGGGTGATAATTAGGGATTCTTGTTCTAATCTATCTTTGTCCTTCCTATAGATGTCAAACGCAAACAACGCTGCTGCTAGTTCTTTCACGTTGATGAGCCTTTGCCAAAAGGTCACCTTCGATGGAACGAACTTTGGCGAATGGATAAGATACATTCGCACCATTGCTCGCTATGAGGATAAAGAGTATGTCCTCGACGAGAAGCTCAAGAAAATCAACCCCGAAATTGCTACTCCCGCTGAAATCACCGCCTTTGAAACCCATGAGCGAGATGCGACGAAAGTACATTGCATCATGATCGCCACCATGAACTCCGAATTCCAAAAGTCCTACGAGGACATGTATCCATACGAGATGCATCAAGACTTGCTGGAGAGGTACCACCAAAACGCGAGACAAGAGCGTTACGAGATCTTCACCAACATGATTTCCGCTAAGATGGGTCATGGAGAATCTCTTACCGTGCACTTGCAAAAGATGCAAAGGTATGTCGACCGCCTTCGCAAGTTAAACGTTGACTTCGGCGAAGACTTGGCGATCGACATGGTGCTTCACTCTTTGCCTCCGATGTACAATCAATTTAGGATGACCTACCACATGAACAAAGAGGAGGTCACTCTAAGTAAACTCCAAGGTCTCTTGAGGGTTGCTGAGAGCAATTTCAAGGACAAGTCTGTTGCACCAACTCCCAATCCGTCTGCTGCTCCTGTCTTGGCAATTGGTCAAGGGAAGGGAAAGAAGAGGAAAGCTTCTTCAAACAACTATCGAAAGGTGAAAGCCCGAGATGGTTCCTCTTCTAGTGGGACAAAAGTTGATCCCTCTAAGCCCTGCTCTAACCCGAAGGAGGCAGAGTGCCACCACTGCCACAAGATAGGACATTGGAAGCGAAGCTGCCCGGACTACCTGCAAGCCATCAAGGAAGGAAAGATCAAGCCATCTTTCGCAGGTATATATGCAATAAAATCTAACGATTCTAATCATGCTATTTCTTGGGTTCTTGACACCGGTTGTGGTTACCACATTTGTTCTAATGTGCAGGGACTAAAAGGAAGTAGGGATGTGGAGCAAGGAAGGATCAATCTAATCATGGGGAACAGAAGATCGTCGCCTGTGACCAAGATTGGAGTGTATTCTTTGGTGCTTAAGAATAGTTTAGTTTTAAATTTGAACAATTGTTGCTATTCGCCAGAAATGGCTAGAAACATCATTTCATTTCATGGTTTATATAGACAAGGTTTTAGATTTTCTTTTAATAATGAGAATGGTTCTATTTTGGCTTATCTAAATGGTGTCTTTTACTTTGAAGCTATACCATGTAATGGAATATATGAAACTGTTATGATTGTTGATAACTTAGGAAATGATGTTTTGAATATTGATTCTTCCACTAGTATGGATAAAGCATCTTTGTGGCATTGTCGTCTTGGACATGTCAACAAGAAACGCATAGCCCAACTCCAAAAGGATGGAGTGTTGGAGTCATTCGACCTTAGGGAAGATGACACATGCGAATCTTGTTTACTTGGAAAGATGACTAAGTCACCCTTCACGAGTACTTGTGAAAGGGGTGAGGGACTATTAGACCTAATACATACCGATGTATGTGGACCTTTTAGATCAACCACAAAGGATGGGAACCGCTTCTATGTGACCTTTACCGATGATTATAGTAGATATGGGTATATCTATTTAATCAAGCAAAAGTCAGAAACCTTTGAAAAGTTCAAAGAGTTCAAGAATGAAGTGGAGAATCAATTGGGCAGGAAAATCAAGATGCTTCGATCCGATCGAGGAGGAGAGTACCTAAGTCTTGAATTCCACGATTATCTCAAGGAGTGTGGAATAGTTTCGCAATTGACGCCTCCTAGGACACCACAATTGAATGGTGTGGCAGAAAGGCGTAATCGAACCTTATTGGATATGGTTCGCTCTATGATGAGTCGTGCTTCACTACCTATCTTCTTTTGGGGGTATGCCTTAGAGACTGCCGCCCATATCCTTAACCGAGTCCCTACCAAGAAGGTTGCCAAAACACCTCACGAGATGTGGACGGGGAAAGTTCCCTCGTTGGCACATATCAAGGTTTGGGGTTGCAAGGCTTTCGTAAGACGAGATACTCACGACAAGCTTGAACCTCGAAGTGAGCGATGTATTTTCATCGGCTACCCGCAAACTTCCTTTGGATATCTCTTCTATAGACCGAAAGATAATGTTATCTTTGTTGCGAGGAGAGGAGTTTTCCGAGAGCGAGAACTCATAAGCCAAGGAGACAGTGGGAGGCAAATCGAACTTGAAGAGATTCAAGAATCGATAGATGAAGGAACCTCTACCGCTGGCGTTCAACTCGAGGAGGAAACTCCGGTTGAACCACTTGACGAATCCTTACCTCTTAGACGTTCCGATAGAGTTAGAGTTCAACCCCAGTTTTATGGTTTTCATATTACTACCGAAGGGGACACGTATATTAGTGATGGTACACTAATAAATCTTGATGAACCTAATAGCTATAAGGAAGCCATGGCAGGCCCGGAGTCTGCGAAATGGAAAGAGGCGATGGATAGCGAGATCCAATCCATGTACGATAACCAAGTTTGGAATTTGGTTGATTACGTGCCCGAACGTAAGACCGTAGGGTGCAAGTGGATCTTCAAGAAGAAGACCGATGTGGATGGGAAAGTACACACATACAAAGCGCGATTGGTTGCGAAGGGCTTTACTCAAACTCCCGGAGTTGACTATGATGAGACCTTCTCGCCAGTTGCGAAGATTAAATCTATTAGAGTGATGCTAGCAAATTGCCGCATTTCATGATTATGAGATTTGGCAAATGGATGTCAAGACCGCTTTCCTTAACGGAAAGTTGGCTGAGGATGTTTACATGGCTCAGCCAGAGGGGTTTGTGGATCCGAAGCATCCGAATAGAGTGTGTAAGCTTGAGAAGTCCATTTATGGACTTAAGCAAGCATCTCGCAGATGGAATCTTTGCTTCGATGAGAAAGTCAAAGAGTTTGGATTTGTACGAAGCGAAGACGAATCTTGTGTATATGTCAAAGCCAGTGGGAGTGTAGTAAGCTTCCTCGTTCTATATGTCGATGACATATTACTCATAGGAAACGACATCCCGACTCTGCAGGAGGTTAAGTCCTGGCTCGGGAAGTGCTTCGCTATGAAGGACCTCAGAGAGGCTTCTCACATTTTGGGAATAAGGATAGTAAGAGAAAGAAGTAAGAGACTAATTGGACTTAGTCAGAATACTTACTTGGAGAAGGTACTAAAACGTTTTAGTATGGAAAACTCAAAGAAGGGAGAACTACCGATACAAGGAAATGCCAAGTTGAGTAAGACTCAAAGTCCGAGTACCGAAGCCGAGATAGCAGAAATGAGCCGAGTACCATACACTTCCGCAGTTGGCTCAATCATGTACGCTATGACTTGTACTCGCCCTGATGTAGCCTTCGCTTTGAGCATGGTTAGCAGATATCAAGGGAACCCTGGCAAAGCACATTGGATTGCGGTGAAGAACATCCTTAAGTACCTTCGGAGAACGAAAGAATGGTTCTTAGTCCTTGGAGGGAGTGATGACTTGAAGGTGCGAGGGTATAGTGACGCCAGCTTTCAAACCGACAGGGACAACTATCGTTCGCAGTCGGGCTGGGTCTTTACCCTAAATGGAGGAGCAGTGACATGGAAAAGTTCCAAGCAGGAAACCGTAGCTGATTCAACGTGCGAATCAGAGTACATCGCAGCAAGCGAAGCGTCGAAGGAGGCAATATGGCTAAAGAACTTCATCGGTGATCTTGGAGTTGTACCGGCCATAAAGGAGCCCATGGAGATTTTCTGTGATAACGAAGGTGCGGTTGCCTTGACCAAGGAATCGAGGGATCATGGTAGATCTCGACATATCGACAGAAAATATCACTTCATTAGACATCGTGTAGAAGAAGGACAACTCGTAGTGAAGAGGATATCATCGGAAGATAACCCAGCAGATCCGCTTACGAAGGGACTGAGTATGGTTAAGCACTTACAGCATGCTAGGAGTATTGGGCTGAAGGATGATATTAGCATAGATTAGATTGTATTAGAAACGTATAATAGATAAATGTAATTAACATTTGATGATTAAATAAAGAAGTTTTATTTATGAGTAAAGTTACTATCACATGTTAGTTGTTTAACTATTGTTTCACTTTGCATGTTTTGACTTCCAGAATAATTGAGTTTATTAGGAATAATCGAATTATTCAAATGGTCCACAATCGTTCATATGTTGGGAGTAGATATGAATGAAGATTGTCGTGAATTGGTGTGTAGAGTGTCTAAATGGTGTTAGACATAGCAAGAGTTGCTGCAACGTTCATGAGTGCTTACGAACTGGTTTTGAGCATTGGAATAAACCCGCGCTTGCTGGAATCACCTTATGGAATATGATATAAAAGGTGATCGCAAGACGATAATATCATATGGTCTTAAAACCTAGATATATGGTTTATTATTTGTTATTTGATTGTGCATTGATAATGCGAAAACGCATCAGTAACTTGATGTTATAAAACGCATTGTTGTGTATAGTTGGTTAATGAATAAGTAAATGCATATAAGTCGAAGTTTATCTGTAAATTTTATCCTAAGAGGGTAGAAGAGATATCTTGGCCACTCGATGATTTGATTTGACTTATGTGCCGGGCCCGGTCAGAACTAAATTGATGTGTTCGATTAAGTTCTATGTCAAATAAATCGAAGATCGAGAAATCTAAATGCTAGACTAACCATTCCATAGGATTGTCAGCATGATATCTAACAGAGGACTGTACGATCCCTTATCTAAAGGACAAGATTGATTAGATCAGAGTTGACAGCGTCTTTGAGAGCTACGATTGCAAACCGTATTATACTTGTATAGTTACTAGACTTATCCAAGTGGGAGACTGTTGGAATAGTGTCTAAGGCTATAACTATATTCGGTGGTGCATGGTCCTTTTGGGTTGCCTTCACCATAGCAACTTGAAGGATGATTTGTTAAGAGAGAGTAAATATTATAAGGAATAATATTTAGCTATTTGATTAATATAAGTCATAGATTAATTGGTATTAGTTTGGTGACTTAAAGAGATTAATTAAATAAGAGGGTATAAACTGTCAATTGTTTGATAGTTAGACTTTAGACTATAAATCCATTAGGATGGACTTTGGACGGTTTCTAAGAGCTTTAGGATAGCTCAAAATAGTCCATAAGGATATCTATGGAATGGATTTGGATAGTCTTAAGTGAAGATTATCCAATTAGGGTTTAGGGTGAAACCCTTAAGGAGTCTAAAGGTATAAATAGGCCCTTGGGGTGTGGAATTCGTGTACAAGCTTTAAGAACCTAAAGAAAGGAACCTCTGGCCGAATTCCATCCCCTCTCCTCTCTCCTAAATCATCTTGCTTGCTATTGGTGTTTGTAAACCATCAGAGGAGTGATAATTGTGACTCTAGAAGCTCCAAGACAAGAAGATCAACAAGGAACTCAAAGGTATGATTCTAGATCTGTATTAATGTTGTTGTTTAACCTAATTAGCCATTAGAAGTCTTGGATTCAAAAGCATGTTTATTAGAAAGCCTAGATCCAAGCAATAGGGTTTTGCATGCGCACATAGGAAAGTTCTTATGGCTAAAACCCAACACTATGTACATAGGGGTTAGGAGGGATCTTTAGTTGATTTTCCTTCAACCTTTTCCAGAAATCACATTTTTTTCATCTTCTTTAGAACAACTACATTAACCTCCTTAAAGATTCACGATGGTTTTGATTTTATTCAGCACATAAACATTGGTTGTTTCTTTTCTTATGTATATCTTTTTCAAGTTGAAATCGTTGGTTTTGATTCAAAAATAGTCTAATTATATTGTCAAACTTGATGTAAACAGCAACATAAACGTGTTTAGATATGAATAAAATAAAACCATTTTACCCACCAATGTTCATTTTGCAATTCTTAGAAAGATTAAAGCAACCATAGAGAAAGAGAAGATTACAACCTTTGAAGTCTTTGGTTCCTTCTGGAAATTAGGAAGTTAATGAAGATGACAAACTACTCAAAGAAGAGCTTCTCTAGAAGTATCCACCAAGCAAGAGAAAACCACCATAGATGCTAGTCTTTACTTATAAATATGTTGCTCTTACACCATTAAGACATACAGTAAAATATGCTTAAGGAGAAGCAACATATGATCCTTCATTTTTAGTAGTATTTTCAAGAAGGATGAAGAAGGAATGATCCATGCAAAACTCACAATTTTGGCATCCCAAGGAGAAAGAAAACATGAAGCAAAAACTCATAGTTTTTGGTTACTTACACTTCATTGTATATTAACACCAAAGAGCCAAGTCAAAATAAGTACTTAATGAAGGTATGTCATAAAAGAAAGAGTGTGTAAGAGTAACATACAAGACCGTATGCTGCCACTTGTCCTCTCCTAGGAACATTCACCATAAGGCCAAATATCAAAGAATGAAGTGTTTTGCACACAATCTTAACTAGTTAGTTAATTCTTAACTAAATAGTTATACTAAGTGTCAAAAATGATGTACACAACATTAATAACCATACAATGTGATATTTCACATAGCTTGTAACATCCCAGAATAGCAAGAGTAGAGTTGAAGGACTAAAAATGTAAATTTTGAAGGGAAACTCGGCGAGTAGGGTCGCGACTTGGTCGCAAATTAAGTGGCCTACTCGGCGAGTCCAAAGATGGACTCGGCGAGTAGGTGCTGAGTGGAGAAAACCCTAAATCCAGGGAATGAGCCCTATATAAAGAACATTACATCCTCTCCCCAGCCTCTTTGATCCCCCTTGAAGTCCAGAAATCCTAGAAATCGTGATTGTGAGAGATTGGAGTGCATTTGGAGCTTGGAGAGGTGCTTGTTGAAGAAATCTTGAAGGAGAAGATGCCTGGATCAAAGGGCTTTGCTTGGATTCGAGTTTTATTGCAATTGGGGCATTCTTTTAAGGTAATATCTCGTTCTTGGGCTGTGTTCTTCTAGATTCTTCATTGTTGGGTTGTGTGGGAAGCTTAGATTTGTGGCATCTTGAGTTTGAAGGATAGATCTGAGGTTGCTACCTCAGATCTGGAGTGGAGAAGGTCTTAAGAGCATTAAAGTCCCTGTTCTTGTACTGTTGATGGAGCTATCTTGTCCCAAACCCCAAACTCTAGAGTAAAAAGGGCTAGATTTCTTTGGATTCACGTAAAGTTTGCCACTTTACGTGATGGATGGGTTGTAGGAGGCTAGATCTATGTTTTGGATCAATTGCATGGCCTGGAATACTTCTGTTTGGATTCAGACCGGTTGTACTTGGCGAGTCACAAGGGTGGACTCGACGAGTTGCTTGAAGATAAGCTGGAACTCGACGAGTTGGATGAACAACTCAGCGAGTAGGTTGAAGATAGCCTTAGACTCGGCGAGTCTGTTCTTGGACTCGGCGAGTCTTGTCGAAGAGTCCCAATATTTTCTGGTTGAGTCGAGAATCGGTGAGTCAAGCGATGACTCGGTGAGTTGGGTGCGAGTGGACTCAGAGTTGTTGGACTCGGCGAGTCTCGGGGTGACTCGGCGAGTTAGGTCGCGGGTTGAGGGAAGTTCTGAGCTTGGGGACTCGGCGAGTCATCGGGTTGACTCGGCGAGTAGAGTTAGTCAGGGGTTGACTTTGACCTTGTCGAAGGTTGACCAGTTATCTTCCGGGGGTATTTTGGTAATTAAGGATATATATTGAGTTAAGTGTTTTGGTGTTCAGTGGAGGAGTTCGTGTTGGAGTTCAAAGCAGTGGGATCTTATCCTTTCAGCTGACAGTTTCGAGGTGAGTTATCCTCACTATATCGACAGGGTCTACGGCACCAAGGCCAACCCTTTACCGGATGGAAATCCGGATAGTTGTCTGTTATGGTATTGCTTGATATGGGCCGGAAGGCATTATGATATGGGCCGGAAGGCATTCTATGTTATGTGGACCGGAAGGTCGTGGCCTGGAAAGGCGTATGTGTGTAAGTCGTATTTTGGCTCAAACGTAGGGTGATGTTATGCTCATGATCGGTTAGGTCGGTATCCTGATTAGGGTAATGATATGTTATGTGATCTGCTTGATCGATTTGTGACTGTGAACTGTTATATGATTGAATGTTATGTACTCAGGGTTGTTTGGACTGGAGTTTGACCCGATATGCATGGCTGTTCTATGTTCTGTTATGTTATGTATGCTTTTTTATGTTATGGGCCGGAAGGCAATATGTTATGGGCCGGAAGGCAATACGTTTTGGACCGGAAGGTCGTGGCCTGGAAGGGCGTATATGTGGTTGGTATTTTGGGGGTATCTCACTAAGCTTTCGGGCTTACAGTTGTGGTTTAATGTTTTTCAGGTTCTTCAGGAGACTGTGGCAAGGAAAAGGCGTGATCGTACCGTTCCTCGCGTTTATGTTTTATGAAATGGACCTGGGAATATTCTGATAAATAATGTATCGAAAATGTTTTTGTAATAATGTTATTAAAATGAATTGTTTCGAAAAGTTTAAATCATGTTGAAACTTTTGGTCGTTACAAGTTGGTATCAGAGCCTTGGTTTGAGTGAAATGGAGGAACACTCATGTGACTCCAGTCTCAAATCGAGGAGGGTTGAAAAAGTGAAATTAAAATGGTTTTCAAATTAAGTAAAAGGAGGACGCGGAGGTACGATTAAGCGGAGCCAGTAAGTAACCCCAAATTACCATTCATGACATTTATTTATTGAGCTTTGATAGAACAGCATACTAGTGTTAGGCTAAGGATCTTTAGGATTTCATGATAATGTTGCCTGTTTTGTGATGCCTGCTAGCTTAGGGTTTTCCTATGTTGAGATTTCCAGTGTTCCTCTAGGTGTGAGGATCGAGCGCTTGCTATGTATATTTGTCGGTAGGGTGTTGTGGTAGTACTTCATACAAATATGGGTAGGTGTGGAAGGTATTATAGGCCCGTACTACTAAAAGCACAGGACCCATACGTGTATCAGGGAAACCATGACCTCTAGCGTTGGGTTGAGAGTTGGTTCCCGGGATAGTGGGAAGTGTCTGGGGTTTTGTGGTTTATTTTCAATATGGAGATTTCGAGGCATGCTGTGAGGGGATCCGGGTCAGGATCGAGTGCAGGAGAAGGAGTTGCGGACGGGTCAGTACGGCCCGAGGTTATTGGTCAGATGAGTACGCACGAGTTGGATGCGAGGATTCATGAGATCCTGCATGATGAGGTTGCTGCATTGTTCCGGGCCGAGCTGCCGGAACTGTTTGGGTCGATCAAGACCGCCATGGTGGAGTATTTTGATGAGCGCTACGCGGCTCTCACGGAGACGGATACCGCAACGGCTACAGCGGCTGTAGCAGCGGCAGGCGGAGGAGATAGTAGGGGTTTTCAGTATCGGGACTTCGATAATATGGAGGCTCCCACCTTTGATGGAGTTCGGGATCCGATCGTTGCTATGAGATGGTTATCAGACGTGGAGGGGTGTTTCTTCACGTGTTCATGCCCTGCTGATCAGAGGGTGAGGTGTGCTCTGAACCTGTTAAGGCTCGGGGCAAAGGATTGGTGGAGATTGACCACGGGGTGATACTCGGATGCGCAGAGGGCTGCGATTTCATGGGATCGGTTCAGTGAGATGTTTAACACTCGCTATGTTCTGCAGGTCAAGAGGCAGAGGTTGGCTCAGGAGTTCCTTGAGCTGAAGCAGGATACGGAGTCGGTGACGGAAATCACCAGGATGTTTACTGCGAGGGCGATGTTTTGCCCTGAGTTCGCTTCGGAGCAGGCTCAGATGTCCCGATATCTGAGTAAGCTAAAGAGGGACATCAGCCAGTTTGTGTCCATGCAGAGGTGTGAGACCTTGTTGGAATTGCAGGAGGCCGCCAGGCGGCGTGAGATAGAGATTGAGTTGCAGTTGTGTGAGCTGAGGCAAGCTCCGGTTCAGTCGCAGTCGGCAACGAAACGGTCTAAGACTGTTGATTCCAGGACGGGAGATCAAGGCAGCCACGTTTGTGGAAAGTGTGGGGGGGGGGGGGGGGAGTGTCATGCCGGAGTTTGTTGGTCTGGTGGTGCATGTCGCAAGTGCGGAAAGGAGGGACACTATGCGAGGGATTGTCGGCAGTCAGTGCTGGTTCGGGATTTGAGGATATGTTATCATTGTCATCAGGTTGGACACTTGAGGGTAAACTGTCCACAACTTGCTACACTACCAGTGCAAGCTCCAGCACCGGCCACGTTGAGGATCACGGGTGGAGGTCAGAGTGGAGCGGAGCCCCCAAGGGCTTAGGGTCGTGCTTTTCAGCTTGCAGCGGAGGAGGTTAGAGCAGTGCCAGATGGAGCTGCGGGTATGTTTCTTTCTTGTTGTCTTGTTGATTTATGATTATTGTGGAGTATCGTTTATCTGCTAGTCTCGTTGAATGGTTTTCGTTTTGGTATCCGTTGTTCCTTGAGAATTTGGCATGGTTATGGATTTGTGTTTCGGTTTTTTGTTTTGGTACTGTTGTTCCTTGAGGGTTTGGAATGGGTATGGGTTAGTATTTTGGGTTTTCGCTGGTTATCTTTTGTGAAGGTTATTGGTCGATGCGGTGTTGGTTTGAATGTCGGGTAGCATCTGCAGTCTGAGGATTGGATACTTGAAGATTAGGTTCCTTTCGAGCAGGATGATCGGTGTGGAAATGTGTTTTTGCAGAGGTTGCTGGTGCTAGTGGGAATTAGTCTGCGTGTAATTGTCGAGTTTTGGTGCAAGATTATGTTGGGAGGTCAGTGATAGCAACCGGTGGTTATTAGTCAGTGCCCTAAGTGGGGGAGGATTGGAGGATCCTCCGGAAGATTGACGAGTATGAAAGGTTGGTTACCTGCATGGAATTTAGTAGTGTCTCGGTCAGCCTAGGGCATTGGTTGGTATGAGTAAATGGCAGGCGTACGGGGCGGGATACAGACCAAGAGCTTGATTGTGCAGAGCCTGGGATCAGGCCGAGTTCGAGTATGTATGATGGAGATAGAGTTTGGAACCCCTAAGGGGCTAGAACAGTATGCATGTGAGGTTTTCCTGGGGAGGTAACTCGGAATGTTGATTGCTAGTTGAGCGGTCCGGATAGACTGAAGGCTAATGGGTATACCAGTCAGGCCGAAGGCTTGGTGAACGGTCCAGCTAGACTGAAGACCCTGGAGGGAGGTCCAGATCTGCTGAAGGTCATGAGAGTGGTCCAGTCATGCTGAAGACTCTGTGGGTGTCGTTAGATCGGTGCGAGGTAATGAATTGAGTATGTTGCAATGAGTTGGCATCAGAAGGTCTGGCCCCGGGTATTGACCTTGATTAATGGAGATGGTGCACGGACTCGAGAGTCCTTGCGAGCAGATTCAGGGCATATGTGTTGCATGGATAGCGGTTATGCTATAAAGAGGTTGTGTAGCGTTGGGTGAGCATCGTGGCTCTTGTCATGGTGACGAGGCGGTCAAGTGGTTTTCCTTGGTAAGGAAAGAGGGAGGAATGTAATTCCGAAGGGGAGTGCAAATTCACGTAAGTGAAAGCGGCAGTGTAGAGTTATGATCGGAGTGGTTCGACGGTGGTCACTCAGCAGCATGATTGCGGTGGTGGTACGGAATGACATCATGATGGGGTGTCTGCTGAGGACGTGGAAGGGATTTCGCGGGTGTAGAGTGAAGAGGCTCGTAAGGGATGCAGATGTGGAGTTTTGGGTTCCCAGTTTGATTTCGGTAAAGGATTTGTGTATCAGTGGTTCATCCTGAGGGATGTTTTGAGGGTCGTCAGAGTGATGGGTTTCTTAACCCGAGGGTGCTAGATCTAGTTCAGCATGTGCATTCGATTGCAAGAAAAGAACTCATGGGAGTTTCTCGGAAGAGTGTGTCTTTCTGTCAGCATGGGATGGATAGAGTTGGACTCGGATCGGGGATCGGGGGTGCATAGTTATTTATAGCTCATATGGGTCGAGTAATAGTTGTGTTTTGGAGCTGTGATGCATCATGGGTGGTACTCAGTTGTTGTGTGTGGCTATCAGAGGGTAAAGCCGGTGCCCGGTTTGAGATGGTGGTCAGGACACCGCAAGGAAGGAGAAATTGAGTTCGAGTTTCGATGGGTATACCTTGAAGGACCTGGTCCGGTTAAGGTCAGGTGGCGTGTTGTGGGAGTATTTTTGGAGATGAGTTGCCATAGGCTTCGAGGACGAAGCCTAATTTAAGTGGGGGAGAATTGTAACATCCCGGAATAGCAAGAGTAGAATTGAAGGACTAAAAATGTAAATTTTGAAGGGCAACTCGGCGAGTCCATGGATGGACTCGGCGAGTAGGGTCGCGACTTGGTCGCGAGTCAAGTGGCCTACTCGGCGAGTCCAAAGATGGACTCGGTGAGTAGGTGCTGAGTGGAGAAAACCCTAAATCTGGGGAATGAGCCCTATTTAAAGAACATTACATCCTCTCCCCAGCCTCTTTGATCCCCCTTGAAGTCCAGAAACCCTAGAAATCGTGATTGTGAGAGATTGGAGTGCATTTGGAGCTTGGAGAGGTGCTTGTTGAAGAAATCTGGAAGGAGAAGAGGCTTGGATCCAAGGGATTTGCTTGGATTCGAGTTTTATTGCAATTGAGGCATTCTTTTGAGGTAATATCTCGTTCTTGGGCTTTGTTCTTCTAGATTCTTCATTGTTGGGTTGTGTGGGAAGCTTAGATTTGTGGCATCTTGAGTTTGAAGGATAGATCTGAGGTTGCTACCTCAGATCTGGAGTGGAGAAGGTCTTAAGAGCATTAAAGTCCCTGTTCTTGTGTTGTTGATGGAGCTATCTTGTCCCAAACCCCAAACTCTAGAGTAAAAAGGGCTAGATCTCTTTGGATTCACGTAAAGTTTGCCACTTTACGTGATGGATGGGTTGTAGGAGGCTAGATCTATGTTTTGGATCAATTGCATGGCCTGGAATACTTCTGTTTGGATTCAGACCGGTTGTACTCGGCGAGTCACAAGGGTGGACTCGACGAGTTGCTTGAAGATAAGCTGGAACTCGACGAGTTGGATGAATAACTCATCGAGTAGGTTGAAGATAGCCTTAGACTCGGCGAGTCTGTTCTTGGACTCGGCGAGTCTTGTCGAAGAGTCCCAATATTTTCTGGTTGAGTCGAGAATCGGTGAGTCAAGGGATGAATCGATGAGTTGGGTGCGAGTGGACTCAGAGTTGTTGGACTCGGCGAGTCTCGGGGTGACTCGGCGAGTTAGGTCGCGAGTTGAGGGAAGTTCTGAGCTTGGGGACTCGGCGAGTCATCGGGTTGACTCGGCGAGTAGAGTTAGTCAGGGGTTGACTTTGACCTTGTCGAAGGTTGACCAATTATCTTCCGGGGGTATTTTGGTAATTAAGGATATATATTGAGTTAAGTGTTTTGGTGTTCAGTGGAGGAGTTCGTGTTGGAGTTCGGAGCAGCAGGAACTTATCCTTTCAGCCGGAAGTTTCGAGGTGAGTTATCCTCACTATATCGACAGGGTCTACGGCACCAAGGCCGACCCTTTACCGAATGGAAATCCGGATAGTTGTCTGTTATGGTATTGCTTGATATGGGTCGGAAGGCATTATGATATGGGCCGGAAGGCATTATGATGTAGGCCGGAAGGCATTATGATATGGGCCGGAAGGCATTCTATGTTATGTGGACCGGAAGGTCATGGCCTGGAAAGGCGTATGTGCGTAAGTCGTATTTTGGCTGAAACGTAGGGTGATGTTATGCTGGTGATCGATTAGGTCGGTATCCTGATTAGGGTAATGATATGTTATGTGATCTGCTTGATCGATTTGTGACTGTGAACTGTTATATGATTGAATGTTATGTACTCAGGGTTGTTTGGAC
Organism: Lactuca saligna; assembly: GCF_052625555.1. Taxonomy (NCBI): domain Eukaryota; kingdom Viridiplantae; phylum Streptophyta; class Magnoliopsida; order Asterales; family Asteraceae; genus Lactuca; species Lactuca saligna. The sequence continues at coordinate 232,503,909 of NC_136421.1, forward strand.
TAGAGTTTGACCCGATATGCATGGATGTTCTATGTTCTGTTATGTTATGTATGCTCTTTTATGTTATGGGCCAGAAGGCAATATGTTTTGGACCGGAAGGTCGTGGCCTGAAGGGCGTATATGTGGTTGGTATTTTGGGGGTATCTCACTAATTTTTCGAGCTTACAGTTGTGGTTTAATGTTTTTCAGGTTCTTCAAGAGACTGTGGCAAGGCAAAGGCGTGATCGTACCGTTCCTCGCGTTTATGTTTGATGAAATGGACCTGGGAATATTCTGATAAATAATGTATCGAAAACCTTTTTGTAATAATGTTATTAAAATGAATTGTTTCGAAAAGTTTAAATCATGTTGAAATTTTTGGTCGTTACATAGCTTTTGTTCTATTTATTGTTATTACCTAGAAACAATAATTCCCAAAATGTTAGTAAAATATAATTTTCATTATAATGGTTTTTCAAATAAATACAAGTGTTGATTATATTTATTATCAATCAACTTATATTAATAAATAACAAATTAGTAGTAACTTTCAATAAGGTGTGATCCTATAAGTTCATATGTCATTAGAAATATCATTCTATAATGACTCTTGGGTAGAAGGATCTTTTACTCTCCTACTTGCACAAGACTCGTCATAGATTGATACAGAATGTGGTGAACGTCTAGCAACATTTTGATGCCCCTAAAAACATATAACAAAGAATATTATTTATCAACATTTAATTCCTGAAATCTCAAAGTTACAATTGATGTATAAGGTAAGTTTATCACATATCCCTTTTTTATTCACACCCTGTTAAGCATGAGACTTGGATAGCAATCAATCTCATTTAGTGTTCAACTTTAGGTACCGCACGATAGACGTCCAACTCTCAACACATAAGAGGAACAAATACCATATTGACTACATAAGTCTCATACAAAGTTCACACTACACCTGAAATTTTCCTTTAAAACTATCTGGTTAAGGATAAACATTTGATCATATAAAAGCATGAAACTCCCTATACCTAAGTCCCACTATGTATCTCAATTATTAAGGATACAAAGATAATGCCCATTTTCTATCAAGCATCGCTCATTTAAATGATTCATGATATAACATCCCGATTTTCAACATAAAATTTTCATTTTTATTTATTTAAATATATCAGAGTATAATTACATTATGCGAAAAGCAGGATGCGAATGCTCTTGTGCATCGTCGAGTCCTTCCCTTCTCACGAACTAAGGAAGTACCTGAAAAAATTTAAAATCAACTGGGTAAGTAGGAAGCTTACTGAGTTGTCCCAAAATACCATATACTACAATACATATACATCTGTATATCAAGTACTTAGGTTAACAATCGCAAAAGTCACAATTTCCATCACCTCGCCTTTTGACCTCGGTTTACAAGTTATGTCTGCCAAGCTTCCCAACTAGAGCAGTGTCGTTATAATATATTTTTAACCACTCGCGGTACGGGGAATCTAGTTTAAAGGGTCGTATAGGGTTGTAGGATTTCAGAAGTGCTATACGCCAAAATGGTTATGCCCTCCGAAGTTTTATGTCTGGCCCCTGTCTATACATAGTGGGTGAAGAGTATTGCTTAACGCTTATATAATAGTAATAATAGTTAGACTATTAATTAGTCTCGGCGAATATTAGACTAAACTCTAGTGGTAATGATACTAGGTTTTGTCAGAGGAAAATTGTGTTAAGAGTAACGTAGTGTTGTCTGCGTGTCGAGTCACCACATTTTCGAGTGAGTGCATGGTACCTTTCATCTTACACATAGATATGAAGTATTTTATATAAATTGCATGTTGTGTGTGCATATTATCTGTATACTTGTTATCTATGCTGGATGAACGATTTTATACAAGTTTTATATGATTTAAACTGTATATGTATTTCTATCTACATAATATGTTGGGTAAAACATGGGTAGATGAAATATGAGTTGGATGATGAGTTGAGAGGTGATATAGACCATGAGGTAAGGGTGATACGTGGACGATGTAAGAAGCCTTGTTCCCAAATGTTGGCCCCGTCATCTGGCAGAGTATGGATGACAACTACGAACTATTCTTGACAGTCCAGTGGAACACTAGCAGGCTCACAACATGTAGGTGTTGTGCACGATGTGTTCACCGGTGTACTCTAAAAATCCATTGACATGTATTGCGAATGGCCACTAGAAAATGATACTATCAATAAACGAAATAATCTTAGTAGCTGTGCCCGAAGGACAATAACAACAGTCGCGCCTCAAAGAGAATGTCACAATTCTGGCAGTTGTACCTAACTGAAAAATAGCAGTTGTGCTTGACAGCGGTGTCATTGACAATGATGGACTTTGTACCTATTCCTTAGGATTATCCTTAGGAATGAGTGAATGCGAAATAACTAATTCTTAGGTTAGATCCTTAAGAGTAAAGAAGATAATGGGGATGCGTAATTGGGTTAACTATTTGTTGATTAAACATAATAATTATATTATTTTGGGTTGAAAAACCTATGTACTAACCAGGTTTCCCAACCTGACCCACTCAGTTTATTTATATCACATGTGCTGATATGAAGTCACATTACACTGATAGATTAAGGAGATATAAGTCACTAGTGATAATGAATGTAAGTTTTGTTTATGCTTATGTTTCTGTATAGACGATAACATCCCAAATGTTTTAAAATGAATAAAAATAGTTTTTTTACCGGGAACAAATTCTGCAACATTTTTACTAAAAGATGTATTCTGATTTTTATAAAGCATAACCAAGTTGTAGTATACGTTAAACCAAGAACATACAAAAAAGAACGCCCAAATCTGACTTCGTATGAGGAAGTTATGAATTTTCTAAGATTTGGCATAAAAGTGCACGACCCGAAACTTGAATTTTAGATCAAGCGGTTTCTCTCATACATGACCTAAATAAGAGTTGAAGATCTCATTAATAGGAAGTCAAAGGTAAAAAGGCAGACAAAAACAGACGTCGGATGAAGAAGTTATGAATTTTTAACGGACTATTCCTGTCACAATCTGTTAAAAATATAACTTTAAAAATAAATTCATAATTAGCCTTCAGAGTCTTAAGAAAATTTGTTGAGTACGGTCCCGCCTACGCGTGGATGTAAAGAACGTCAAAAACGAAGCTCGTATGCGAAAGTTACAAATTTTAGAAGATAATTAGTTTGTGGGGTAATCTGCGAGTGACACGTGGCGCAATATGGGCCACACGTTCTTCCCCACGGCTTGGAACAAGATAGCGACACGTGCCAACGAACGCGCTGCGTTCATCTAGGGAACGCGCTGCATCCGCACCAAATTCAGCCTATAAATAGAGGCGCAAATCTCCCATTTTCTTCACAATTCTCAAATTCTTTTCTCCCAAATACCCCAAAACCTTCAATGTTTTTCCCTAGCACCTCCAAGGTGTTAGAAGCAAGTCCCGGAGTGCCGGAAAGCTCCAAGAAGAAGAGCTTTCGGCTCAAAAACTCTATTTCGGCGAAGCGCGGTTTTTGAGAAAACCCGCTGTAAATGAGCTACGCCTAACTTATCTTTAGTATAGCTTATGATTCAATATAGTAATGTTATTAGGACCTTATAATAAAATATTGGGGCTATTATTATGACTTATATAAGTGTCGTTAAAATATCTTTTTAACCACTCGCGGTACGGGGAATCTGGTTTAAAGGGTCATATAGGTTTGTTGGATTTCAGAAGTGCTATACGCCAAAAGGGTCCTGCCCTCCGGTGTTTTATGTCTGGCCTCTGTCTGTATATAGTGGGTGAAGTATTGTTTAATGCTTATATAATAGTAATAATAGTTAGACTATTAATTAGTCTCGGCGAATATTAGACTAAACTCTAGTGGTAATGATACTAGGTTTTGTCAGAGGAAAATTGTGTTAAGAGTAACGAAGTGCGGTCTGAGTGCCGAGTCACCACATTTTCAAGTGAGTGCATGGTCCCTTTTGATGGGTTTGAGACATAAAAACATTCCTATGTGCACATGCAAACCCTAATGCTTGGATCTAGGTTTCTCTAATTGAACATACATTGTATCCAAGACTTCTAATGGTAATTCTAGCATAATAACAATGTGAAATCAGATTTAGAATATTACCTTGAATCACTTGCTTGAATCTTCTTGTCCTTGGAGCTTTAGAGTCACAAGTGTCACTCCTCTAATGGCTTACAAACACCAAATAGCAAGAGGATGATTATAGAGAGAGGAGAGAGGAGTAAGAAATTGGCCAGGGTTTCTTTAGAGACAAGGGTACCGATTTTCCATGACCCATAGGGTCTATTTATACTAATGAGGCTCCTAGGGTTTCACCCTTAAACCCTAATTGGATAACTTAGGCCCTAAACTATCCAATACCCTAATGATAAGCCTTGGACGAATTCTAGGCCTATCCTAAGTCCCAAAAACATCCACCCCTTATCCATAAGGGATAATAGCCCAAAGTACAACTATCATACAACTGACAGTTTACGCCCCTTTATTCAATTAATCTCTTTAAGTCACCAAATTAATTCCCGATTAATTCATGACTTATATTAATCAAATAACAATATTATTATTCCTTGTATTATCCTCATAATATATTAATAATATTTCTTCTCTCATTATAAATCATCCTATCAAGTTGCTATGGTGAAGGCAACCCAAAAGGACCATGCACAACCGGGTCAAATACTTGTCTAATATAGTTGCAGCCTTAGACACTATTCCAATAGTCTCCCACTTGGATAAGTCTAGTAACTATACATACAAGTATAAGTCTTAGACACTATTCCAATAGTCTCCCACTTGGATAAGTCTCATTATAAATCATCCTATCAAGTTGCTATGGTGAAGGCAACCCAAAAGGACCATGCACAACCGGGTCAAATACTTGTCTAATATAGTTGCAGTCTTAGACACTATTCCAATAGTCTCCCACTTGGATAAGTCTAGTAACTATACATACAAGTATAATCCAATTAGCAATCGTAGCTCTCAAAGACGCTGTCAAACTCTGATCTCATCAATCTTGTCCTTTAGATAAGGGATCGTACAGTCCTCTGTTTAAATATCATGCAGACATTTATATGGAAACAATTGTCTAGCAGTTGGTTTCTCGATCTCAGATTTATTTGACATAGAACTTAATCGAACACATCAATTCAGTTCTGGCCGGGCCCGGCACATAAGTCAAATCAAATCATCGAGCGGCTGAGATATCGCTTTTACCCTCTTAGGATAAAAGTAACAGATAAACTTCGACTTATATGCATTTACTTACTCATTAATCAATTATTCACAACAATGCGTTTTATAACATCAATTTACTGATGCGGTTTTGCATTATCAATGTACAACAAATTAACAAATAACAAACCATATATCTAGGTTTTAAGACCATATGATATTATCGTCTTGAGATCATCCTTTTTCATCAAATTCCATAAGGCAATTCCAACAAGCGCGGGTTTGTTCCAATGCTCAAACTATTTCATAAGCACTCATGAACGTTGCAGCAAACTTTTGCTATGTCTTATACCATTTAGACAATCTACACACCAATTCATGACAATCTCCATTCATACCTACTTCCAACATATGAACGATTGTGGATTGTTTGAATAATTCGTTTATTCTAAATAAATTCAATTATTCTGGAAGTCAAAACATGCAAAATGAAACAATAGTTAAATATTCAACATAAGACAATAACTTTTCTCATAAATAATACTCCTTTATTTAATCATCAAATGTTAAATTACATTTACCTACTATAAGTTTCTAAAATCATCTAATCTAATCTAATATCATCTCTCAGCCCAATACTCCTAGCATGTTGCAAATGCTTAACCCTACTCAGTCCCTTCGTAAGCGGATCTGTTGGGTTATCTTATGATGATATCCTCCTCACCACGAGGTGTCCTTCTTCTACTCGATGTCTAATGAAATGATATTTTCTATCGATATGATGAGATTTACCATGATCCCTCGGTTCCTTGGTCAAGGCAACCGCTCCTTCATTATCACAGAAAATCTCCATAGGCTTTTTGATGGTAGGCACAACTCCACGATCACCAATGAAGTTCTTTAACCATATTGCCTCTTTCGATGCTAAGCTTGCTGCAATGTACTCTGATTCGCATGTTGAATCAGCTACGGTTTCCTGCTTTGAACTTTTCCAAGTTACTTCTCCTCCATTAAGAGTAAAGACCCAGCCCGACTGCGAACGGTAGTTGTCCCTGTCAGTTTGAAAGCTGGCGTCACTATACCCTCGCACCTTCAAGTCATCACTCCCTCCGAGGAATAAAAACCATTCATTGGTCCTCCGAAGGTACTTAAGGATATTCTTGACCGCAATCCAATGGGCTCTGCCAGGGTTCCCTTGATATCTACTAACCATAATCAAAGCAAAGGCTACATCAGGGCAAGTACAAGTCATAGCATACATGATTGAGCCAACTAGGGAAGCGTAAGGTACTCGGCTCATCTCTGCTATCTCGGCTTCGGTACTCGGACTTTGAGTCTTACTCAGTTTGGCATTACTTTGTATCGGTAATTCTCCCTTGTTGGAATTTTCCATACTAAAACGTTTTAGTACTTTATATAAGTAAGTATTCTGACTAAGTCCTATTAGTCTCTTACTTCTTTCTCTCACTATCCTTATTCCCAAAATATAGGAAGCCTCTCCGAGGTCCTTCATAGCGAAGCACTTCCCGATCCAGGACTTAACCTCCTGCAGTGTCGGGATGTCGTTTCCTATGAGCAGTATATCATCGACATACAACACGAGAAAACTGACTATACTCCCACTGGCTTTGACATACACACATGATTCATCTTTGCTTCGTACAAACCCAAACTCTTTGACTTTCTCATCGAAGCAGAGATTCCATCTGCGAGATGCTTGCTTAAGTCCATAAATTGACTTCTCAAGCTTACACACTCTATTTGGATGCTTCAGATCAACGAAACCTTCTGGCTGAGCCATGTAAACATCCTCAGCCAATTTCCCGTTAAGGAAAGCAGTCTTGACATCCATTTGCCAAATTTCATAATCATGAAATGCGGCAATAGATAGCATCACTCTAATAGATTTTATCTTTGCAACTGGTGAGAAGGTCTCATCATAGTCAACTCCGGGAGTTTGAGTAAAGCCCTTCGCAACTAATCGCGCCTTATATGTGTGTACATTTCCATCCACGTTGGTCTTCTTCTTGAAGATCCATTTGCACCCAACGGTCTTACGTCCGGGCACATTATCAACCAAATTCCAAACTTGGTTGTCATACATGGATTGGATCTCGTTGTCCCTTGCCTCTTTCCATTTTGTAGAATCTGGGCCTGCCATGGCTTCCTTAAAGCTATTAGGTTCATCTAGATTTATTAGTGTACCATCACTAATATACGTGTCCCCTTCGGTAGTAATATGAAAACCATAAAACTGGGGTTGAACTCTAACTCTTTCGGAACGTCTAAGAGGTAAGGACTGGTCAATCGGTTCAAACGGAGTTTCCTCCTCGGGTTGAGTGCCAGCGGTAGAGGTTCTTTCATCTATCGATTCTTGAATCTCTTCAAGTTCGATTTGCCTCCCACTGTCTCCTTGGCTTATGAGTTCTCGCTCTCGGAAAACTCCTCTCCTCGCAACGAAGACTACATTGTCCTTCGGTCTATAGAAGAGATATCCAAAGGATTTTTGCAGGTAGCCGATGAAAATACATCGCTCACTACGAGGTTAGAGCTTGTCGTGAGTATCTCATCTTACGAAAGCCTCGCAACCCCGAACCTTGATATGTGCTAACGAGGGAGCTTTCCCTGTCCACATCTCGTGAGGTGTTTTGGAAACCTTCTTAGTAGGGACTCGGTTAAGGATATGGGCGACAGTCTCTAAGGCATAACCCCATAATGAGATAGGTAGTGAAGCACGACTCATCATAGAGCGGACCATGTCTAACAAGGTTCGATTACGCCTTTCTGCCACACCATTCAACTGCGGTGTCCTAGGTGGCATCAATTGTGAAACTATTCCACACTCTTTTACATAGTCGTGGAATTCAAGACATAGGTACTCTCCTCCTCGATCAGATCGGAGCATCTTGATTTTCCTTCCCAATTGATTCTCCACTTCATTCTTAAACTCTTTGAACTTTTCAAACGGTTCTGACTTTTGCTTGATTAAGTAGATATACCCATATCTACTATAGTCATCGGTAAAATTCACATAGAAGCGGTTCCCATCCTTTTTGGTGGATCTAAAGGGTCCACATACATCGGTATGTATTAGTTCTAATAAACCCTCACCCCTTTCACATGTGCTAGTGAAGGGTGACTTGGTCATCTTTCCAAGTAAACAAAATTCGCATGTGTCATCTTCCCTAAGTTCAAATGACTCCAACACTCCATCCTTTTGGAGTTGGGCTATGCGCTTCTTGTTGACATGTCCAAGACGACAATGCCACAAAGATGCTCTATCCATACTATTGGAAGAATCCATGCATAAAACATCATTTCCTAGGTTATCTACAATCATAACAGTTTCATAAATTCCATTACATGGTATTACTTCAAAATATAAGACACCATTTAGATAAGCAAAAATATAACCATTCTCATTATTAAAAGAAAATCTAAATCCTTTTATAAACAAACCATGAAATGAAATGATGTTTCTTGCCATTTCTGGTGAATAGCAACAAATTTTCAAATCTAAACATAAACCATTCCTAAGCACTAGAGAATACACTCCAATCTTGGTCACAGGCGGCGATTTTCTGTTCCCCATGATTAGATTTATTCTTCCACACTCCACATCCCTATTTCTTCTTAGTCCCTGCAATTCAGAACAAATGTGGTAACCACAACCGGTATCGAGGACCCAAGAAATAGCATGAGATGAATCATTAGATTTAATTGTATAAATACCTGCGAAAGACGGCTTGATCTTTCCTTCCTTGATAGCTTGCAGGTACTCTGGGCAGCTTCTCTTCCAATGCCCTATTTTGTGGCAATGGTGGTACTCTGCCTCCTTTGGGTTTGGTTTGGGCTTAGCAGGATCAAATTTGGTCCCACTAGAAGAGGAACCATCTCGGGAATTTCCCTTGCGGTGGCTCTTAGATGGAGCCTTCCTTTTCTTGCCCCTTCCCTTCCTAATAGCCAAAACGGGAGTAGCGGGTGGATTGGGAGTTGGTGCAACAGACTTGTCCTTGAGGTTGCTCTCAGCAACCCTAAGGAGTCCTTGGAGCTTACTTTGGGTGAACTCTTCCTTGTCCATGTGGTAGGTCATCCTAAATTGGTTGTAACACGGAGGCAAAGAATGAAGTACCATGTCGATGGCCAAATCTTCCCCAAAGTTGACATTTAACTTGCGAAGACGATCGACATACCTTTGCATCTTTTGCAAGTGTACGGTTAGAGATTCTCCATGTCCCATTTTAGCGGAGGTCATGTTAGTGAAGATCTCATAACGCTCCTGCCTCGTGTTTTGATGATATCTCTCCAATAAGTCTTGGTGCATTTCGTACGGATACATATCCTCGTAGGACTTTTGGAATTCAGAGTTCATAGTGGCTATCATGATGCAATGAACCTTCGTTTCATCACGCTCATGAGTTTCAAAAGAGGTGATTTCAGCCGGAGTAGCGATTTCTGGATTGATCTTCTCGAGCTTGTCGTCTAGGACATACTCCTTGTTCTCGTAGCGAGAAATCGTGCGAATGTATCTTATCCATTCGCTAAAGTTCGTTCCATCAAAAGTTACCTTTTGGCAAAGGCTCATCAATGTGAATGAACTAGCAGCAGCGTTGTTCACGTTCGACATCTACAATTAGAAAGGAAAAAAGATTGATTAGAATTTGAATCCCTAATTATCACCCAATAAAAGAAATTAGGGCTAGGATCCAACAACACTATTTACATATTAGATAGGGATGCCGTAATCCAACACGCAAACAATTTGAAGGTAAGTGAATGATGATTCACTAATTCTCCACTAAAACCTTAAGTTCTAAATGTATTGAGAATTCCTAGATTTCGATGAGATTCATTGAACTTTTCAATGACATGTTTAACTCTCGATATGCCCCTCTCGTTTATGACTGGGATACCGAGGATCACAAAGTGGGTGTGAATAACCATGCAAATCTACACGGTGCCTTCATTGTAACAATCACCTATTCGATGTGTCGGTAAACCACACACGCTCCATCGAACTATGATAAACAATGAATCACCCTTTGCCACCTTTGCTTAGAACCAATTAATGTGCCGGTAAACCACACACGCTCCACTAACTTCTTAGCAAGGTTGCAAAGTGAAATTTCATGAGATTGCATCAATTCACTTTTCCTAAAGTAACTATGATTGGGAATTTGAAAAACATGTAGTTACTTTGCATTTAATATTATACATTTAACGAGGAGAGAGAATTGCCCTATCCTACCCGTTCGGCTAACGACCCTCCACTGATCAAGCAAGCGGTGGGTGTGAATGTACACCCATTAAGTGTCATTTTATAGGTAGCAACCTTATACCCACCTTATAGACCAGCTTTGTGAATGAGGCCTACCAACGGTAAGACTAGCATTTTAATTATACACACACACACACACACACACACATATATATATATATATATATATATATATATATATATATATATATATTAAGCTTGTAATCATATAAAGTATAGGGTTGAATTTTAAAGTTGTAAAATTCTAGGGTTTGAAATTTAAATTGTCCAAATTAAACTTATAATCACAAAACTAAATTTCAAAACTTGAGGATTAGTTTTAACTTTTCAAAACACAAGAGATCAAATAACAAATAATTTAAATTAACCATTTAATTTCATAATTATCCATATTTGATGTTTCTTGCAAAACAATTTACCAATTTAATTAAGATACTTAATCAATTATCATATAAGGAAATTATTATTCTATTAATTGGTAATTATCTTTAATTAGGTCAAGGATATACTCATATATATATATATATATATATATATATATATATATATATATATATATATATATATATATATATATATATATATATATATATATATATATCGGATTTGTATTGACCCATTAAGATAAAGGCAAGTTTTCATAAGATAAACAACAATAAATCCCGAAATTAGCTCTTCCTGATGCTCGAACTCGCTGAGTACCACAATGGACTCGCCGAGTTGAGGCCTACTCGCCGAGTTCATCAAGCAGATGGACAAAAAATCGAATTTAGCAATTAACAAACAAGCAACCAATGCATCAATTCAATAGAAACCAATCAAGGCTCTGATACCACTGATGGGTTTGAGTCATAAGAACATTCCTATGTGCACATGCAAACCCTAATGCTTGGATCTAGGTTTCTCTAATTGAAAATACATTGTATCCAAGACTTCTAATGGTAATTCTAGCATAATAACAATATGAAAAAAGATTTAGAAGATTACCTTGAATCACTTGCTTGAATCTTCTTGTCCTTGGAGCTTTAGAGTCACAAGTGTCACTCCTCTAATGGCTTACAAACACCAAATAGCAAGAGGATGATTATAGAGAGAGGAGAGTGGAGGAAGAAATTGGCCAGGGTTTCTTTAGAGACAAGGGTACCGATTTTCCATGACTCCTAGGGTCTATTTATACTAATGAGGCTCCTAGGGTTTCACCCTTAAACCCTAATTGGATAACTTAGGCCCTAAACTATCCAATACCCTAATGATAAGCCTTGGACGAATTCTAGGCCTATCCTAAGTCCCAAAAACATCCACCCCTTATCCATAAGGGATAATAGCCCAAAGTACAACTATCATACAACTGACAATTTACGCCCCTTTATTCAATTAATCTTTTTAAGTCACCAAATTAATTCCCGATTAATTCATGACTTATATTAATCAAATAACAATATTATTATTCCTTATATTATCCTCATAATATATTAATAATATTTCTTCTCTCATTATAAATCATCCTATCAAGTTGCTATGGTGAAGGCAACCCAAAAGGACCATGTACAACCGGGTCAAATACTTGCCTAATATAGTTGCAGCCTTAGACACTATTCCAACACCTTTCATCTTACAAATAGATATGAAGTATTTTATATAAAATACGTGTTGTGTGTGCATATTATCTGTATACTTTCTATCTATGTTGGATGAACGATTTTATACAAGTTTTATATGATTTAAACTTTATGTCTTTATATCTACATAATATGTTTGGTAAAACATGGGTAGATGAAATATGAGTTAAATGATGAGTTGAGAAGTGATATCTACCATGAGGTAAGGGTGAGAGGTGGACGATGTGAGATTCCTTGTTCCCAAATGTTGGCCCCATCATCTAGCAGAGTATGGATGACAACTACGAACTATTCTAGACTGTCCAGTGGAACACTGGCAGGCTCGCAACATGTAGGTGTTGTGAACTATGTGGTCACCGATGTACTCTAAAAATCCATTGAAATGTATTGCAAGTGGACTCTCGAAAACGATACTGTCAGTAAGCTAAATAACCTTAGTAGTTGTGCCTCAAGGACAATACCGACAGCTGCACCTCAAAGAGAATGTCACAATTCTGGCAGTTGTGCCTAAGTGATAAAATAGCAGTTGTTCTTGACAGTTGTGTCATTAACAACAACGAACTTCCTACCTATTACTTAGGATTATCCTTAGGAATGAATGAATGAGAAATATCCAATTCTTAGGGTAGATCCTTAAGAGTAAAGAAGATAATAGGGATGGGTAATTGGGTTAACTGTTTGTTGATTAAACATAATAATTATATTATTATGGGTTGAAAACCCTATGTAATCACCAGGTTTCCCAACCTGACCCACTCAGTTTATTTGTATCACAAGTGTTGATATGAAGTCACATTACACTAAGATATTAAGGAGATATAAATCACTAGTGATAATGAATGTAACTTCTGTTTATGCTTATGTTTCTGTATTAACGATGACAGCCCAAATGTTTTAAAATGAATAAAAATATTTTTCTTTGAAAATGCTTTGATAACGTATTTATCATGTTTCACTGGGAACAAATTTCGCAACATTTTCACTAAAAGAGGTACTCTAATTTTTATAAAGCATAAACAAAATCGGTCTTTTCTGGCGGTGAAAATGGGATGTCACACCGGGTGTTCTTGACACAATTTGGGTGATTGATGACAGGTTAACCATATCCACGCACTTCCCACCAATAAAAGAGATCGATAAGATGGAGAAGCTAACTAGGACGTACGTTAAAGAGATCCTACGATTACATGGTATGCCAATATCTATTATCTCTGGCAGAGATAGTAGATTTACCTCACGGTTTTGGAAATCGTTACTAAAATTATTAGGAACCAAACTCGACATGAGTACAGTGTACCATCCCTAAACTGACGGACAAAGCGAGAGAACCATTTAAATGCTGGAAGACATGTTGAGATCTTGTGTGATATATTTGGTAAAGCTTGGGATACCCATTTACCACTCATCAAATTCTCATACAATAATACATGTCATTCAAGCATCAAAGTCCCGCTATTCAAAGCTCTCTACGGATGCAAGTGCAGATCACCTATGTGTTGGGCTGCAGTAGGTGATATGCAGCTAGCAAAGGGACAAGTTCCTAACAACATTATCACCAGCTCCGGGATCATATGGGAGACAACATAGAAGATCGTTCAAATTCGATAATGACTGAAAGTATCTCGGGACCGACAAAAGAGTTATGCTGATAAACGACAAAAACCCTTGGAATTCCAGGTTGGTGACTGCGTACTTTTAAAGGTCTCACCCTGGAAGGGAATGATATGTTTTGGAAAACACGGATAAATAAATCCAAGGTATATCAGAACATTCGAGATCCTTGATAGAATCAGTCCAGTGGCTTATAAACTTCAACTACCGTAAGAACTCCGTAACATACACCCTACTTTCCACGTATCAAATCTGAAGAAGTGCCTGTCTGACGAGACTCTTTTAATTCCACTTGATGAAATCTAGGTAAACGAGAGCCTACACTTCGTTGAGGAACCTATGGAAATCATGGACAAGGAGATCAAGAAAACCAAAACAAAGTCGTATACCAATAGTGAAGGTCCGTTAGAACACCAAGCGAGGGCCTAAATTCATATAGGAACGAGAAGACCAGATGAAACAAAAGTACCCACATCTCTTCCCTAGTTCATGAGTACCCACTTTAGAACTAATTTTGGGACGAAATTCCCTCTAACATGTGGATGATGTGACAACTGTAAATTTTGAGTCAACAAAAGTCAATTAAGTAAACAAAAGTCAAATAGTTAAAACAAAATATTTTTACATCTTGTATTTGGGGTTTTCGGTTTTGGGATCCAAAAACGTTGAGATTTCGGTTGAGATGGACCAATATCTCCTAGACCGAAATCTCTTAGGCCGAAGTCCCATCCTAGACCGAAATCATATTTGGACCGAGAACATGCGAGACCAAGATCACACTTGGACTGAAATCACATGTGATTTCGGTGGCTAAAAAGGGGTTCTCGGTGGTGCTTAGGCCGAATTCACAAACCTTATCTGGTGGTGCTTTTTCCAATGTGATATATTACACATAAAAATGTAAACATCACATCACATCACTCTACTCCTCATATATATATATATATATATATATATATATATATATAAACCCTAAACCCATCACTCTACTCCTCATATATATATATATATATATATATATATATATATATATATATATATATATATATATATATATATATATATTGTGAGACATCCTTCATCGTACTTACCAGAGTACATATTAAAGTCTTGTATTATAACCAAAGTCTCTTGTAGGGAGAGCATGAGACTTGTGTATAGATCTATACTGGACTGAAAATCCCGCACCTAAAGTGTTCGCTACAGTTAGACCGGTAGGTCTGGGGTGACAAATGTCGTACCATTCCGACGCCTGAAGAATGTCGTAGCATGCCATCTAGTTGCTAGCATGGTTATAATAACTCACATGCGGTATTACCTAATACATTTGGTTTATGGGGATAACTTACGTTCAATCGGTTTTATTTAATAAAAGAACTATAATAAACTATTTTACAGTACAATCGGTAATTCCAGTAGAAAAGGTACATGGTTTGAATAAACTAGAAAAGGAGAATATGCTAGCATGTTAGTAAATAATTAAAGCTGATGGATGACTAGGTGGTCGATACTTGAAATGGTGTATGTGGAGACAGAGGTTGGAGGGAGTAGAAGAGATGAAGACATAGCCGGAGATAGTTGTGGTAGCGATGTTGTAGTAATAGAGAGGTCGTGGGGGTGGTGATTAAATATAGTTGGTTATGCATGTTCATCAATTATGGATTATTACCATAATAGAATTGTAGAATTGAAAACCCTATGTATCTCACTAGGTTTCCAACCTGACCCACTCGATTTATATGCTTCACAGATAGTGGTGTTAACACTGTTGGATACATGATTAGGATGTTGATTAATTAAAGAGAAGACATGCAATAGTGTTTAGGACTCGTAGGTATTTATGTTGTAGCTATGTTGTGTATTGATTATAACATCCTTAGAATTTTAATATTTTGAAAACTAACATCTATACTAAAAAATGCTTTAATATACTACGATCTTTCGCAAATAAAACATTTGTGGTTTTTAAAGCGTAAAGAAAAAGTTTTTTTTATTTTTTATTTTTGACTCTAAAAAATAGGAGATGTCACAATCACCAGCACCCACCACTAGTGTTTGGCTAACACCACCACCATTGAATAAAAACCCCTCACATACTATAAAGAGATAAAAATTAAAATAATTTTGAGATGGATTGTGTAACATCTAAGTTAAATTGTGGTTACAAACACAATACATAAAAATAAATACAGATGTATTTAATTTAACTAAAACATATTAGCCATTTATCTTATTTCCTATTTATATAAATAACGTTAAAATTCTAATATAAGCCATAAATTTTGTTGATGGTTCGTGGTTAGAGTGAAGTGGAAAACGAGAATGTGCTGGCATGTTAGTAAATAATTAAAGCGAATGGATGACAAGGTGGTCGACGTTGGAATTAGTATATGTAGAGACAGAGGTTGGTGAGAGTAGAAGTGTTGAAGACATAGCTGGAGATGGTTATTGTAGCGATGTGGAAGAGGTAGAGAGGTTGTGGGAAGGGAAATCTATTATAGTTGGTTATGCATCTTTATCGATTATGGATTATTATCATAATAGAATTGTAGGATTGAAAACCTTATGTACCTCACTAGGTTTCCAACCTGACTCACTCAATGTATATGCTTCACAAATAGCAATGTTAACATTGTTGGATACACGATTAGGATGATGAGTAATTAAAGAGAAGACATGCAATAGTGTTCAGGACCGTTAGGTATATACTTCATAACTATGTTTTCTATTGATTATGACATCCTTAGAGTTTTTTAAATTTTGAAAAAATAACATCTATACTAACAAATGCTTTAATATACATGGATTTTTCACAAATAAAAAAGTTATGGTTTTTAAAGCGTATAGAAAAAGTTTTTTTTTTCTTTTGGCTCTGAAAAATAGGAGATTTCATAATGACCACCACCCGCCACTAGTCTTTGGATAACACCATCACCGTTCAATAAAAGCCACTCATATACTAAAAGCAGATAAAAATTAAAATAATTTTGAGTTTGGATTTTGTAACCTTTAACCTAAATTGTGGAAACAAACATAAAAATAAATATAAATGTATTACTGAAACATATTAACCATTTATCTAATTTTTCTATTTATATAAATAAGGTTAAAATTCTAATATAAGCTATAAATTTTGTCGATGGTTCGTGGTTAGAGTGCAAAGGAAAAGGAGAATGTTTTGGCATGTCAACAAAAATAATTAAAGGGTATGGATGACCAGGTGGTCGACACTTGAAATGATGTATGTAGAGACAGAGGTTGGTGGGAGTAGAACAGATGAAGAAATAGTCGGAGATGGTTGTGGTGGTGATATGGTAATGGTAGAAAGGTCGTGGGAGTGGTGATTTTTATTGTTGGTTTTGCATGTTTATCGATTATGGCTTATTATAATAATAGAATTGTAGGATTGAAAATCATGTGTATCTCATTAGGTTTACAACCCGAACCACTCAATTTATATGCATTACAGATAGCAGTGTTAACATTGTTGGATACATGATTAAGATGCTGAGTAATTAAAAAGAAGACTGTTAGGTATTTACATTGTAACTATGTTGTGTATTGATTATGACATCATTAGAGTTTTATTATTTTGAAAATAAACATCGATACTAAAAAAAGCTTTAATATACTTGTCTTTTCCGTAGATAAAAAAGTTATGGGTTTTAAAGGACAAAACTTCAAAAATGGTCCCTATGGTTTTCGAAAATATCAAGTTTAGTCCCCAAGTTCAAAAAACATCACAGATCGTCCCTGTGATTTCAAAACTTTTAACATTGGTCCTTCCAGCTAACTGCGTTACCATTTAACCGTTAAGTCAGAGGCATTTTTGTGATTTCACTATACACGGACCATTTATGAGGTTTTCAATTACTTTTTTTTAAATAAATAAATAAATAATATTTAATATGCAATGGGTCTCTCTCTCTCTCTCTCTCTCTCTCTCTCTACACACACACATAAAAAGTGCAATAACTCACCATTGGCAACCTAAGTTTACTACTGGTGACCTTATCGCTAAACTTCTCACTTAGGGCTCAGGTGGCAGGCTTCAAGTACCCTTCTTCCCTCTCCGTATCTCACCTGACATCATAGTACTTTGGCGTCATCTCTCTCTAAGAGAATCATCGCCACAACCTTTCCATCTCCGGTCACCGCCTCTCTCATCACCCTTCTTCTTTCACAACACTCTCTTACAAATCCCATCATCACTGGCTCCCCTCTTTATTCAAAACCATCATTACCCTACCTCTCCATCTCCGACCACCACATGTATTAAAATCCTCGTGAAACAGAAATTGGATGAAGTTTGATTTTGATTACAGTCTCGAATGTATTAGTTTCAGGTTTGACAGTTGATTCACTTTATTTGATTAATCGATGTGTGAAATTATGGATTTTTGGTTTTGATTGCAATCGTAAGTCTAATTTTTGATTCATGTTAGTTTTAGGGTGTGTTTTGGTGTTCTTCATCGGAGCTATCAAGAGAAGAGAAGAAATAAAATAGATTAAAGACGGAAGAAAACGAGACTAGATACTTAAATGTTGGTCGGATTTCAATGTTACTTGATTTGGGGTGTCCAATGTTGCTTGATCTGGGGTAGGATTTTGATGTTCTTCATCGACATCGTCCAGAAAGAGAGAAACAATGGTGTTCATGTCTGCTTTCATTTGCGGTTTGGGTTTTGATTTCCAACTTTGGTTTTGATTTCAGCTTAGGTTTTGATTCACGATTTTAGTGTTTGACTTTGGTTAGGTTTTGATTTCAGGATTTGATCTTGTTTTGGTCTTAATTTCTAGGTTCAAATTTGATTTTTGGGATTTGATCTTGGGGTGACACTTGCTGAATCGATAATGTGGGTTATGATGGTTCCAGAATAGGTAGATAGTAGTGATGCCTGAATAAGCGGGCGGTAGATGTCGGTGACTGGTGGTGGTTATCGGTAACTGGTGGTGATTATGGGTAACCGGTGGTGGTGGTGAGCATGGGATTGAGGGGAAGTTCTGCATTGCTTGAGAGAGAGAGAGAGAGAGAGAGAGAGAGGTTGGGACCCATTGAATATTAAAGATTATTTATTTATTTATTTAAAAAAAGTAATTGAAAACCTCATAAATGGTCCCTATATAGTGAAATGACAAAAATACCCCTGACTTAATGGTTAAATGGTAACGGAGTTAGCTGGAAGGACCAAATGTTAAAAGTTTTGAAACCACAAGGATGATCTGTAAGGTTTTTTGAACTTAGGGACTAAACTTGATATTTTCAAAAACCACAGGGACCTTTTTTGAAGTTTTGTCTTTTTATAATGATGGATTTACCCTTGGTATTTTCCCTTTTCAATTATTTTTCACAGAAATCAAAAAAGAAAAAAAAATACATCTCTCTCTCTCTCTCTCTCTCTCTCTCTCTCGTAATGTTTCTACTACCATTTGATGATCCCAACAACCATCGACAAAGGTGACGAACGGTTATAAAGGCCACGCTAGGGTTTGATTTTGGTGAAGAAAAGACAACTATGGATCAAGAAATGCAAAGAATGAAAGCAATGTGTTCGTTATAAGTCTAGAAAGACAATTCCTATGTCCAACAAAGATGAATCAAGAATAGCGGTGCGCGATTTCGACGTCCGTCAGCGAGCACGACGACGACGACTCTAGGGTTTTTGCAGATCTTGAATAATTTAAACGATTGTGTGTGTGTATTCCTTTTCAGGTTCATCAGTGTGGTTTACAACTCCATATTCGTGTCAATTTCTAGATTTTGTATATGAGAAGGTTAGAGTTTTACAAATCTGGTAATTGGTTCTTTTGATTTTACAAATCTTATAATCTGGTGTTGTTGTAGGTTTACAAATATGATTGTTATTCTTGCTTTAGAAATCTGATTGATCAGGTGTTTTGGATTGTTTGTGTGTCAGCTTTGATCTACATATGTTTAAGAAAAACTGAGATTGGTTGTTGTATGTGTGTGCTTGTGTTGAAGTTGCCTCAAATCTTCCTCTGGTTCCCATATCTTCATCTTGAGTTTGAGTTGTATATCTGGAAAATTTTGTATGAGCAAATCATATGGTAGTTACCGGTGGTGGTGGCAGTGGTGGTGACCGGTGGTGCGATTTCGCTGACCGATGGTGGACTGGTGGTGGTGGTGTCGGCGTTGTGAAGTAAACATTTTGATATATATATATATATATATATATATATATATATATATATATATATATATATATATATATATATATATATATATATATATATAAAGAGAGAGAGAGAAGAAGAAGAAGAAGAAGAAGAAGGGTGGTGTGAGATAGATATATATATATATATATATATATATATATATATATATATATATATTCGTTTTTGTAATAAAAAAAGTTAGAAAATGAAAAATACTAACGGCAAATATGTATCTAAAAGAAGTTTTTAAAATTTTGGACTAAACTCGCAACAAAATGAAACTTTTGGACCACCCTTGTGAGTGCAAATTTGTTGGATCAAATTTGCTAGTTTTGTCATACCACAATGGATCATTCTTGTAATTTTGTCTTTTGAGAACAAACATGTATACTAATGAAATGTTTTAATATGCTGAAATTTTTCGCAAATAAAGATGTTACGGTTTTTAAAACGTATAGAAAAAGTTTTTTTAATGGTAAGTGGTTAGAGTGTGGTGAAAAAAGAGGATGTATAGGCATGTCGGTAGGTAATTAAAGAGGATGGATGACAAGTTGGTCCATGCTAGAAGTGGTGTATGTAGAAACAAAGGTTGGTGAAAGTAGAAGGGGTGAAGATATAGGCGGAGATGGTTGTATTACGATGTGGTAGCGACAGAGAGAGGTCATCGGAGTGGCGATTTATTATGGGGCCGAAGAAGAAGGTTGTTATCTAGTAACAACGATCTTTTATGGAAGCATATCAAAGAAGGGAGGGTCAATGGGTGCTAGAGATTTTTTTTTTCAATTTCTTTTTATTTATAAAATTGGTCCTTGTAATTTAGAAAATAACAAATAACAAAAAATATAAATAAGGTTTATATTTGTTTTTTGAGAAATTAAATTGTTTCCTACTTTTAATGCTTTCAAATGTTCTTACCCAAAAAAATTATGACAAATGTTATCATTCCACATTTTGTTAACTAACTAATTAAAACTATATTAGGAATATATCAAATTAAATTAAATTAAATAGTGATTTATCATAATGGGTTTGTAGGCTTAAAAGGTAGTAAGTAATTAAATTTCTCTAGTTTTCTCATGCGACTGATGCGACTAAACGGCTGTTCTCTAGATTTGTATTAATTTTTTGAAATTAAGACCAAACATATATAACGGTGTATACCCGATGGATGAAAGCGGTAATTTACTCTTAAATCACTAAAACAAATTCATTGTTCACATCAATGCGATTTGTGCCAAGTATGCAAATCCTATTACTTTTTGCATGAATTATTCGTATCTTGTGACATTATTTGTTTTTTCTATTTATAATACAAACAATTATGAACATGATGATTTGATTATTAAGATAATCTTTCTAAAATCTAAAGACACGGTTTGTTATGTCACTTGATTTTTTGATCAATTATGTACAAGTAGTTTATAATCGTAATATATCTAGGACAAGTAAAAGGAGTTGATATAAATACCGATGTTGTAACTCATGGTGTATCAGTCATAGTTTATATTTAAGTTTTTTTATAAGTACGATTTATGTATATAAATCCTATAAACTTTGATTTTTTTTAAACTTTTGCCCAGCATATTTAGTGAGTTTATATATATATATATATATATATATATATATATATATATATATATATATATATATATATATATATATATATATATATATATATATATATATATGAAAAAGTTTAATAGAGAATCATAATTATTGATTTTTCAAGTAACCAAATTTTTTTTGTTTTTCAATTTTTAGAGCTTATTTTTTATCGAAAAAAAAAATTTAATATATCTAAATTGATATATTAATATTGTGAATGTGAAAAATATTTTTCGGATTCACGTTGTAAATTTGACGTAAAAAATAAAAAATAAATAAAAAAATTGAATTTGATATCATTAGAAAAAGGATAAAAAGTTATGAATTTCTGTATTTTTAGTTTTTTTTTTTATAAAAAATAAGTTCTAATAGCTGTAAAAAAAAATTAATTCATTGGTTTCTTGGTTAATTATGGTTTTCTATTGAATCTCATCCTATATATATATATATATATATATATATATATATATATATATATATATATATATATATATATATATATATATATATATATATATATATATATATATATATATATATATATATATATATATATATATATAATCAATGAGAACATTAGAAAGAATCAATGAGAACGTTAGAAAGAATCATTGAGTTAAATTAGTTTGTCAATCAACATACAACCACGTTATTAACACAATACTAAAAAACAGAGACATAATTGTCTATTTTTATCGTGCAAGGAGTAAAAAAAATCCGGATTATTCTTCTTTCTAACCCGTAAGTAAGTTTTTCTTGATAGCTTCTGATTCCACATCACACTTTTTGGGTATAATTTCAATTCATAAAGAATATTCATCCCTTACGATAAACATTGCCTGTGATAAACGATTATTGGCACCTTGTTATCTTAAAGGCATAACTATACATTTTTTTTGTACATATAGTTACTTATGCATTCATTTTATATGGGAAATAATTATTTATTTATAAAATATAAATGGTTTTAACGTCTTAGAATGCCTAAATGTTTTAAATATCTTAACATTGAGATGAAAAAAATTCTATAAATTTTTTCTTACTCCAGCATGAATTTGCTATATGTTTTTATATCCTAATGAGGTAGTTCATGCTTACCATCCTCACCGTAATTCTTAGTCGTACTCAAGTAGAGCTTCCGAAAAGGGTTGAATAAATAATAATTTCCCTGAATTTGCTTATGTGATGACATTAAATTGATGCTTCGCAATCAACCCGTCGTTTGATCAAATACAAACCCATTCAATACTTATATTTCTCGAGCCGGTCATTTTTCGAACGAAGTTCATTCTAGCAAATCTTGTGTTTCTTGAACCTTGAAACACAATTTGTACTACCACAAACCATAAACATATACACATGTTGTTTTATATAATAATTAATTATGACACCTCTTATTTTTCAGAACATTTTTTTTTTCATTTTTGTAGAAACAATGAAGCCAAGATTGATAGATTCTAAACAACAAAGTTCTAACGACCCAATTTTCAAAAGAAATGTTTCACTTTTAAATAGTCAAAAACATTTTCAATAAACCATAAAACCTCAAGTACATTTGTTTCGAAATTCAAAACATCAACAATATTATTCCAAATATCAGAGTGTTCCATAGAAACGCCTGAGAGAGAGTGCATGCCGCGTCATCAAGTCTTGCCCTTGCCCTTAGGCTCAGATGTACCTAAAACAAATCCACAAACCGTAAGTTAATGCTTAGTAAGTTCCCAGAGCATACCCTACACAGTCCACATAATCACATAATCATATTAGCTATAAAAGCTACCTAAACTACATAAGCCATGCATACAAACATATAGGAAAGCCATGGAAACCTTCCATGGTCTTACATCTAGTGTCACTAGAACCCCCACGTGGTCTTAGCTATCTGCCATGGGAACCCCCTCATGTTCGTCCTACCATGGAAACCCCCATATGGTCTTCCTATTGTGGGAACCCCCAGACGATCTTACTGCCGTGGGAACCCCCAGACGATCTTACTGTCGTGGGAACCCCCACACATGCAAATATACTAGAATGCCATGGAAACCCTCCAAGGTCTTACACATAATCACCTCGGGAACCCCCCCC
Organism: Lactuca saligna; assembly: GCF_052625555.1. Lineage (NCBI taxonomy): Eukaryota > Viridiplantae > Streptophyta > Magnoliopsida > Asterales > Asteraceae > Lactuca > Lactuca saligna. The sequence continues at coordinate 232,527,468 of NC_136421.1, forward strand.
CCCCCCCGAGGTCTTTCATGCGACTATCACGAATAACTAGCATACAACATATCCCATAACCAACTAGTCATAACTCATAACAATAATGGGTTAGCCTTGGTGCCTTAGACCCATTGGTATGGTGAGGAGACTCACTTCTCGTGAATGCTGAACTAACAAGATAAGATCAAATAAATCCCAACGCACAACTCCAACTCAACTGCCTATAATCATCATGTGATTAACTTGTTGATTCCCAAAATACCATAAATACCCTCAAATTCAACCCTGGTCAAAGTCAAAGTCAACAGTTTATGTTGACCTCAACTCATCAAGTGCATTCAACAACTTGTCGAGTTCCTTTAGAGTCCATAAAACCGAAATCCCGAGTCAACTTGTTGAGTCACCTGAGTTACTCGTCGGGTTCCCTCATGTCCAAGGGACGAAAACTCTAAACCGAAATCTCTTGACCGACATCCCTTAATCAGCTTACCGAAATCACTCAGGATCCCGAAAACGGGGAAACCCTTCCCGACTCGTCGAGTTGGCTAAGCAACTCGTTGAGTCCTTTCAACCCTTTTTGTGTTTAGTCCTTTCCGGTGGAATCCAAGGCTCCAAACTATAGATCCAACCCCTTATGGTGTAGTTACCATGTAAAGTTGCAAACTTTACGTGCATGCAAGGCCTCAAATGGCTAAAATGCTAAACTAGGGTTCAGACAACACTTAGAACATGGAAAAGGGCTTAAACTAGGTAAAGGAAGCAACTTTATGTCAAGAAAGACCTAGAGGTGTCCAGATCTGGAACCATATCCTCATGACATGTCCAAATCCGATTTTAACACCATTTTTGCACCAAAAGTGACCAAACTCTTCCATAAGATGAGATCTAAGCAAATAGAGATCAAGGTAGCAACTTTTACCTCTAAATGGATGCTATCAGCAGGTAGATGTCGGATCCAAAGCCTTCTTCCCACTTCAATTTCTTCACCATCAAGTTTCCTTCCAAAAAGCCCAAGTTTTACTCTCCAAGGCTCACACACACTCAAGAAAGCACCATGATGTAGCTAGGGTTTCTCTCTGGACTGTAAGAATGATGAAAGAGGCTACAAATGAGCCATAAGTTCTTTAAATAGGGTACAAATCCATGAAAATTAGGGTTTTCCTTTACAACCCCTACTCGTCGAGTCGGGACCTTCCGACTCGTCGAGTAGACTCTAAATCCCGCGTCCTCATAAATGATCTCTACTCTAAGAGTTGGAATTCCCTAACTCGTCGACTCCTAGAAAAAAAACCCTAAAAAAGCATAAATTTAAATGATACCTGGAACAGGCATTTATGGCTCCCATGTCCATTCGAAGCCCCTTCAATGAATCCATTTCAAATTTACTAACTTCATCTCCTTGTTCTGAAAAACCTTGGTCTTTTTATCCAAAATCGTAACAGGCCGCTCAATGTAGTTCATGTTCTCGTCCACCTAAATGTTATCCAGAGAAACAATCACGGAATTGTCTGTGACACACTTCTGAAGCTGAGACATATGGAAGGTGTTGTATCTGGCTAAGCTCGTCCGACAAATCTAAGCGATAGGCCACCTTGCCCACGCGGGCAATAATCCTGATCTATCCAATATATTAGGGCCCTAGTTTGGCTCTCTTCCGGAACCTGATGAATCCCTTCCATGGGGACACTTTCAGTAACACAAAGTCCCTACCTAGAACTCAAGGTCCGATCGACACCGATCATCATAACTTTTCTGACGGCTCTGTATGATTCGTAGCCAGTTGCACACCTGTTAAATCAACCCGGTAGTCTTGAGTACCACTTCAGTGCTTCCCATTACTCGATGCCCTACCTCACCCCAACAAATAGGGGTCCTAAACCTCCGACCATACAACATCTCGAACGGTGGTAGGTCGATACTAGCATGATAATTATTGTTATATGAAAACTCTGCTAGTGGGAGGTACGTATCCCAACTCCCTCCAAAATCCAACATGCATGCCCGAAGCATATCCGTAAGTGTTTGGATCCTCCTCTCATTCTAGCCATCTGTCTGGGGGTGGTACGACGTGCTGAAATGTAACTGGGTGCCTAGTTCCTCATGGAACTTCTTACAGAATCTAGATGTAAATCGAACATCTCTAGTAGAGACTACCAACACTTGCACCCTGTGTCTAGCCACCACCTATCGCACATAGATATCCGCTAATGTCTCTGCGGAGATGCTCTCATAGATAAGAATAAAGTGGACACTCTTCGTCAACCTATCCACTATCACCCATATGGCATCCACACCCCTTGCCGTCCTTGCTAACTTCGTGATGAATTCCATAGTGATCTCTTCCCACTTCCATAAGGGAATGGGTAGTTGCTGAACCTTGCCATGAGGCCGTTGATGCTCGGCCTTGACCTTCCGGTAGGTCAAGCACTACTCCACAAACCAGGTGATCTCCCGCTTCATGCAGGGCCACCAATAATACAATCTCAAGTCTCTATATAGTTTTGTATCCCCTGGATATATAGAGAAGTTGGACTTGTGGCCTCACCGAATATCTTCTACCTCACCCCTCCAAATTTTGGGATCAACACTCGACTACACTGGATCAAGAGACCCCGGTTATCCGAGATAAACAAAGGGATCTGACCCCGTATCTGCTATAACTTCCAATTTTATATCTTCAAACCTTCCACTTGAGCCACCTTGATCATATCCAACAATGGAGAGATAACTGTCATCCTCAAACAAATGTTCCCATTCGGGGAACCCGCCATCTTGTGGCTCAAAGCATCGGCCACCATGTTGGTCTTCCCTGGATGGTATGAGATCTCACAGTCATAATATTTTAACACGTCCAACCACCTCCTCAGTCGCATGTTGAGGTTCTGCTGATCCATCAAGTACTTCAAACTCTTATGACTAGTATAAATAGTGCACCGTACGCCATACAAGCAATGCCCCCAAATCTTAAGGGCAAACACCGTTGCCCCCAATTCCAGGTCGTGAGTAGGGTAGTTCGCCTCACGAGGCTTCAACTACCTCGAGTCGTAAGCAATCACATGCCCCCTCTGCATAAATATCGCGCCTAACCCTGAGATCGATGAATCATAATACACTACCAAATCGTCGAACCCCTTAGGTAGTACTACAATCAGAGCCTCACATAACCTATGTCTCAAGGTCTCGAAAGCCAACTGCTGATCCGGGCCCCCATTGAAATGTCACATTTAAAGGGTTTTAAGCATTCTAACACTCCTATGGTGTACATGTAACCCTAGATGCTTTGGATATGTGTTTTCTCTATTATACATACATACATTTAATATTCCAAAGCATCATCTTAACTAGCATACAATGGAGTATAAACAACATGAAATACAATTTAGATGACATACCTTTCAGTGTAGTTGAAGCCTTGGACCTTTAAGAACTTAGTACCCCAAGTGTTACACCTCAAACGAAATCACACAACACCACCAACAAAATGGAGGAACTTGAGAAGAGGTCACTTGCACTCATAAAATCGACTTGCCCTCTTGTGTTTCTACTAATCACTCCTTAGTGCCACTTAGGTGCCAATTTCATGAGCTAGAGGGGTTATTATATAGTGTGGAAACTAGGGTTACACCATGTAAACCCTAATGACTTTCCATATCCCTCATGCTCCATGGGTTAAAACCTCCATGGAGTATCCATGGGTTACAACATGAGTTTAGCCCAACATGAAGAACTATGGATCATAAACCCACTTTATAAGAATGAATGATTTACGAATCAACGCCTTATATTTAATTGGTCTATTTTGATCACAAAATTAATTCCAAATTAATTCTTGATCAGTATGAATTAAATAATATGATTTCATATTAATATACTAGAACTTATAATATATTTACAAACCATAAATAACCTCTTCTCAATTATCCATCATTCAGATTGTTCCGGTTCCATGCAACCCAAATGGACCATGCTACTCTCGGGTCAAGTATATACCAATAATAGTTATAGGCTTAGACGCCTAATGCAACAGTTTCCCACTTGGATAAGTCTAATAACTATTATTACAAGTACGACTCCACAACCCAACTAGCAATCGTAGCTCTTAAAATTCGTTGTCGAACTCTGACCTAGTTAATGATGCGTCCATTAGATAAGGGATCATATATTCCTCCATTCTAGATATTGTATAGACTGAGACATGGATTATATTCATTCTCTCCGTCCATCTGTTGTTTCCGGATTCCCGATTTATGACAACCGACTAACTGAACAAATCATATCAGTCAAGGCTTGCCCAAGCGCTTAGGGGTGTCAGCACTAAATCATCTAGGGGCCCACATATATAGCTTTTATCCACATGGGGTAAAAGGAATGGATAAACCTCGACCCAAATGCTTGCTTATACTTACTCACCAAATTACACACCACAATATGTTTTATAACACCAAGTTACTGGTGCGTTTACATACGCCAATGTGCAACCAACTTGCAACTACAACTCACATGTCTCTATTTCAAGAATATAAGATATTATCATCTCACAATCACTTGTGATAAAATCCATGAAGTGATTCAGATGAGCGTGAGTTGGATCCAATACTCGAATCTTATTCTAGGAGTACTCATGAACACTAAAAACTACAGACCCATTCATGACAGTCTTGCCTCAATACCTACTTTCAAAGAATGATCGACCGTGGATGGTTTGAATAATCTAGTTATTCGGGAAGTCAAAGCATGCAAAGTGAAACACAAGAATAATACTAATCCTATATGGCCCAAAAACTTTTGAGTCATACTATTACTCATTATTCATTATATAATGTTTCAAATAATCAACTTAATAATTAAATTAAAACAATAGTTATGCCATGCTCCAAGCATGCACACTATGTTTGTCTAAACAGTAGTTATGCCATGCTCCAAGATTGCACACTATGTTTGTCTATGGTCCTTACTTTGTGAAATAGATCAATTGAAAAACATTTCAATGATGCTCACTTCACAATTCCAAATCCTTATTGCAAGTGTAAGAATTCCAAATTCTTGTTACTGCTAGAAAGTGTTAGATTGTAAACTATCATGCAATGATTCTATTCTAATGTCTAAGTACCAAGAATCACATATACTTGACCAATGATATTACAAAATATTCCTTTGGAGATTGTTACAGGACAATTCCATGGAAATGAAGTCTCAAATTCAAAGTACATTCCTTTAAACATTCTTCTTACATAAAAGTTTCTAACTTTTTCATCTATTCTTCATATTCCAATATGGAAACATTCCATATTTGTCATACGACAACTCATTAATAGACTAATGTCAATATGGTCCATCCATTACTATATTTCCAACTGTCCTTAAGCAACCAATCGTTGGCGAACCTTAGATTATCCTTAACAGTTGCTAAACCACTTTAGTCATAACCGGTTGTAGTCCTTTTTCCCTCTTAATACCCAAGGCATTTGGAAAAATTTAGAACACTAGAAATATTATAGCATATGCAATCGATCCTATACCCAAAGCATATGGGACACAATTCATAATGCCTAACATAAAGACATGATACTTGATCAGCCTTTTGCTATAATATTTCTATTTGCCATGATCTCAAATTTTTGATTATGAAGAGGGATGTCGTAATCATAAACAAATTTTGAGAACGCAATTAACATTTCCATATACAGAATTTCCTTACGTTGAACCATTCCAACATAACACACACACAAACACACACACACACATACACACACACACACACACACACACATATATATATATATATATATATATATATATATATATATATATATATGACTAAAAACTTGCTAGGTGCATTCTATGCACCTATTTTGCATGTTTATTTTCGTCCTTTTCATAACACTCTACTTCATAATTCTTGCATTTAGTTGATTATTAGGGCAATTACATACTTTATCTAGAATTTCTGGTACTTCACCATTTTTGATTTATTTTGCAGGCATTATGGAGCATGGAACGTGGAGCTTGGATGCATGGATGCATGGAGCTTAGATGCTTGGAGCCTTGGAGCATGAGGAGAAGATGAACTAGTCATTCCATGGCAGAAAACATGAAGATGGAACCCGAGTCATTGTGCATTGTCATCATAGCAAATGACTACATTTGAAGAGCGGTTCTTGTCGCACTGACATAGGCTGTGTTTGTCCTTTATCATCTCATAGTTGAGCAACATGACTCCTAGTGAAGTTTGACCGAAGATGGAGCCAAAAGTGAAGACTTATTTGTGTTTTAGCAAAAACCATGGGCCATGCCAAAAACACATGGGCAAGACAAATGGTCATGCCAAAAACACATGGGCAAAAGGCATTGCCATGCCAAAAACTCATGGCCTACTGGCGTGCACGTAAACATTCATTAAAACAGGAAGAGACGTCATTTTTTGAAGGAGACGGTTTTTGGAGCATTTTTGGGCGATCTTAGGTGATTCTAGGAGAATATTTGGAGTTTTTGAGGCCAAATCATTACGAACACTTTTGATTTCATTTTAGTAAGCATTAAACATTTCAATTTCATCTTCATATTTGCTTGATTTGTTCTTATCCGTGTGTGGCTAAGAAACCCTAGCTTCTAGTTCTTGTTCCAAACATGCTGATTGCTTGAATTGAAGCATATGATTTGATGTTTGATTTGTGATTTTATTCTAGTGATTATGTTTTTGTTTAAACTAGAACCCTTAAATTTGATTTGTGTTTGATTGGCCACTTTCACATTTTCTTGTTGCTATTGAATCATCAATGATTTAGAGCACTGGTAAAGCAAATTTGATTGGAAGATCTACTTCCCAAACCTCGATGGACATTATCAATGGTGACATTAGAAGTCCAGAAAAGCTGTCTCTTCCCAATGGAAAGGGATCGGCCATAGTCAACCCGGTTGACCAAATGGTAAAGAGAAAGCCTAAGTCTGAAATAGTCCCGTGTATCATTACTAAATAGTCCATTGCCAAAGGAAGGGGAATTGGTTGCGAAGCTGCCCTTTTTACCTGAAAGTCCATAATGATGGTAAAAGTCAACAAATTTGTCTATGCTTCATGTAAAGTCCATTATTTGACTCTATTAAGTTCCCATTTGGAGATTCTTATTACATGATGTGACTAGGTTACATTTTGATGCTTTGTAGAATTGAAGAAAGGAAGCTTAAAGGAAGAGTATGCTAATTCTGATCGCGAAGAAATGCATTTTGATCGCATGATTCGAAGATCAAAATTTTGAGCTGCTACTTAAAAGTTATGATAGATTGCTTATGAATAGATAACAACATAGTTTTCATGTATATTTGCATTGTAAGGATAAGTTTTTTCTTCAAGTTTTAAATAAAAAAAAGTTTTGATTTTATTTATTTTAAATATCCTTACATTGGAATTTGTAAAAAAAAATTGTTGTTTATATGATTCCATTGATAGCAATATTGGAAAATGGATTTGATTCTTTCGTTTGTGGTAATTAATGTCATAATTAACCAAATAAGGAAAGATTCTAATCACCCGAGTTTTAGTTGGATAGAAACTTGGAATCATGCAACTTGTATTGTATGATGAATGAGAATTTTCACATTATTAAGACTAATTCCTTGTTCACATATATATGTGAGTCAAGTGAAGGGCTAGGAAATCGGGTACACTTAGTTGTGTGTTGATCAGGTCCACCACAAAAGAACGATAAGACTATCATAATGATTTACTAAAGTTTAGTAAATATGGTTATACTTACAAACTTAATTATAATTCTGAAACATTGGAAAAGTTTCAATGTATGGCAAAACGAATGAGAATAATCAAATTAGGTAGAAAGATAAAAGTTTCTCCAATCTAAAAAGATGGGAGAGTACTTTAGTATCGTTTCTTATGATTATCTTAGTAATTATGAAACCATATCACAATTGATCCTCTAAGGACATCTTAGTGCACTCATATGACTAAGAAGAGGAATCGTGAATTGTTTAAATGGTTAAATCAAAAGGTGAATCATAGTTTGTTCCAAAACTGAGTCTTAAAGTAATACTCCAAGGTTTCAATTTGAGTAACATAATCTTAAGAAGGTTTATAACACTTGTCAAATGTACAGTAAAATGTTTTCTTACTCTTGTACATTTGAAATTGGTAAGTTGTAATGTTTTGGATAAAACAAAGACCAACTAAGGCCAATTGTGTGAAGTATTTGTCTTGATAAGAATCTACACTAACTCTTGAATATTTGCTTTGTCAAGGAATGGTTCTTGACAAGAGAATCTTATATGTTAAGAGGTTAGTGAGAGTCTTAAAGATCTTGAAAAGTTTCAAGAACTAATCAAGAATAAAATCTACTGTTTATTACTAGCACATTACTTGAGGTTTATAGCCTATCATGTTAACATATTCTTGTTTTTGTGCCCATTCTAGTTAGACTTGACTATGCATGTGAGTTCTGTGAGTTCTCAGTTGTTTGCATAACTACTTGGAAGCAATGGTAGGCCCTTGTGCTGTCAGGTGGCAAGAAGTTAAGGTTGAGCAAGTTCAATCTATATGAGTTTAGATTTGTCACTAACCTTGTCTTGTGATTATGGTTATGACAAATTCACATGGATAAGAATACATACATCATAAAATCTAAGTGTCATAAGGTTTCTCTCGGATTCATGAAAATGATGGTGAGAAAATCCTTTCACTAAATAGATTTTAAGTAGATACCAATTGTGATATTTACATTCTCAAATTCGTTAGTGGAGTGTGTGTGTTTAACCGGCGCACTAAAACGGACTTGTGAGAAATGGAAAAGGTCTAAACTATGACAACCCAAAATTTCTATCTTGTACAAACCGTTCAAATCAATCAAAATCAGACTCCTTTCTGCTATCTTTTAGTATTGTTTATGGTCTGTTTGACTGTCCTAAGCTTGGTACCATCAAGTTTGAGGTTTAGGGATGAGTTACCTTAAGTCTTAATGTCATTTTCAGGTCTATCCCTCCTTCAGGAGGAGTGTACAGCCGTATATATGGGTGTACGGTTGTACACCCCCTCATGGCCATTCACTTCTTCGGATTCTCTCTCAACTATCATCACATTTCTCACCAAGATCTTCAAAGATGTAAGTGTTTTCCACCTTGATTTGTTTCTACATTGCTTTATCTAGTGATGAATCTATGTTTTCATCTCATTAACTTCATCTTTGGCTAGATCTTCATCTTTCACCAAGAGCACCAAGAACACACACTAGTTCTTGGTGGCTGTAAACCATCTTCAAGCTTCAAAATCGTGAGTAACTGCTTCCTATGCTTGTTACCTACTAGAAACACTTGTTTTTCACCTTAAAATCGACCATCCTAACAAGAACATGAAGGGTGTATGACTGTAAAACCATGTGTACAGTCGTGCACACCTCAACGAGCTATAACCCTTGTTGATGGTCATATTAGGCCTTAAACTTTCATTAAAGCTAAGCATGGGACCTAGAACACTTCCTTGACGCTAGAAAGGACCTAAAAACACCTCATTTGCACACTTCTTCATGAGTGTACAACCGTACACCCATGGGTCGTACACCCATGGCCGTACACACCTTAGTGTGGCCGTGAACCTCCCTTATTCAATCACATATGATATTAACACTTAGTTTCAAGTTTTTGCTAGTCCCTAGGGTGGTTTCCTATCATAACTAGTTGTGCTATTATATGCTAAATAGGATCCGTTTGTATTCGAGACTTCACTTGACACTCAACATCCTGTACCGATCTTACATTCGAATCACACATCAAACGGTGAGTTCATACCCCTACACTTTTATGGTTTTTATATGTTTTCAAGGGGGAAATACAAGCCAAGTACAAATGATTTTGTGAACTAAAACCAAAGGTTTTCAAACAAATTTAAAACTTATGCAATTGATCCAGTCCAATGAGTTTCATAAATTATATAGATATTTTATCCCTTTTGTACTATGCGGAGCATAAGGGACAATTTCTGCTAAACAAATATATATAATTGCATAGTTTTCAGAAACAATATACAAATCAAGTACATAACATACAAACTATAATAGGTATAGTTTGAGTATTCAATACACGGTTTTACTATATCAAGATTTTACATTAACAATCATTTAAACTATGACACGTATAGTTTATGGCATACATTACCACTTTTTGGTTACAAGAGTACCATATTAGATAATTATTTAAGTATAATTATTTTTATTCTACAAAACATGCATCGAATTCAAGTACAAAAGAACATTATGTATCACATATTATTACTTGTAAAGTCGTTAATCTAGTTGGGGGACACATCCTTGGGCGCTTACAAACATAACTAAGTGGAGGACTACCCTTATGAACCAGATTCTCATCGAGGGAGAATGTGATTTTGTGTCTAGATCTATACGGCACTGATAACCCCGCACCTTACTGTTAGCTATAGTAGGACCGACAGGTCTATGGGTGACAAATTCATAAAGGATATTGGCGTCTTATTCACGTCATATCAAGTTTAGTATGGTCATAAAACTCGCCAGTAGATAGTAACAATTTATTTACGTAATAATATACTTCTCATGAACAACTGCTTTAATAACATAAGTATGGAAAATACTTATGCCTTATAGTTTCAGAACCATTAAAGCAACAACACATACTCAAGGGAACATATAGGATTTTCTCATATATACATCAGCACTTTAAAAATAATCAGAATAACATTCTATACATTGTTTACATTACTAGTGATAGCCAAGGATTTCATACAAGAGTTTCTGTACAAATCAAACAGAACATACTATACATACTGGCGGTAGCCAAGGTTTTTCAAACAGATTATATTTTACATACTAGTACTAAACAAACATACAAACTATCATGTTTCTTATACTACAAAGGACACAGTAACAAACATTCATAGTTAGTTCTATAACCTCTTAGTTTATGCGGCAGTGTTATGTATGAAGAATATTCGATAGGTCGTGGGGTATGTGGTTTCTGCCTCATTTCCTGTTCCTTGTTTGGTTGTGGGCTTGGGGCAGATCCGCATAATCCACTATCGGTCCGATATTGATTTAAACGTGACTAGTATGAACTAAGTGGAAATAGAAGGAACTGGTACTATCATGCATTTATCAAAGAAAATATTGGATATTCTTGGAAAGTAAACGAACATTTTATACAAATTCAATGACAAGTATTCATTACAAAAAGATGCTTATGAACTCACCAGCTTTTATGCTAATACTCTCTTTCAAAACCGCTTGTATTCTCAGGAAATAAGTAGACAGGTACCTCGACATAATTTTGAGAAGACGGAGCATATAGATTCTCGTCTTTATTTTTCTACATTTTTGATGTATCAAACTAACGTAAATATTCTATTATTCAATGTGATGGTTGTGTTTACTTTGATTACTATGATGCAATTGTTATGATACTACACGTGACGTCATCCACCCCCGAACGTTTCCGCCATTTACGTTTGGGGGTGTGACAGATTGGTATCAGAGCTATTGTTTATAGTGAACTAAGTATACCGAACCTTACATGGTATACAACTATAAACACTACGGGGTTGAAGCGCTCTGAACTAAAAGAATAATTTTATAATATAAGTATTTTATAAGAAGTATACAAGTATACATATGTATCAAAAACAGTATCATAAGTAGAACAAAACAAAAGTATTTAGATGTTGGACATTATGGCTAAACTAGGACAGTTATGTAATCCTGTCTAGGGTCAATATAGCCTGATCAACTATATTTATTTGAGACTTGACCAACATGTGCTTGGGAGTGGTTGTGGTGTTGCAGCAAGCCTAAAACTTACCAATATATATCAAACAAGATATGGATAGAATAGAACATCCAACATTAAAATACTATAGGAGTATTTTAGTTACTATAAGATAACAACAAAGTATCGATCATACATTTACAATACTATAGAATTAATATTAGACTAGAAGTCTATTAACTGTCTCTTTACCCCCATTCTTGTGTAGATATAATGGCTGGATTCCATCTCCCTGGCGACCCGTACCTTCCCAACCAAGGAAATGATGGACGAATCGAGGCAGAGCCAGGAGAAAATCATGAAATTCCCTTGGACGATGACATCGCAGAACAGTTCCTCAAAGAGGTCGATTTAGAGCCTGAGGTCGAGAACCTACCTCAAGTGGTCCCGATACCAAATCCTAATCCCCAGCTTGTATACGAAGGCCTAACGCCTATGTGGGTCGGAACTCTAGATAGGTGGAGCCACGAGCAAGTCCAACCCCACCCGTATAATGGGGATCGCCGCTTCTACAATGTGATCGAGGGATGCTCCGCAGATAGAGCTCTTCCAGTCATAGTCTGTCGAGTGGCCCACAATGTTAAGCTAAGCCTAGCGGCCATTCAGTGAACTGTAGAGCTTGAGGCAGACTCGGATCCTAACACAAACCACATTCGCAATCTCGATGTTGCTTATGCGAGGGCTATGAAATACAACAAGGCCCTGCAGCAAGAAGTACCTACAACTCAAGCTAATGTCATCGAGAACCCAGCCCTTCTGTCGGTGTATGAAAGACACCTGCTTGACATGGAGCGCCAACTGGCCAACTTAAGGATCCATCCTAGGAGTTCCCATCGCCAGTAGGAAATAATATACTCATCCTTTCTTTTGGTTTAAGGAATAGCCTTCATATCTATGCTCTAAGTAGCACATTTCCCCATAAAGATTCCTGTATTGCAAGTATTGTCTTACTAGTTCCTTATGCTGTCAAAAATTTCCCTCTGTTGGTATGTTGTAGACCTACTCTTAGGTCAAATTTCCAAACTCTGTGTAGTCTCAATACCAACTATAGTGATAACAATCTTATTTCAGTTAAAGATCATTATTATTAAAAATATATTCTAGATCAGTAACATACAGACTAAGGGGCTGTTTGTTTTTTTTGTGAAGAGCTGCGCAACCACTTTTGTCTGCACCGCGCAGACAACGCGCAGACATATGCCCTCACAGAGTGTTTGTTTTTTGGAAGTGCGCAGACCAAAAAACGTCTGCACGAGGTCTTCCTGGCGCAAACATGGGCCACTGTCTTCAAAGGTCTTCAGACCTCATTTTAACAAAAAAAAAAAAAGACCACCCGTTTTTTTTTTTTTTTCTCTTTTTGCTGAAAATGCATTTTTAATCTTTATGACATGAAATTAAGTTTGAAAAATTAATTTATTTCAACAGCTGCAGACGTTAAAAACAAACAGTCTTCTTATTGCAGACTGCAGACATTTGGTCCACCTCTTCTGCCGCAGAGGCTTGCAGATATGGTCCGCAGACTGCAGACATTTTGGCTTCAAAAAAATAAACAACACCTAAGTAAATCTATCCAAGTCATACCACTTCATCTTTGAAATTTATAACTAAGAAATGCCACCTCACAAATGTCTCATCAAAAATTCATTCAAAAATAGCCACTTCGAATCCAATAGTTTATTTCATATAGACTTCCTTTGTGGATGGTTATCAGGACCTTATAGAAGTCGGATTATAATACTCTCGGAAAACAGTATAATTTAGCTTATTTAACAGTCATGAAATACCCACTCCCGTAGAATACCTCTCAAGAATGTTCTCAGAACCGTTCAGGGTAGTCCTCCAATGCGTAAAATTTATAAGTATATAAATTTGTGAAACACAACCACCGATCTCCATCACTACTCACAAGATTGTTTCTCTTCATGCCACAGAACCATGTCTTCACAAGGACGTAACCAACCAACTGGCGAGACACCAATTTTGCAGATAGACTTCGCTACATTTTAGGCCACAGTCACAGCTGCTGTGACACCTGTCATGATGCAATTCAATGACAACAACCCGAATGAGAATGGAAACAGTTTCAACACTTCAAACTGTAGTAACACACAATGAGACCGACAAGGGCCTAGCCATGATGATACTTCATCTCCCAAACTTAAGAATAATAAACGGAAATTTTGGAACAAAAAGGAGCGCAAGTTATCTCAAAAACTTGCCAAGAGACAACAACCTGTGGCAACTTCTACAGCCACAACATCTGCCACTCCAGTACCAATTCCATTACGGAAATATGTTGGGAATCTACCAGATTGCAAGAAACGTAACTTCCACCAGTTAGGAAAATGCCGCAAATTGTGATGTAAGAACTGCAACAGATACAGACACACCACTCATTTATGCATGGCACCGATACGATCAATCCCCAAAATTCTTGGCGTGGAAGTGAGTCAGGTTTGTTATAGTTGTGGCAAATCTAGACATTTCAAAAGAGATTGTCTAAGGGCTAAAAATGGCGAAGAAGCTTGTTTCCGTAGGACCCCGACTCAACACGTCACTTTAACTACCGATGCTAGTATAATTCGAGTATGCCATACATGTGGTGAAGTGGGGCTATCAGCACATTCTCCCCAAAACTTGACTGGCAAGTTTGATTCAAATTTTAGCGCTCATGTTATTTCAAGGATATGCCTATGTTTCTGTTCCATGATACCATTTTGCTGTGGGGTGTGTAGACAAGTAGTCACCAATGGAATTCCTTATTTAGCATAATATTCTTTCATGGATAATGTTATGAACTCACCGCCATTATCAGCTCTAATTCTTTTAATCCTTTTATCAAATTGAGCTACTTCTATGTTAAGAAAATTCTTCACATACTCATGCCTCACCTTTGTATTTTAGCAAAAAGAACTTCAAAGATCTACTATAATCATCTACCAATTTAACGAAATAAATAGCACCGATATATGTAGATGTGCGATATTTACCCCAAACATCATAATGTATTAATTAAAAAAACACTTACTAGTTTTTATTGAACTTTTTCGAAAAGGTAATCTAGTGCGTTTTGATTTTATACATGAATCACCAACTTTGTTTTTAAAATTTCTAGGACAGCTATCAAAAAAATTGACATGGTTAAGCTTAGACTCGGATCCATGACCTAACCCCTTGTGCCAAAGATCTTCTTTGCACGTCGTCATCAAACCTTTTCTTTGTCCCGCTTCCATATACATCCGGTATAGACCTTGTTAGCACTCACCCATTCCAATCTAGTTCCTTGATAGTAAGTCATGCATGTAGCAAAAATCCTGAATAAACGTTACGGTGCATTGTAAATTTTTAGTTATCCTACTAACAAATAACAAATTACGATTAAATTTTAGAATATGCAAAACTTTATCAATCTTGATATCATTTTGTAATTCACAAGTCCCCTTTCCTTCAACTTTAATTCGTTCACCATTAGGTACGATCACATGTGCTTCAAAAGCATCTTTTTCATGTTTTTCAACAACCTTTTGTTGTGTGTTATATGCTTAGTGACACTTGAATCAATTACCCAAGCACCATTATGATCAACCTTACCAGCCATGTTGACTGTGGGATTGACATTACTTTCTTCTTCCTTAGAAAACTGTTTGAGCAATTTCTGGTATTGTTCACCAGTCAACCATGGTGTGGCACTTGTAGCTGAACTTATGTAAGACACCTTTGCATTCCCTTTTCTTGTTTTTCTTTGCCTGGCCACCAGTCCGGATACTCGATTCGTTTCAAACAACTGTGTTTGTTATGACCCTTCTTCCATAGAAAGTGCATTATTCCTGTTCATCAATGTTCACTTGTTTAGAAACCTTTTTTGTTGTTCTTCAGTTTTGTTGTTTGTGATCACCATTTCCTTCTTTTCGATTCTGAATAATGGTTGCAAGGCTGTTGCTTTAGTCATTGATCTCTTAGCAGCGGCGATGACCCTTTGTTATTCATCTTCAGCAACAAGGTGATATGCCACGCCCAAGCTATGTGTGGGTTTCATGGCAAGAATTTTTGTTTTGATGATATAGTAGTCATTACCTAGCCACATATGGAATTCGTAAGGCCTTTATTTATGTCTAGACTCATTCAACCTTTTGCTAATGTCACAACTCCAATGGGTACATGAGCAACTAGGAACAAGAGATGTGGATTGGATTTCATCCTAGATGGTTTGTAATTTGGTGTAGTAGCTGGAAATGGACACCCCATCTTGTCTTGTCATTATAAGTAATTGCTTCAACTCATAGGCCCGAGGTGCACTTTTTTTCCCAAACCGTTCTTCAAGATCACTCCAAATTTCACTCACTATGTTGGCATATTTAATACTAGTTCTGATGTCTTTTTCCATGGTGGTGGATAACCACCCCTTTATCATACCATCACAACGCATCCATTGCATATAGAGATCCAATTTTTCATCTAGTTTCACGATTGTCCCATCAATAAAACATATCTGGTTCTTGGCGAACAGGATGTTCTTGATGTCCTGGGTCCAATTATTTTAATTTCCATATTTTAGGATTTCATTCACATCCATCTGCCTGGGATATTCAGATGAGTGAATGTAGTATGGTGAGCTTGAGTCGATGGTTCCTGCATCTTTCGAACTCTCTGATTTGTCTCCTTCCATCTTATCATTTTTCTTATCACATGTTTAGAGCCCGCTCTGATACCATAAAGATATTGATGATCAAAGACTTGACTTGGTTATTTCATTGAATAATTAAAAGTGTTTATACAATAAACAATCAAATTGTAAACAAATGAGGAAACTAGGAAAAAGGGTTAAATGATAATGACAGCTAATGACACCTAGATAATAATAGCTAATAGAGATAAGGACCAACGAAAATTATTTAGACATTTGGCCACATTCTTCGACTGTAGCTAATAATTGTCACACTCATTATGTTTAATTGTGTCTAAATATTTCTATAATTTTTCCAATGGTCATAGATATAGTTTTAATCAAAAGTGTGGCTGAGCTGTTTTAGCGAAAGTTCGACCATATGTCATTTTTGTACAAGTGGTGTTAGCATACGCTAAGTGAGTCAATCATAAGTATGGTGTTATGGAACATAACATATCCCAAATGGGTCAAATGAAACATCATATAAACATGCATTGAACATAACATATGTCATTTTTGACCATATGTAATTTTTGTACAAGTGGTGTTAGCATACACTAAGTGAGTCAATCAAAAGTATGGTGTTATGGAACATAACATATCCCAAATGGGTCAAATGAAACATCATATAAACATGCATTGAAACACTCACATAACATATCATCAGATACATCATATAACCAACACGATAATGCTCAAATATTCTTCTTTTTTAGATCCTTTACATTTACTTAGACTTCCTTATTCCTCTTTGTAAGTAGTTATTACTTAATACATCACTATAATATACAAGGATAATATTATTCTTCATTTTCGTCATTAATAATTACTCTCTTCTAA